>NW_016690246.1:2965498-3068267 GCF_001604755.1 Lepidothrix coronata | reverse complement strand
CTCTTTAGCAAACATTCCAGTCTGATGGGACTGGAATGTTTGCTAAAGAGGATGAGTTATGAGATAGACCAAACTTCTCTCTCTCAGCAATTGTAAATTCAAAATTAAAGGGCTTTAATTGAGGAAATGTGGAAAAAACAGAAGAAATAACAGCCCTTTATTAAAAGATATATGTATGTTGGTAAAAACAGTAACAGAACACAAAAAACCTGGACAGCAATCCTAGAAAAAAAACACCAAAAAAAAGGGTCTGACTGAACACTTCTCTGTCCTTTAGCACAGTCCTAATTGTGGCCTGCAGGGGGCGCTGTTGGGTCACTGGCGGTCACCACGCGGGGAGAGGGGTCCGGGGGGTTGGTCTTGGGTCGCGGGAGGAGCCGAAAAGAAGATGGGGGACCCTTCCCCCCCCAGTGGAAGGAAGGGGTAAGTGCCCCAACAGGACTCACTGTGGTTCTCAGTTGATGGCGCCCCAAAAGCTCCTCCTTTTCTCCCAGCGAGCACAGAGACTCTCCGATGAAAGCACAGCAGGTCCAGGTTGGAGACAAAAGACAGCTCGCAGGCAAGTTGAAGCCAGCAGTCAGGGCTGACCAGGACAGGAAACCAAACAAAAAGGCTTCCAGGCCTTCTCTCCAAATGCCCCAAACACAGACCCTGTCTCCACCCTTGAAAAAAAGAACCCAGCCGTCTGAATCTGTCCCCTCTGAACCGAGCCAGCCGCCCCCTCCCCAAAACTCCTCCCCTCTCCCCCCAGTTTCTGATGGGCCATTTGAGAGGAATTCGGCCAGATCTTTTGTAAAGCTAATTGGCTCCCTTCCCCCTCTTCCACTCAAACTCCATCTTTCCTACAGTGGGGGTGGGGGGGCAGAGGAAAGAAAAATTCTCCTGAATTTCTAACCTATAACACAGGTACTCACCCATCTCACACAAAAAAAAAAAAGTAAAAGCGAAACTATCACACACTGAATCACAGAATAATAGAATCATAGAATGATTTGGGTTGGAAGGGACTTTAAAGATAATTTCGTTCCAATTCCCCTGCCATGGGACACCTTTCACTAGGCCAAGTTGCTCAAATCTCTATTCAACGTGGCCTTGAACCTGACCTTGAACCACACCACCTTTTACATTGTGAATTCTTTTTGAATAATAGAGAATAATATGAACAATGTTCTTGTTCTTTGGCTTTCCTTACTTTAAGTGGGTTTGTGATTACGGAAGAGAGGAATCAAAAGCATACTACTAGACATTTAGTTGAAGGAAATGGATCAGATCCGAACAACCTAGAAATTCTATCATTTTTTTTCCACTCAAGATCTCAAAGAATTCCAGAGCCTTATCAAGACTCTGCCTACATACTCCCAGGGAGACTGATTTCAAATTGGAGTAATGCTTAAATGAAGACACCACTGAAAGAATTGTCATAAAAGTGACTTGTCATAATTAGTATTATTTTCTAGGTGAGCCCTACTGTGCCAATCAGAAAGACTGCTGCTTACTACAGAAAGAAAAAAAGACAGTAGACTAATTGTACTGTATGATTCTCTATTGAGCTTTCAGTGTTTGATGTACTCACTGTAATGTGCTTACTGTTTGTGTTCTCCACATAGGCAGCACTCTGTACAAACATTAAATAGTCATAACCAAGTTATGGTCAGTCTTTTCTTCAATCCCAGAGTGAGGAGCTTTCCCAGATGGTATGTTCTTTAATAAAGTCCATATGTTGATCAGCAGCAACAGCGGGGAAGAGGCTTTATAAGCAAAGGCTGAGGGACCAAGCCAACAGCAGTCACAGGCTGGTTAACTGGTGAGGCATGTGGATACCTTGCATCAACTGGAAATGTGCTGCCTTTCACTGGTTGGCATGGCTACCTGCTCGCTTCTCGGTCTCTTCAATTCAACCCTGTCCCCAGTCCGTTCTTTCCTTGTTGCTTGGTCATCTTATGTCGTCCTTCCTTTCCTGTGTTCAGCTGTGGCATGGTATGTATATTTTCCATTTCTTTGCTGGCTCTCAATTTTGTCTGTTACTGACTGCTATGCCCAGCCATTTGCTGGACTGTGTATCATTTCAGATGTTCCTTGCAGGTCTCTGATCATGCTTTTTCTAGTGTATGCACTGTTAGTTTTATTGCTTCTCTGCTCAAACTGAAAAAACAACGCCCTAGAGGAGCAAAGACATTAAAAATTATAGCTTCTTCTTATTTATTTCTGTTTGTGTTTCTGTAATATTTCTTTATCTCTTCTATTTTTTAGCGCAAAGGACGAACTACACTGAAGATACGTAAAATATTGTTTGGCATTGAATCACTCACAAAAGCTATTTATTGCTCTATATAATCTTCTGACATTCATAGAATACCTTAAACAAAACTTCTCAGTCCCTTCCATCTTATATTACATCTGCTTACTTCCCAAGCTAACAAATCATGTTTCAAATGGATGAAGGTCCTAAGTGAATAACTTTTTGTGAAGAACAAAGAGCAAATAGAAAAGTACAAAATTACAGTAGGTGAGGCTTCAAGAAAAGGTAGTAATTCAGGGAAATAAGGAAAGATGGAAAAAGAATGTAGAGATACACAAACAAAGTGGCTGCATACTGTAATTAGAATAAGCTCATCTAAATGTAAAAGTCTTTAAGTCTTAAAAATTAATTTCAAGAGGTAAGACTTTTGCTTGGTTCTGCCAAAAAAAAACCCCTCACTCCTAAATTTTGGGTGTTTTAAAAAAGTTACTTTCCCAATAAGACTAAGAATAGAGGAACAAACTATTTCAGTGAATTATCCACTGAAGTATACCTTATACTTTGGTATTCTGGTGAAGGCTGTTACAGAAAAAGAGAAAAAATGAAATATTTTTCCACCCCAGGAAGAATTAATGGCTTGAACTAAAGAGGAAGATTATTTCCTACAAATATTTAGCTTATGAAATGCACAACTTAAACTCTAATCATGAAAACTCTTCACAAAAGCCAGAGCTTCTCTTAAGCTGACATGTTCCTACATGTATTTGAAGTTGCAACTGCAATAAGTGAAAGGAAAAAAGACCTCAGTAAAATATGGCACCTCTGTTTTCCAAAGTCTTGGAATCATACTGCTGAGACCTCTGACTTCCATAGCTGTCACTTCCTACCCCAGCTGTGAGCTTGAGTCTGATTTTCATGCAAGCAAAACCTTCACAAATGCCAGGAAAGGCAATGAATTTTGAACCTGGTGATTTTGCAAGATTTTCTAGTTTTACTGTTTATAGCAAATTTTTTCTCCTCTGTAGCACGTTAGTAATTTCTACAGGAAATAATAAAAAAAGCCCCGCACATCCAAAAAGCTCCTATGCTTTTAAGAGTACAGAGAACCAAGTCTACAGTTTTTTGAGAATCATCGTCTCCCACTGTAAAATTTTTCTTTAATGAACTTAGATGATTAAGAAGGATTCAGCAAGAAATTAAATTATATTGTTGATAACTGAATTCATAAACAGGAAATAAAAGTGCAAATAGGTTAAGTGAGGTTATTTTTGCCTGCTTTCAACAATCCATAGAAAAGTAATATGTTATTGGTGATTTGATTTACTGACCTACTTTACAAGACTCTATAGGAAGCTGTCTGTAGATGTTGAATCAGATTCTTTCAGATGAAATGTTGCTTTTCTTGCTGTGTGCATAAATATCTAAATATGATAATCATGTACACACACAGAGGCTGAATCAACTCCAATTGATGGCAAAACTTCAGTAATGCAAGTTCTGGGCTTTGGCAGTTGGTAGAAATGTCTGCAAACAGTGAAGATGTTATCAGCAAAAGGCAGTGAAAGCTTTGGCAGTAGATAAAGACTGCTTAGACTTCTCCTTTTAAAGCTTATGTGGACTCCTATCCTGGGATGGAAACTTCTGCCCCTTGCCTTACATCTGCCTAGAAAAGCTGATGGTTCCAACATTTGTGCCTAACTATTTTTTAGCCTGTGATATGATTTCCATAAGATTACTTCTGAGGGACAGGGACTTATTATTATTTCACTGAAGAAAAAGTGAACTGCAAAGAAGCTTCTTCTTGGGCCCACAGGGAGTTTATATTAGGGCAGGTGTTTGAAGCTAGACTAGAGCTCTAAATTCTAGGTCATGTTTTCTCCTGCTGGACTCCTGCTTGCCACATCTTCACGGCTGTGTGGGTTGAAGAAATCACTAGATTTTTCCCTGGAGCAGTGTATGACAGTAATGTTCGGACTAAGACATGAGGTAGGAAGCAAAATAAAAATCTACCAAATGCATAGCATAGTTGGAAAAATTAATAATTAAAAAAGGGAACACCTTTTAAATCTGTGCCTATTACAGGAACTTAAGGTACTACTTAGAGCAACAGTTAACACTGGATATGACATGAATGAAAGATAGCATTGGAAATGCAATTTGCAAGTTTCCTTTATCATGCCAGTACTCTTCCGCCTTTCCAGTGGTGCTCTTTAGGAAGCATTTACACAAACCAGTGCATTCACTCAGCACTCTGTTCAGGGAACATTTCTTAGGCTGGCCTTGCTTTCTGCCTGAGTCAAACATATCAACAACTCCAATACAAGCACTTCTTAAGTTACTTTTAATTTCAGAACAACAATAAATAAATAAAGCCCTCTTGCACATAGCTCAGCTCTTCAGTCTGAAGTCTTCATCCTTCTTTTCAAACCCAGAAGTTAACTGTCTCCATGTTTTCTGACTTGGAAGCCTGTTGGAATTCAGAAGCTTGAACTTGGGTGTCTGGGCTGTGTCCTGGTATCTGTCTGTAGCTTCTTTATGAAGGATAAACTCAATAATCTCCGAGGTCTTTTCCAACATAGTTGAGTCTGTGATTCTGTTACCATGCGCTCCTCTAGACCTATGTAAGGTTCTGTGGTGGGGGGAAACAGTTTTCCCCCTGAAGTTATAAAATGGTAAAACCCCAGGTGGTGGTGACCCTTGAGGTTTTACCCAATGAACGCTTCTGCAAAATATAAACATATCACAAGCAGAACGGAAGAGAAGATGATAGTAGTTGTTGTTGGAAAAGTAGCCATGTTGTAGAGCCACGAGGAGAGAGAGGCAGGAGCCCCCTGGGGGCTCTGGCACCCCCCCCCAGCCCCCAGCAGGGGGGGCTGCAGGGACTTGGAACAGTGTAAAACTGGGCTAAGTATCTGTAGCTAGAAAGCTAAAGAAGTTTTCTCCACTGTGAGGAGCAGAGACAGAGCAGCAGCAGGAGCAGCATCCAGAGACTGTGGTTGAGAGCAAAGAGATAATGGAGAAGCAGCAGAAACAAACATGCAGCCAAGCAGGAACACACAGAGTTGTCTGAGAGAGCCGAGAGAGAGAGCCAGCAGCAGCAGAGAGAGCAGAACTAGCTCTACAGAGACAGAGTTCTGGTGTAAGAACTGAAATCAAAAAACCCCAAACTCCTTGAAGACCCCTCCTAGAAAGGAGGAGGATGATGAACTCTTACTTGAAAGAGTCTTGAAGTGCTACAGCACTGCAGAAAGGAGCTGAAAAGCTCAGAGAAGGAATGCGGAAGGGGTGACCTTGCTCCCCCCCTGCCTTGAGACAGAGCATGGAGCTCTGCAGAGGGGACTTGAATTCCCTGAAGATACAGACTGTCACGAAGACCCCTGTGCTTTGTTGATATGACCATGGTGAGGCGACCGTGTCTGGGTGAACGCAGCCCACGGATGAGAAGACCCTCGCTTGAAGACGAGTGGCCAAGAGGGCTTGGATACCCCCTCGTGTGTACTGGTAGAGATCCAGTTACAGCTGCTGCATGAGAGAACCTGCTGCCTTAGAGGCATTGCTGCTCTGAGAGTAGGAAAGATCTTTCCTTCTTCCCTCCTGGACTTTTATTTGGAGGGGAGAAGAGATTTGATCCATTGTAAATACTGTTTTGTCATGGTAGAGTTTAGAGGTAGTTAAGATTGTATATGATGTATTATACTATTTATTTGTACAGTCATTGTAATATATAATCCCTTCCCCCCATTCTGAGTCTCATGTGGTGTCTGGAAAAACACATCTCACACTGGGTTGAGATGTGGGAGGGGGTTTGGACTAGGGAATTGGATTTTGGGGCTCTCAAACCTTGACATTTTCATAGAAACCTCTGTTTGCAGAGGAGTTTATATAATGGCCTAGGTGACATATCAGAGTCTATGTCTCATTTGGAAGGCTCCACAGGATATTTGTCATATTCATCACTGCAAAATGTGTATCAATGCACCACAACAAATTTAAAAAAAAATAAAAAATTAAAGCAAATTGTTCCAGTGCTGCAACAAGGGATCAGATCAAGATTATGAAGTTTTTTCTAAGCTGGAAGGTAAGCTGTGCGTTTCCATTACTTGACTGTTGCCTCTGCTATATTTTTTTGTTTTTCTTCTGTAAATAGTAAGATGCTACTAACAGTCGTATAACTCATCCTGATTTATGACCTAGTGGAGGAAGTCAGCTCTAATACTTTATGGCTCCAAAGCAGAATATTTTTGCATGTGGTTCTGTTATGTTGATTATCTGTGGTGTCAGAACCACAAATCAATATCTAGTAAAGCTTAAAATATTTCAGTGTTAAAAATGAACCATTATTTCCCTCTTCAAGGAAACAAAAAATGTCAGAAATGCCTCTGCTTCTGATCTGCAAGGCATTTAATTTTAGCATCAATAAAGATAAAGGAATCTCCTCAATTTAGTACTTTTTATTTATACAGCTTTGTGTACATGCATGCAAATGTATATATATATTCAAACAAGAAATACAGTCTAATTTCTTTTTTACTGGCATCAATAAGGGAGGATATTTGCCAAAAAAAGGGATTGTTATAGGTTATAAATCTGAGAGAGGAATTTTTCTTTCCCTGCTTCCTTGTAAGAGAAAGCAGAGTTCGAATAGGGAAGGGA
This sequence comes from Lepidothrix coronata, assembly GCF_001604755.1. Lineage (NCBI taxonomy): Eukaryota > Metazoa > Chordata > Aves > Passeriformes > Pipridae > Lepidothrix > Lepidothrix coronata. Next base: position 3,061,375 of record NW_016690246.1, on the reverse strand, counting down.
GAAGGGAATCAATTAGCCTTACAAAAGAAATGGCTGGCCAGACTGCATTCCTGGCTAATGGCCCATCGAATGCTGGAGTGTGTGGGGGGGAAGGTTTTGGAGATTTGGGGAGCTGGTGACTCAGACAGAGGAGAGGGCAGATGGCGGAGTTCGCTCTCGGGGATGGAGATGGGGGTCTGCGTGAGGGCATTTGGAGAGAAGGCCTGGAAGTCTTTCTTTCTGGCTTTTCGTCCTGGTGAGGCCGAACCGCCAGACTTGGTCGGCTCGCACATTGGCTTGTGTCTCCAGCCGGGACCTACTGGGTTTTCATCAGAGAGGTCTGTGCTTGCTGGGAGAGAAGGGAAGAGCCTTGGAACACCGTCAGCTGGGAACAACCACCAGTGCAGGCCCTGCACCTTCAGCGATCCAACAGCGCCCCCTGCAGGCCACGGTTAGGACTGCGCTAAAGGACAGAGAAGTGTTCAGTCAGACCTTTTTTTTTTCTAGGACTACTGTCTAGTTTTTTTGTGTTCTGTTACTGTTTTTGCCAACATACATATATCTTTTAATAAAGGGTTGCTATTTCTTCTGTTTTTTTTTCCACACTTCCTCGATTAAAGCCCCTTAATTTCGAATTTACAATTGCTGAGAGAGAGGAGTTTGGTCTATCTCATAACTCACCCTCTTTAGCAAACATTCCAGTCTCCTCAGACTGAGACAGGGATATAGTAACAATCTGAAACAAAATGTAAAGATTAAAAGGTTCAAAACCAGGTATCTTGTGGTAAGGTCATTTTAGATTAGAAGAGACAGTCTACCTTCACCAAACCTCCTGAGGCTCAATGTAAAACAAATAATTTCCATGAGTCAACCATACAATTAAAACTTTCACAGTGTCATCTCTCCAAACATGGCTATGAGTATGAAGTTAGAATTCATTTACAGAGTGGTCATGAAGACGAGACCACATTAGATACTGGTATCATAGAAGCAAAGACAGATATCAGTTCACATCTTAGGTTACTGAAGTGAGGTTGCAGCACAGGTCAGATGTTACAAAGACATGTCCTGTAATGTCTTCTAGAACATCACTATTTGTTTTGCTTGTCCCAGAGAGCAAAGAGCTCGAGATAACATGTAAATAATCAGTTACGCACAATTTAAGCATATATGTAGGTGAGCATGTGAGATAAGTCCATTTGGCAATTGATTTTATGTTTCGAGATATATTTAGCTTTTGAAAGGAGAAAGAAAGTTCCCTTGAAGGCAGGCAAATGTGTTATTTTTGTAATAAATTCTTCAATTCATTCTTTATCCAAAAAGAATTCAGAGCCTTCCTGGACTGGTCATAGATCAGCAATGGCCTCTTATATGGTCAAGCTGTCTGAAATAATATACTCACCAGGAGAGTGGCTACCACTCCTAGCTATTCACCTCTTTACTAGCCTGGGAAAAGAACACTTTTTTTTCAGGCTTTCTTGGCTTTTACAAATGCTCTAGTAAACACTCAATGACAACTTCAAGCTGTTAACCCAGAATAGCCAAATGGTTGGTGTAATGGTGGCTGTCACAACAGTGGGAAACACTGTATTACCTTATTAAGTTATCATTTCTGTTAATAAACTTGTATCCTGTTTATAGCAAACAGCAGTGCAGGAAGAAGAAAAGTCAGCAGAAAAATATGGAAAAGAATATGTGTTATTGCCTAAAAAAGGCTAACACCAAACTGTGAAAACCATGTAGTAATCAGGTGATTGAATGTGAGTAAAGTTAGAAAATATAAGAGTAAACAAACAAACAAAAAGAACCAGTTAGATCAATATTAGCGTTCTGTAGAAATATTTCTGGTGACTTGAAGAAATATTGTCCCTATGGAGTGAATTGCTACAGACTGGGAATGAAAATCTGCTATGTTGGTACGATAGAAATATTTCCATGTTACTTGGGCAAAAATTGCTCATGAGTCTGGAAGAATAAAGAAATTAATATTATCTGTAGGCATTCTACAAAGAAAGAATGCTCTTTTTTTTATATGGGTGTGAACCATTATAAGAGAAACTAATAGGTATTAAGAGAAAGTTGGACATTGATCACAGGCATGAACTTACTGAGGAAATACAGGGAAACATTCCAGTTTGGTGAAGAACTAAGTATGATAACCTGTTAGGACTACCCAGTTTTGCTGTCAAGGTCAGCTAACAACCCATGAACCACAGTCATGACAATGTAACTAAAAGAGACTGAGAACTGTAGGCTTAGCTCTTGATCAGTCTGGGGACAGAGCCAGGATATGAAATTGAGAGGGAGAGAATAGAGTGCAGCACACTACAGCCTCAGATATTCAAGTAACAGCAGGAGATTTTGGAAGCGTGCTAATATCAGAAGATAAATGGCATAAATTATTAGAAAGATGAAATCCTGTAGTGATGGTGCACTTTTTTCCAGCTGCAAAGATGACATATGCTCTAATACATTACCACATTTCAAATTCTAATAAAAGCTACTGGTTTGTGTGGTTTCAAACCTCTTGCTTCCTCTTTCCCATTTCTAATTCATTTGGAACATATTATGGATTTCCTGAAAAGTAGGATGTGCCTACCACACCAATGCTTGCAAAGAGATAGGAAGAAAGGAGGAAGCTGTGCTTGCATTAAGCAGTGTTAATAACATTTGAGTCATTGAAGGAGACAATTAGCACTCATTTTCTGGGAAGGGGTGGAGAACAAAGTCTTGACATTATTCAGTGTGTAAAGAAACAAGTCTGGTAAAACTCCCTGGTAAAGGGAATCATTACAGATTTGGACCCTCTTGGCTCCCCAGGCCTGAGCCACATCCCTGCTCCATGTTGGGGCAATGATGTTGCTGTTAGCCACCGGTGTGTGACAGGGAACTACAGGAAACTCCTTACCCAGTCCTTGATCTGGACAGCTGGAAGAACATGTTTCAGAAAGACAGAAGTATGTCCCAGCTGGTCATCTAGACACAATTTGAAATGCCAGGCAACAGTTACAGCAGAATGAGCTCTGTGTCTGGCAATATCAGGAGTGCTCTGCTGACATCCCCAAAATATTTCACTCATCATCCTTCTTGGAGAGAGATTTTCAGCATTACAAAATTACATTCAAATACAGTTTGACTGACAAATGTCAGCATTCAGCCCAATAGATGCAAACTTCAAAAACTGACTGTACTGCCAGAAAAAAATGTCCCCATATCCCAAGCCACTTGTTTTTGCAGATAGAGATCAAGAGAGATTGCACGTGGATGTGAATGCCTCACCTACACATTTACAAGCATTTTGGCATTACACTGAAACCTCATGCTTAAGAGCAACAGAGGAAATCCATATGAGGAACAGCAACAGATGTATAGCAGGATTAATCTCACCTAACTTTAGAGTTCCAGAGTGTGGGCGTCTCCATCTGAACTAGCCAGCCTGTGCTCCTTTTATAGTCAATGGAGAGAAATAGGCACTTTCAGGGGCTCATTCGTCTGCTTTATTTTAGATCGTATCTACATTGCAATGAGATGACATGCATCCTAGAAATGCCAGTTGCTTTCTATAGACTATGCAAGGACCTTGAGGTGACTAATTTAAACATAAATTTCAATGCTAGCTAAACCAAGAACTAAACCCCACTTTTTTTTGGCAGGTATTTTTTTAATGCTATCTTTGTTTTCTGTTCAGTTATAGCATGGTTCCATAAAACAATGTGCTTTATGAACAAGTGAGAAGGTCTGTGGGGCCAGAACTATCTTAAATCATGTTGCTTTAGAACTCTTCTGTTCATGAAACCAAGACAGTAATGTTAATCTCACACAGGGATTTAAGAAATTGAAGACTGACTAGATTAGCCAATTAAACAAGGCAGAGGTTTGTTTAGCTCAATATGCACAGATCAGGTCAACCTACACCAGAGTTACCTATGGTGTGGAATGGTTATTCAACTGATCAGCAGATCCCTGGGGCCAAATATCTGGCCTAGTTTGGAATGGATATATATCTAGCTAATAAATACATTGGTTCCTAATGACTCTATTTCTAGTAGTGACACCTATGTATGTAAAACATCTGAAAAAATGGAAACAGAACAACATGACTCTTTGCACACACATGTAACATGAGAGATACCCATGAGCAACTCTCTGTAAATTTTAACATGTCCTCAGAAAAGTTTTACTGTAGGAGGATTAAAGTGTCCGTTTTGTGACCTTCAGCTTTCTTGTGTGTTTTTATTTGTCCTCCCTCAGGGAGAGTTTTGATACTCTTTGTTGTTTAGACAAGCAAGGTACAAGTTGTTCACCTGCGCACTGAATGCCCTTCCTGCTCTGCCCATCCAGCCTCATCCACCAGCTGAGCTGGGAGACCAGGAGCAGTACAAAGCCAGTATGCTGCAGGATGTGCCTCATGGTTCTTCATTTATATTCTGTATTGTGAGGCAGATACAGGAGCTCATTTCTGGCTTTTTACTAGCTGATTTACTAACCTCATTTCTAGATTAAATATATTCCAAGGTGCATGCTGTAGCGGTTTAAGTGCAGAACTAGAGAAACACCAGAAAATCTTCATTATTCAATACTTTGTTCTCATATTCCCGCTCAGATGCTAGACCAGGATCTGAGCCTAGAGCAGAAAAAGGACAAGTTTTGGATTGAGGATACATATTATCTGTTGATGGCAAATAGTTTTAAGAGGATTACTTCTTCTGTTTTCCCTCAGTTTTGTCTCCTCTTTCTTATAGTAGGAGTTGGTGGCCCAGCAGCTGGGCCAGGTCATCTTTTTTAGCACTACTTGCCTGTAAAATAGAAACAACATCTCAGCCTTGGCCATATTGATCACCATAACTGGTTTACTCTGGCCTCCAATCGGGAGACCTGGAGACACACCATCTATAACGCAGCTGATGCTTTTGAGAAAGCACGCAGGATCACCCTTGAGGAGAAAAGACAACGCAGAAAGAATTGTGCCTTGCAGAATATACCACCTAAGGAGTCTTTCTGCTGTGCCTTTTGCAACCGGACATGCCTGTCTCGTATTGGCCTTTTCAGCCACCAACGCGCTTGCAACAAACGTGGGTAGAGCCCTTCCCAAATCTTCGTTCGCGAAGCCTAGCCATGACTTGCCTATAAAATAGACCTCTGAAAAGATTAATCTTAAAAGCATAATTTACCCCCCTCTCCTTCCAATCTTCTTCTGGATCTGCCATAATAATAATATGTAACTACAGCCTGATTTTCCAGGTCCATGATTAGCAAGGTTGAAGTCCCTCTAGTAAACCCACCCAACCATCATTTTACTTATAAACTGAACACAACTTACAGTTGAATGAAGAGAAATCAATGATGGACAGTAACTGTGGGTTCCTAAAAATTGTTTTATAAAATTATTTTACTATCTACCACATCTGAAATAGTTGGGTTTTTTTAAATGGCATAATTTAAAACTTGCTTGAGGTGTATCAAATGAATAATAGGCTGGCAGTCAAAATATGCCAAAGGTATTAAAATTTACATTAAGCAGTGATTTGGAGGAAGATCTGGACTATAAAATCTTCCTGATTAAAGTGTGATTCTGGGCTGAATGAAATATGGCACCCTCTTGATGTTTACTCTAGAGATTCAATATTTTCACAGTAGCCTTGTTCCTGTTTCTGCTGCAAAGCTTTCTCAGGTAGAGAGGAGTTATTTAGTTTCCTTTGCATTCCTGTATCCTTACAATTATTAATTCAGTATTAAATGTAGGGATTGTTCTGCTGTCTGAATTTTGTTGGTGTTTCTGTGTACTATTTACAAGTATTATGTTCTTATTAGCACCCTGGTTAGGTGTTAATAATCAAGGATCAGGTTTTCATTGTTACAGTCTCTGCCTGGAAGACCTCAGATTTAAACAGACAGTATAGACATGGGAAAATCAGATGCATAAGAAAATGGAATCATTTGCCTAGTGTCTGGCAAGTGGGGGCAGAAGGGCCAGAGTAGGAATAACAGCCAGGACCTCTGACTCCAGCTCCAGGACTCATTCAGTGAAAAATATTACCTTCTGAGTATATTTAACAATAAATAGNCGAAGCCTAGCCATGACTTGCCTATAAAATAGACCTCTGAAAAGATTAATCTTAAAAGCATAATTTACCCCCCTCTCCTTCCAATCTTCTTCTGGATCTGCCATAATAATAATATGTAACTACAGCCTGATTTTCCAGGTCCATGATTAGCAAGGTTGAAGTCCCTCTAGTAAACCCACCCAACCATCATTTTACTTATAAACTGAACACAACTTACAGTTGAATGAAGAGAAATCAATGATGGACAGTAACTGTGGGTTCCTAAAAATTGTTTTATAAAATTATTTTACTATCTACCACATCTGAAATAGTTGGGTTTTTTTAAATGGCATAATTTAAAACTTGCTTGAGGTGTATCAAATGAATAATAGGCTGGCAGTCAAAATATGCCAAAGGTATTAAAATTTACATTAAGCAGTGATTTGGAGGAAGATCTGGACTATAAAATCTTCCTGATTAAAGTGTGATTCTGGGCTGAATGAAATATGGCACCCTCTTGATGTTTACTCTAGAGATTCAATATTTTCACAGTAGCCTTGTTCCTGTTTCTGCTGCAACGCTTTCTCAGGTAGAGAGGAGTTATTTAGTTTCCTTTGCATTCCTGTATCCTTACAATTATTAATTCAGTATTAAATGTAGGGATTGTTCTGCTGTCTGAATTTTGTTGGTGTTTCTGTGTACTATTTACAAGTATTATGTTCTTATTAGCACCCTGGTTAGGTGTTAATAATCAAGGATCAGGTTTTCATTGTTACAGTCTCTGCCTGGAAGACCTCAGATTTAAACAGACAGTATAGACATGGGAAAATCAGATGCATAAGAAAATGGAATCATTTGCCTAGTGTCTGGCAAGTGGGGGCAGAAGGGCCAGAGTAGGAATAACAGCCAGGACCTCTGACTCCAGCTCCAGGACTCATTCAGTGAAAAATATTACCTTCTGAGTATATTTAACAATAAATAGCCCCTGACCAATCAGACATATCTGATTGCAAAAGGCACAGCAGAAAGACTCCTTAGGTTGTATATTCTGCAAGACACGGTTCTTTCTGCGTTGTCTTTTCTCCTTGAGAGTGATCCTGCATGTGTTCTCAAAGGAAGCAGCAGTGGTGCTTAGATGGTTACAATCTAAGCACAATATGAAAGCAAAACTTGGAGGCTGGAAGGAAACCCTAAGGCTGCAGCATTATGCATTGTCTAGTAATTTGCTCAGAGTGGTCTTTCCTGCTATATTCTGTAACCTCTTATTCTTTTCCTTTTCCCATCCTCTTTCCACTTCCTGTCCGTCTGGTGGCACAATCTCTCCCTCTCTTTTGGGATCTTTTTACTTACCAGCAAGGCAAGGCAGTCTGCCAAAAGGGTAAAGCTCTGTCCTCCATTGATTACACTCCAGTCAGGAGGGTGAGTGAACTGCCTCACTGAGGGGATAGAGATGGTACAAGAGATGTGGGTAAGCTCTACTATCAGAAGAAGAGCCTAGAAAGACTAACAGCTGGAAGCTATTAGAGCAACTCTGTCTTATCTGTCAAACAGCACACCAATGATGTCATTAATTAATTGTTACTTCTCCAGTGTTACTATTATTAATGATTTCTATTGCCAGTACTCAGGAGAGCAACGACAACACCCAGCAATCCCCTCCCAACATCTATCATTACTCTTACAGAAATCCCCTCGTAGCTAAGAATTGTCACTGCTAGTGATACTGTGAGAGCAAGAAAAATACCAGGCTTTATTTTCCAGTCCCAGGTGAGTTTTGTAGATATTCAAGTTCATTAAATCACCCTGTGAAAGGAACCTGTTTGATCCTGAAGTCATTCAGATATACTGCCATTGAACCCTAAAGAATGACTGCTATAATTTTTCAAAATTTAAGTATTTCTACAGATATCTGTATCTCCTATGAAGAATTCTAGTCAGAGGGAAACTTGTGCTCAAAGCAGTGGACACTGACAGGTTTGAACAATTATCAGTGTTGCTGTTATTCTCAGATTTAACTTGTTGCTTAAGAAAGTAAAGGTAAAAACTGTCCTGCTTAGATGGCAACTGGAAAACTTTATTGAAGTGACAAACTGTGACAGCTAAGGAAATAGGCTTTTATACACAGGGAAACAAGTGTTAAAGTCAAACCACACAAGGCTTATTAAAATCATATTGAGTGTTGGCAGTGAATAAGTGCAGATGGCTTTCTGAAAGCAGCTTCCTCTTGGTTAAAAGAATAGGAAATAAAAACAAAACAAAAAATAACTAACGAATTGCTCTCATTGTTGAGGTAGAGAGAGATATGGGAAGATGGACAAAAGAAATTACCGAGTGTCAGGGCAAATTTGCCAGTTGGCAAAGATGTTGCTTAAAAATTAAGTAGGTGAATGCACATTTACAAATTCTCAGCTGTCAGCTGCCAAGAATGAAAGTTGCACATCTTGCTAATAAAATGAATTTGTTCTTGGTTGCTCCGTTTCCAGTGGTATTAGTTAAAGATGTAAAATTTTAGAAAAAAGGAAAAAGGTCTTCTCCCTAAGGACTCTTCTGTAATGCATAAAAACATGAATCTTCCTATGTCCATGTCATATCCATTGGTATTTCTCTACACATTCCAGTGCTTCCTTAAAAATGTCTTGCCGTAGGAGGATTAGAGTGTCTGTTCAGAGACCTTCAGCTTTCTCGTGTTTTGGTTCTTGTCCCTACACCTCCAGGGAGATTTTTGATACACTCTCTTGCTCTTGCCAGTGAGAAACATACTGTTAATGTACCTACTGAAGGTCCTTGCTGCCCTGCCCATCTGGCACCTTCCATCAGCTAATCTGTGATACCTGGAAGAGTAGAAAGCTGTCATGCTCTGATTACCATGTGGCTGGACCTCCAGATAAAGTTGTGGGGCTGGACAGAACTGGGAGAATAAGGAGCATAGAGTCAAGGAGGTAGGGTAAGGAGTGGAAAGAGAAGGAAAAAAGGGCTGAGATTCTGAGAAGGTGCAGAACAGTATGAGATCAAGATTGTAACACTGGGGTGAAGGCTTTGGCTTAAAACTAGATGATGTGTGGTAAAGGAATATATATAAATTATATTGTCTATCATAGGATTTTTATAGTTCATTTTGGTATGGTGCAGCTCATTTACTATTTGAAGAAATATCTAGGGCCAAATCTTTCAACCTCTCATGAACTGGCTTCTTTACAGGTCTAGTCTCATTTCTGATTCCCCTCTTGGTTTCCAATTTATTATTCCCAATGATATAACACTTACATTCTTATGCAGGTCATCTGATTCTTCTTTCAATGAAATGAAATAGCCCCCCCAGCCCAGGCATATTCTTTATTCTTTTATGCCCAAACAGCACACTCTAATTGCCTATTTATCATTCCTGAGACCCTGAAGTCAGGGTATTGCAAATCCCAGAGTTGTCAATAAACTCCCTCATGTATCTATGAACCACTTTTTGTCTCCTCTCACAGGCTCAGGCATTCACTATTTACTTAATACCATTTTGACAGTACTTTTTAGTGAGGTTAGAAGTTGAACAGTTTTACTGCTGTTGGGCTGCAGCCAATGATGCTTCTATCTCAGTTGGGAGATGAAAAAAAACAGAAAGTATAATAAATGTGGTCTTACTTCATTTCTCTTTGTCAATCACAGCTGTTGCATTTACAGAATAGCGCCAGGCCACACAGCCTTCTGGGCCACATGTGACCCACAAAGAGCTCCAGTATGACTCCCAGGCTGAGGATGCATTTCATAACCGAGGGCTGTGCTCATGTAATCCCCATTTCTGTTTCAGAGAAGATGTGAGTTAAAGGAAATTCTGAAACAGACAGCAGGTTGCCCTTGGACTCACTTGTATTTCCAACCCAGGTAAATCTTAGAGAGGAAAAGTGGGAACTGTGACTACTCCATGTATGTACATTACATCGCTGTTGATACGATATAAAGCTTGGTATGAAACTTTTTTGTTAAAGCTTTTACTGTGTAGCTTACAAGGTCAGGGAAGTTTGTAGTTGCAGTTTGGATGGGTACAGCAGATGTAGTACAGATTTACATGGAGTCTAGGGCAGCAATGAGGAGTTTATCTTGATTTTGGCCTGGATTCATCCTTCCTGTCTTAGGGCTTAGTGAAGATTTCTTTGTACCTTACTATTTGCTGGGGAAAGGTAGGAACATTCAGGGGGCCATGGGGTTCATTTCTGCTCTGAATTACACTCTGAGATAACTCATTGGTCAATAAGGTGCCTGTAGCTACAAGCTATATGCTTGACCAGATGTAAAGCCTAAGTGCATTAAGAGGACACTTTTATCTTTAATTATTAGACATCTTTGGTCATGAAAAATGTCGTGATTGAACACAGTGAAAGCAAAGACTTTAGTATGTCAAGGAAATATTGAGTATATCATGGTCTTTCACAATATAACATAAATAACAGACATTTCTTGTAACATGTTGACCATTAAAAGTGTAATTGGTAAACACTACCAGCTTCAGGGTAATCTTTCATAAGTGCAGTCCCACTTCTGACTCTGTCAGGCTTGAGGCTGTGACCGCTTCCTTGGGGAGCCTGTTCTAGTAGTCAGTCACCCTCTCAGTGAAGAACCTTTTTCTAATATACAACCTAAACCTCCTCTGATACAACTTTAGACCATTTCCTTGGGTCCTGTCACGAGTCACCACAGAGAAGATACCAGTGCCTGTCCTTCCTCCTCCCCTCACAAGAAAGTTGTAGACTGCAATGAGGGAGACTCCTCCTGGCTGAACAGACCAAGTGACCTCAGCCGCTCCTCCTCTGGCTTCCCCTCAAGGCCCTTCACCATCTTCGTTGTCCTCCTTTGGACACTCTCTCATAGCTTAATATCTTTCTTACATTGCAGTGACCAAAACAGCACACAATATTCAAGGTGAGGCTGCACCAGTGCAGAGAAGAGCAGGGCAGTCACCTCCCTTGACCAGCTGGTGATGCTTTGCCTGATGCCCCCCAAGGCACGGTTGGCCCTCCTGGCTGCCAGGGCACTGCTGACTCATATTCATCTTGCCATCGATCAAGACCCCCAGGTCGCTTTCCATGGCACTGCTTTCCAGCATCTCATTCCCCAGTCTGTATGTATCTGGGGTTGCCCCACCCCAGGTGCAGAATCTGGCACTTTCTCTTGTTGAACTGCATATGTTTGGTGATTCCCAGTCCTACAATTTGTTGAGGTCTCTCTGTAGGGTTCCCTGTGTTTGATGGAGTCAACAGCTCCCCCAAGTTTTGTGTCATCTGCAGACTTGCTCAGTATCGCTTCCAGTCCTATGTCCAAATATTTTATGGAAATGTTGAGGGGCACAGGGCCTAAGATGGAGCCCTGCAGAACCCCACTAGTGACAGGTCACCAGTCTGATGTTCCCGCATTCACTGTTACCCTCTGTGCTCAACCGTGAGCCAATTGCTCATCCACCATATGATGTGTTTATCCAGCTGTAGGCCGGACAGTTTGTCCAGAAGGATACTGTGACAGACAGAAAGTTTTACTGAAATTCAAAAAGATTACATCAGCTGGCTTCCCTTGATCAACTAGGTGGGTTACCTTGCCATAGATGAAATCAGGTTGGATAAGCAGGACTTTCCTCTCATGAAGCTGTGGTGGCTGTTACCAGTGACTGCACTGTCTTTCAGATGTTTTTCAATACTTCCCAGAATAATCTTTCCATAACTTTACCAGGCACTGAAGTGAGACTCACAGGCCTGTAGTTTCCATGGTCCTCTTTCTTGCTTTTCTTGAAAATCAGGACCAACATGTGACAGTCAGCCATGTCAGCTAAGCTGGACAACCCATTGAGGCTTCAATGATCAGTGTCCATGTAAAAAGAGGAAAGAAATAAATCCCTCGTAGGCTATTTGATCTTCATTATTTTCTCCATGTTACAGTATTCTGACACCAAGTTGGTTCATTTGCGTGAAAATAATTTCTGTACACGGACTTAAAGGTCACTGATTTGATGTCCTTGAAAAGCAAGGAGTGTGCTGTTAACAGCTGTGGGTGGATAGGGAAAAGACTGGCCTGAAAATCTCCAGAAAATCCTGATGAATAGATGAGATTCCTCTGTAAGATGTTGTAAGCCAAAGAAACTGGATGAGCAAATTGTGTCAGAGTGCCCATCTGTCAAAACATCCTTCACACAAATGTCTGTGCTGAGTAAAGGAATATCATGAGCAAACCTCAGCATGCTCGCTGTTGAATTCAAGGTAGTGGCAGGAGCAGGCAGAACCCAGAGAATGCCGGAAAGACTCAAAGGGCAGGAGAATTAGCAAATAAATGAGACCAGGCAGCCTTAAAACAGAGAGGTGAGGATCTCCCTGCTTGGTACCAGATCTATCAGTCACTTTGGCTGGCATATGAACTCCTCTGGCATGAAAGTTTTTTAGGGTCTGATTGCCATTTGGATTTTTCTGAGGCTACCTTGTAAGGAGGAGTGGGACTGTGACAGCTGCCCATCTTCAGTGGTGAGAGGCCAGGTCACAGTTCTGGAAGGATACCTCAGAAGTATCCAGTTACAGGCCAATAAGTAAGTCAGGTAAATACTGAGGAGGCAGCAACTCTGTGAATGCTGCCTTATACAGCACAGGAGAGCTGAATGATTTGGTATGGCTACATCCACACAACTGTGTGTCCTTGTTTTCCACATTAGGTCCTCTAGTCTCATTGACTCTTAATTTATTACCCACTGTTCCCAAGCAACTGTTTATTACATTTTCCTTTTCCTCTTGATAAAGCTCTGTGGTTTAACACTTTGGATCAAGTGCTTGTCAGAGGTCAGATATAGTTCACGAACCCCTAGACTATGATGCTGCTTTCTAGATTTGCTTATGAGAATCAAAGCTAGTTTTGCCTAAGTTTGGAGAAACCCCTGCTCTCAGTAAATAATCCTCTTTGCTGCTTAGCAGCTTCTTGTGGAGGAATTACACAGTCATGCCTTGAGCATCTGCCAGGTATAATGTTTCTTTTGTTATGCTTCTTGAGACAATTAAGCAGGAGTATCATAAACATTTTACTTAATATTCTACTACACCTCACAAAAACAATACCATCTTGGGCGTAACAGTAACTTGCTGATTGTTTGGCAGTTAAGGAGCTCTAATTCGCAACCCTTTCTAGATTTTAGATGCAGTGTTTGAAGAGGCTATTCATCTAGATGTCCATCCCTTTCCTTTATGATTTGCCAGAAGGGACAGAATGGGTGCTATATAGTGATGATGAAAATGTGTAGCTTAATCACTAGCTACTACAATTCACATCTGGTTTAGGTATATAACCTAAAATCAAGGGCAGTTTCAGTTAATTCACTGACTGTGAACTGCAGCAGTTAAAATATCTGATTCATGATCCCTGGTGGCAGCTACCGCTCCAGCTGTGGGGGAGGTCACCTCTCTAGCCTACTGAGGCTGAATGTGACGAAGAAAATGAATCAAAGCTGTAAGACATTTTCCTCTGATTTGGGGAGAGTTTTTTTAAAAAGCTTTCTGTTATACAGTAAGTCTTGTACCTTGCAGGCAGTTTGATGCTAGGCTCCATTCATTACCGGCTACAGCATTCAGTGAGTGGCATTTCAGCATTTGCACCCTGCTGATCAAATTTTAGTGCCATGAAAGTTTCATCCAGCTCCACAGAGATGTATATGGCTTGTGTTCCTAGTAAGTGAAAGTGTCTGCAGCTTTCATGCATGCCCGGCTACTTTGTTGAGTTCCATCATTGCTCAAATCATGTGCCTTCTGAGCACACAATTTATTCCAAGAAAATTGGCAGGGCTAGTTGAAGCATACTTGCTGATTGTATTTGGTCTTGGTATGCATGTTACATTTTTCACCACTGATATCTCTACTAATTAACCTACCTTCAGATAGCTGACACAACAGGCTCTAAGATGAGTGTATATCTTGATATCAAACATGCATCTGTGCTGACTGGACCACTGGAAGACCAATGGGGGAATGCAAACATTTCCCTTGCAAACATGTCTTCCCATTATCTTCATTCTTTGCAACATTCTCATTCAACCTTAGCAATTTGAACCACTGACTTGCTTTTGCCACTAACTTAGCAGGCTTGATGCAGTGACAGTGTGGTAGAATTTCCATTTCTAGATAAATCTTACAAGTGTCACTGAGATCTATGACCTGAAAGTCTGCTTTTTAGTACACATTGGATATCTCTACTATGTCCACATTTCTGCAAGGCTAGTTGTGTTCATTCTCTGGTCTCTCTGAAAGAAAGAGTAGCTACTAGTTTTTGTTAATTTTTATAGCATAATTTTCTCTGAGACTTTTTATGGAAATTGAAATACATATGGATGTTTAGGTCTTCCTAAAGCACAAGCACTTGTCATGTTGCTTTTTACTCTTTGCATCAGGTCAGAGTGCCTGGAAGGGCAGTAGAATTCATCTAACCTAACCCTTAGAATAACTCAGCCAGGCTCTTTTGAAGTCAGTGGTAAGAAATACACTTTCAGTGCACGATTCATCTCATCCTAAAATAGATATCCAAAATAGGTCAAGTACGCATTCTACAAATGCCTTAAGTTAGAAAGCTGAATCTCTTCCCAAGTGTCCCAAGAAGTGCAGTCAACTGCAGTTCTGCCAGGGAAACTTCTACTTATTTCCCTGGTGTTGCTGATCGTAACACTGGTTGTCATTGCTATCTGGTGAAGTTTCCTCAAAGTTGTCTCCATATGAATACACTGGAATGCTATGCATCCATTTGGATTTCCACAAATCCTAGCAGTCTCTATTATTGGTGAAACCTATATTCTTCCCTTGCAAATTGATTCCTAATCATGCTCCCAAAAATCTACGCCTACTCAGTGCTATGCAAGATTAAGCAAAGTACCCATTCACTTCTGTAATTCTTGGCTTCAGCAACAATAGTACAGAATAGGAAGGTCATTTTTAATTTAGCTGAAGGCACGTGAGAACAATGTTTAAGTATATGAAAATATGTAGTTTAGCCAAGTGCAGTTTAGCCAAGTTTAGGAGTAATAGCTCCTTTTCCCAATCACTTCATTATTTCTATATATTTTTTCTCATAACAGAATGATAAGTATGAGACAGCAGTGTGGTTGGTGAATTGTTTTTATCTATTTCCAGATAAATTATGTCCAGAAGACATCCCAACCTTCATATAGAACTTGCTACAAGAATGCAGCAATATATTGCCAGGATATATTTTCTGTTTTATTCATATATATAGTGTATGAATTACTTATTCCCCATAGAGTTTAAATATCTTCATTAATAAATTTATTTGGGTGGGGCTTTCTGTAACATCAGGCATTCTTCTTTTCCTTAGGATTCTGTCTTCTCAGTGTAGGCTGTTTGAAAGGGTTCTAAATTGATGATGGGAACAGTGATGGTTTCCAAAGGCCTGTGATGCTCCAAACAGGGAACTCCCATTGGTAGCCCCATCAGAGATCTGCCAGTTTCCCTTTGCCTGGACTATTCTGGCAAATAGTCAGCATGTTCAGACAATTTGTGAAAGATATTTATACCTCTGTGAAAAAGCACTGACTCACCTTACTTACACTGTGATGAATCTTAGGTCACAACCCAACTTACTACCAACAGAGTGGTACACCCTTTCTCAGGAAGGAACACAAGACATGCTCCATGTTTTCCCAGAGCCAACAGAATGGCTCAAGGACCTTGGACTGAATTTATAATTCTGCTTACAGTTTGCAATATCTAAGTGATGATGCCATCATATAATTTTAATTAGCCTTCGCTGTTTGATGTTCTATTTTGAAATCTGTAATGCTATGGAACTCTTTGTAACCTGCTGGAGTGTTCACTGATGCCCCATTGCCTATTCATTATTTAGTTTCTGGTTTGCTGTGTGCTTCTGGCTTGTCTTGCATTTCTGATAGAGCATTCAGGCATTATTTCTTCCTCTACTGATAGTGTGCTCTCTCATCAAACCTTTCCCAAAAGTATTTTTCCTATATTTAGTCATACAGAAGCTGCAATCCTCTCTTTCCCTTTTTGTGTATTTATAATATAGACAGCAATACCAAAACAATGCTTACTATTCATGATGCAGTGGTGTGTGCCATTGAGCAAGAGCTGCTTCATGCTTTGTAGGTATATAGTGACAGCTTGATAACTCTGGGCAAACATTTAGTTTCTTTGTGTAGTTCTGACAGGGGAAGATGGGGATTTTTCACTTCTCTTTTGTAAAAGGAAAGTCACATCCTCTTCAGATCCCTCCCTTTAGTGGGGTGTATATACATTTTCCTTCCTCTGTACTTTTTACGTTTATGATATTAAAAAAAACTGAGGCAGAAAATAAAGAGTAGATGTCTGCATTTAAATTAACATTTTCGTTTGCAGTGGTACAACAGCTCTGATGTGAAACCCCTGATCATCCTCACTTGTTGCGTGCACTGGCTTAGTTTGCAGAGCTTTGCTGGCGTGTGTCAACTAAAACTTTCAGAGTAAACTAACCAAGGAAGTCTACTTGAGATCTGTATCTAAGGGACTTCACACTTTAATGGGAACAAAAAAGTCAAAACTGAAGAAATGTCTCTTTGGGCAGCCTTCACTTGCATGGGTGTTTGGAACATTTGGTTGTGGCAACCAGCCTAAATCTAGCCAGCAGTACCCAAAACCTTGTAACATGTAGATGTGGTGGCCACTGCATTAACCGTTTTGATCTACTAATCTGCTTCTATAGTGCAAAATTATTTGGTAATGGAGATTAATCTTGGGTTTTTTAGAAAGATAACAAAATAAGTATGATCAACATGGGCTCAACTTCACTTGTACTATGTTAACATTTGTTCTTAGTAAAAAACAACTTAAAAAAAAATCCATTAGAAACAATCTCCTCCAGCTGTGGTCTTACAATATCGATTTTGCAACTAAAAAGTTTTAAATCAGATGGTCGCATGAGGACTTCCCACAAAAATGTTCTAACTTTTAGGACTGATGTGATCAATTTCACTCGAAATGCTCTTGGTTATTATAGCTGGCAGCACACATCCTAGCAAAACTAATCAATAAGCACTAACATGCAGATTGATACCATCCTCTGTCAGGCAGTTTGGAATTTAATGTATTTGCAGAACAGAACTCTGGGAGTAAAAAATAAAAAAACCCCAAACAACTACTTTATTGATTGTGCTCTTGTGACCCATTTCCTATATATTTTTACTCCATTTGTCAGAATGTAGTTGGGTTAACCATATATGCCTGTGCACCATTTCATACCATAGTAACAGCTCTGCACTAAACTATAATTTAACTTAATACAATATTGTCACCAGAAGCTTGTAACCTAATCATATGTAATACCAATATTTAGAGAAATACTCAAAGATACTTTTTCAACAAGGCCTAGCCACAAACCAGATTGGAATGTTCTGCCTTCAGTTGTTGTAATGGCAGATATGTTCCATTACAGAATTTTTGAAATGGGAAAAGAATTTGTTTTCTTTAATGTTCTCATGGTTTAAGGAGATAAAACTATTTTTACTGAAAAAGAAAAGAAATGGATCTCTGGACAGGCTACTGTTATTACCAATGGAGGCTCTCTGGAAATAATGAGAGTTTCACCTTAGCTTCCATCTTCATCCATATGTAATAAATTCCAGTGGTATGGAAAAAATACAAATAGAAAGTAGTTTTTTCTCTGGCAACAGAAACTTTTAATACACATTATGTCCTTGATGACTCTTAATTAACTCAGGCAAAGGAGATTAGCTCTGACCCTTTACAGAAATACACATAAAACTGAAACACAAGAAATGTGTTTTCAAACTGATGGTGTGGGAATTAAATTGAAGAAAAATGTGAATACTGAAGACTAAAGTGCATTTCTGAGAAAGTAACAGAATATCTGAGGAATTTAAGAATGCCTGTCATCTGTAGCAAACACAAGCTAAGTCATTCAAATGAACTGTCTTGATAGCACAGTAAAAAATGACCTTTGAGAAAAACAGATTTACTAGTATTGTCCAAGCAACTCTGCTCATTCTATATTACATATACTTCTTCTAAACTGCTATGCTAATTGTGCAGGTGTAGCTTTGCACTAGAATATATGATAACTCGATAAGAAGCCATGTTTATTAATGCTCTTTCTCCTAGACATAGTAGCTTGAACTTATTAAAGACTGTAAATAGCTATGACATTTGGATTTCAACCTGTAATCCCTAATCCCTATTATTTTCAGTATGACACGCTAATGCAAAATGGATTCGTCCACCATGAACCATAGCTTGCCTACTGCAGATATTGTGTTTAATATAAAGATAAGATTCTTGCGGCTTTTGAAGATGATGTAATAAGTGTTTGGGATTTACAGAAAAAAGAGCAGACAGGAAAAGCTGAAGAAATGAACTGTCTCCTTTCAGTAGGGTTAGCTGTTATCATATTATGAAAATGTTGCATGGACATCTCTCATAGAAGTCTATGGTTACAGGCACTTATGTGAGGCTTTTCTGAGGTCGTAAGCAGTTAAGTTTGCAATCAAGTCAATAACTTCTCCACCTTCCATAAGAGGGGAGATGAAGTGCTTAATGTTGCTTGTTTGCACCAGAAAGCATGTTAACTGGCCACTGGAAAAAGTAAAGCTGATCATGCCTCAAGTTGTAACAGGTGACAGATAAAATAAACTAGGACACAGCCAGTTAGACAGTCATGACTTTTGGAAGACCTGAGCCAGCATCAATTGCCAAAAATTAGGCATGTGGTGCTGTGTGTGCATATCCTCCCCTGCCTCCAGCTGTAGGCTCCTTTCAGTCCTGTCATGCTGGCAGTATAACAGAAGAGAGCAGATTAGAATGAAATAGAACAGAATAGAATAGAATAATTTCAGTTGGAAGGGACCTACAATGATTATCTGGTTCAATGATGCAGATATCTTGGTCATCTTAGGGTGTCTCAGACGGCATGATGTGAGTCTGTTCAAGCAAGAGAATCCCGAGCCTAGTATCCAAACAAGGCACTCCTGAAGTTAAATAATTAGTTTTAGTAAATTAAGCCAGTAAGGTGACTACAGTTCCAAACCCAAAATGATGCTTTGGTTGCTCAGTGTCAGTTATGTTTGGGCGTAAAGACAGAATATTTGGAACTTTTACATATAAGAGCTTAACTCTGAAGACAGAAAGTTTAGGGATGGATTGAAGAAGCCTGTGTTCTGTTATGTGTCTGAATAAAAAGTATCTTTTTCAGACAGTTTGAGTCCACTTAAAATTTTTGTACTAATTAAACTGAAAAGAAATAGCAGAACATCACACCACAAAATAATGGGATAGAGAGGGGAAAAAAAAGAATAAGTGAAGATCCTCCAGGTAAATGGAAAGACAAAGAATGGTCCCCTCTGTTCAGAAGAGGAACTTCATTAGTTTATATTAGAAAACTGGAAACCCTTATTTTTAAGGCTTTACTTGGGCTAACTTCTTTTCTAGCTTGAAGCGTTAGTAGTTAGGTACAAACACGGTGATTTCTCAGATCAGAGGAGTGTATTGACAGAAAGCGCAAACATAGAAGGTCCTGTGAGTAAGGAAGAAATGTGATGAGTACTGGAATCATGAAACTAGACTTTAAAGTGGTATTAGCCTTACCCCGTTAAACCCTAGGCAGTGGGAATTTTTAGAACAGCCTCTCTTACTTTTTATGTTGACGTATTTCTCCGCAAAACTACTCCTGGAGTAATTTAGGTTGGAAAAAAACTTCAAGATCACCGAGTCGACCCTTAAACCTAACACTGCCAAGTTCACCACTAAACTGTGTCCCTAAATGCCACATCTACACAGTTTTTAAATATAACCAGGAATGGTGACTCAATTGCTTCCCTGGGCAGCCTGTTCCAATGCTTAACCATTTGGTGCAAAAATTTTTCATAATATCCCATCTAAACCTCTTCTTGTGCAACTTTGAGGACATTTTCTTTTGTTTTATTGCTTGTTATACGGGAAAAGAGACCAATTCACACCTGGTTTCAACCTTTTTTCAGGTAGCTGAAGAGAGTGATGAGGTCTCCCCTGACCCTCATTTTCTCTAGGGTAAACAACCCCAGTTCCCTCAGCTGCTCCTTATAAGACTTGTGCTCCAGGCCCTTCAGCTTCATTGCTCTTCTTTGAATGCATTGTAATCTAAGTGGCAATGTACCTGAGTGATATCAGGAATAGTGTAGGATTTTCTCTAGTGGAAACAAGGTATGGATAGTTTTTATTTGGTACCTATACTCTTGCTCTTCTTAAGATGAATTAATTTTATTCAGTTCAGCTTCTTTGCCACTAGGAATGTATTTATCTAGCCACTCATCTGATCTTAAAAACTGTTATGTCCATTGCTATGCAAATATGACTCGTAGTATGGATTTTTAATTTCGATTAAGCGTAGCTATCTAATTTTTTCTTATGCATTCTACCATCTTTCGAAGTCTGACTTCCACCATAAGAGAGTTTCATGCTGAAACAGTGCTGAATCAGCAGAGAGGTTCCTCCCCCACCCCAGTCTGTTACAGGCAGGTTTAACACCAAACTACTGTTAAAAACAAGTAGTCTCTAGTAATATTTTGTTAAAAGTATAGTAACACTTACCATTTAAATCTTCACCTTCCTAGATAAAAGAATTCCCAGCATACTGCATGGAATGTTTTCCAGCTTGTTGTATTTTATTCAATTTACTTTATATCTTCTCTGTTTGTTATTTTTATACTAGAACAAGCAAATGAGTCCTACTTACTTTAAAAGAAGATAGGCGGTGCAAAATGAAAGCTACACCAACAAGTACAAAATAAAATCATGCTGGCATGGCTGGCTTGTGTTTTTTCTCTTGTCTGCAGATGCGGCAATCTGATGAGGACAGAGGGAAGACATGAAATCTATCTACATAAAACCTAGGTGACTAATTTTCCAAGTAGGAAACACATACTGGATCTGTTGAAATCAGTGGGAGGCTGGGTCCTGAAATATCCTCATGCATCTGGCACTTAAAGATATATTTAGACAGCATAAGTTCTACCTATATCCAAATATCTTGTCAGCAGAGGAAAGTTTCAAACTCACTCACATAATATGCCAAGAGCTCAACAAGGTACTAAGCTTGAACCTTGTAGAAATTTCTTCTATGAAAGTTTAGACACAAGAACTTAGAATTCAGGCTCATGAGCTGTGGAAACCTTACTATTCTCATGGCAGAGATACCTATAGGATATTCATTTTAAGGAGACTAAATTATCTATCTTCTCATAAAGAAGCAGTCTTTGGATTAAGATTATCTGCTGAAGGAGAACTGTATTAATTACATCTCTCAGAGGAAAATGTTTTAGGGCACAGCTGAGCTGAATCAACAATCCCAATAAGAAGGCTCTGAGAACTAAAAACCTGCAGAGAGCTTTTAGATGCCAACGCTAGAAGATGAGGGAAGCTATGAAATCCCTGAAACTCAAATAACACAAAATGACTCAATGCAAGGTGAGTCCTTAAGATAACGCATGAGAAAGAAGGTGAAGTTAGTAGTTCTAAGATTGTTCCAGATACCCTTGGAGGGCTCATCCTCAAAGGTCTTAAAGCATACATGTGGAACAATTACAGCTTGAGCATAGAAACTAATGCTAAGTATTTTCCAGGTTTTAGACAACTACCCAAACCCTCATGATGTATTTGCCCTCTTGCTCACATTATATTAAGGTAAGGTTAGTAATGGCATGGACTCAAAAGCAGTTCTATAGTACATGGGGATTCTCCCTAAATCAGATGCTTTAAAAATTAAAGCAGCCAAATCCCCCTGTTAGCTGTTTTAATATTTAAAGGCAAAAGGGTATGAAGGTATAAAAAATGGAGAATCTTCTCAGTTTCTCTGTGAAAGCTGAACGTTCTGATTTCAACTTTGTATGCACAGTCCATGGGAAATAAATGACTTGTCAGTACTCAAATGTGCCAAGAGAATGCTGATATATTGTGTGCTTCACTCTCAATTACCCATGGGCTCTTTATCCAGTTTGCCAATTAGCCATGTCATGGATGCAAGAAAACTGAGCTGGCTCTCTGCACAGCTGGTTGGCTTTGGCTTGGATTAACTCAGGTGCAATTGAAGTGTTTCATCGATTTGCATGTGGTATAGACCCAACACCTGACCTGCTACTTATTACCTTCTATGAAATGCTAATTCTTGCCTGAATGGCTTTGGTCAGTTTTGGCTTCTTAGCTCCTGTTCAAAGCTGATACTACTGGACCAAGGGTGGTTTTGCAAAACCTTAAAGCCTTACTTTGAGAGGGCTTGTCAGAGTGAACTCACTAGCATGACAGTGCTAGGGCAAATCAGCAAGCATGACAGTGCTGTGTCTGAGTTACGAAGGCTCCAGAAGTCAGTAGCCCTGGAGAGTGGAGTTCACAAATATCAAGTGAATAGTCTGAGTAGGTCTGGTCCTGGGCAGAGCCACCAGAATGCCTTCTATTAATGCTTTGCAGGTTGCATGATCTGGGGTGATCTCAGACCCTCTGTCTGTGACAGAAGGGTTTTATAGGCTTAACTGGTAACAGAGCTATAGAACAAAGTGCTTATTTAATGAAAAACACTAGAGCCACCGTATTAGCATGAGTCATTTCAGCTTGTCTTGAGATAGTCTGCTTGGGTCATCTCATTTTTCATTGCTCTCTGTTGTTTTTCTGGTTACATAAGCCAAATAAGTTTAAGTTTGCGATGTCAGCAAAACTGTCAATTATATCTGTGTTCTAGTAAGCCAGTCAGTTAAAATAAGCTTCTTACTTCTCGGCCTTCTGTCCTCTCTTCAATTAGGGAATATGTGACAGATATTCAGGGGTCATAGACTGCCCATTGGCACTGTTTGTGAGGCATATACTTAGCAGCATAGTTGCTACCACGGCATGTATGATGTGTGTCTTCTCTCAGTGTCTTTCTTGTTCCCTAGCAGGTGGCTGTTTCTGGCTGTCCATTTTCATGCTTACACAGTAGTCCTTTCTCCCTTATTTGAAATCAAAGATTCAGTGACAGTAGAGCTGAGTCTTGAAGTTAATGCTCATTAGAATGGATCCTTTCAGTCCTTCTGCAGTGCTGCAACAGGCTGGTGCCACAGTGTGCTATGAGCAGAGCTGCTGAGGTGAATACATGGAGTATATTATTTGGAGGAAAGAATGAGACAAGGGCATGTTTCTGTAGAGCCAGAGCAATTGCAAAAAGCCTCTTTTTTTTTTTTTGGTTTTCAGTCAACTTAATTTGACGAAAATTCCTCAGTTAAATGACCCAAATGGAGGCTCAGGAAATTATCCCATACTCTTTTCCTATTTTGGAGAGAGAATGGAACCTCCAGTTCTCCATTTTATAAAACTAGATAAAGTTCCCAGGAATATTCCTTTAAGAGACTCACTAGAGTCCTACTAGCTGTTAGCTTACTAACCAAGACGGTGGCTCATTCTCATTGCTTCTTTTCTGTTTCTCCTCCCTCATCCAGAGTAAGCATGCCCACCAGAAAACTGGTCAGGTCTAGTCTGTCTGGATCTGGACTCTGAGGATAATTTTTATAGCAGCAATCTAACTTCTTCTCTGTGATCAGTCAAATGTCTTCTGTCCATAGCTGGAATATATTACTTTTGATTTTAGAGTCATTTAGTCAATTTATGTGACTGAAATTATTGATGGCTGAAAGGAAAAAAGGATGAGTGTGCCCACA
Source organism: Lepidothrix coronata (assembly GCF_001604755.1). NCBI lineage: Eukaryota > Metazoa > Chordata > Aves > Passeriformes > Pipridae > Lepidothrix > Lepidothrix coronata. The sequence goes on along the minus strand of NW_016690246.1, from coordinate 3,037,678 downwards.
CAGGAAATTTCACAACCATGATGATCTACCCTTTGACAGAGAACATGGACGAAGGCATCACACATTTGTACTTACACTATTCATCTCAAATCTCTAAAAACTTGTTGCTTGTTGCAGATTCCCCAAATAGGAGAAGAACTGACTACATTATAAAAGTTTAAGACTCAGTCTTCCAGACAAATTACTGTGTTTCAACAGCTTACTGTGATGAACTGAGCCGTGGCAACTGTCTGAATGCAACTGCAGCTATATGACTTCACGTAACACTTTCTCAGTGTAGGCTGACAGTCTCTGTATGCCAGAGGAGCAGTAGCTGTTAGGCCATCAGGAGTAACTTGGTACAATTATTACTAAGTTTTTGGTTGACATTATGGATCAGATTCCTTCCTTTTTAAAGCGAAAATATGAAATTGTCTCGGTATACAAGAGGTGCCGTGAGAAGGAGAAGGCAGAAAGCACAGATTGTCTTCTCTGTGCTGAGCTGGTCTAAAGATCAAGTCTTAGGAACTATTTGTGAGGCACAGATGCTTTCAAGACTGACTGTTTTTCATCAAAAATTGTTGGAGATTTAGAGGGTTATAAATAGCATCTACTTTATTAGCAGAGACCTCAAAGACTTCAAGCACAGGTGCAGGGATTTCTATGGAGATGAGAGGAAAAATCATTCTCAGTGGAACTGCTGTGTCCTTGAGAGTGAAAAATCACAGGTCACGTCTGTATTTCTTGTTGCTGAGTAGAATATTATACATAAACTGACACAGGCCACAGAGAAAAAGTGAAGAGATCAGATGTTGATTCTAGTATTGTATCCTTGGATTATTCTTGATTTTGAAATTATTTAAATAGAAGCTACTGTTAAATTGATAACATCTTGAGAAAATCTGTGATGGTTGGCTCCTATGAACAGTGAGAAAAATGGATTAATGGCAACTGATCAGAATATTAATAATCTCCATCCCTTGTATATTACACCAGAAAACACTTTAAAAAAAATTATCTCTGTCATGAGCATCTGTTACCATTCAAGCAAATATTAACAGCAGTTAGCAGCTGTTCTTTCATCCTGTGTAGAACTTTCATCTCCAAGTTCAAAATGAAGGTCAGACTGGAAAGGTGAGAAACATAAGAGTTCTACAGCACATTCTCCAAAATAACCCCCGAGGTTATAGCTCTGAGCTCTACTCCTGAGTATCATTCTGATCCACGGCTTGGAGAGATGTCATCTTAGTCCAAACAGGAAGGGATAGTATAGCAACAAAAACATAACAGTGTCTGAGCAATGGTTTTAATGAACAAGAGGGCAATAAGACTTCAACTATATTGGCAATTGGAGAGGAAAATAGTACAGTCAAGGAACTTCTTAGCTTTGAGAATGTGTTTGTTCTTTTTTTTTTTTCTGGCTGAACTGAAACTTTAAACATCTGTTGAAGTCTATCAACTTCATCAGTTTGTCATATGTTATTAAAAATAAGCCAGCGATTAAAACCTATAATAAGTGAAATGTTTTGAATAATGAAATTACATGCGGATTTGAAGACTAGGACCAGTGCGAAAATAGGTCAAGATTCTTATAGTACTAAATAGGCTGAGATTTTTGCAGCCATAAGATGTAATTTAGTATTGTAATTATTTCACATTTTCACAGCTGTATACAGATGTTTTAAAGTTAGTAACACAAGAGCTGTGCTGTTTTTAAGTTTATACAGTTTTTCCCTCCATTTGTGGTCAGAAAGCTAAGCAAAAGGAATCTGTTTTACACATTGATCTGGAATGAAGATTGAGTTATTTCTTAAAATTCCTCGGATCAAGCCTCTCAGCCTTAGGTCTATTATCAATAGATCCCACTTCCCTATATAGTAATTTTCTTACTATCTAGAAATATCGGATAAAAAGCTACCTAAAGATATCAAGAGAACTTGTAATTCTGTGAGTGATGTTGGTAGGCTGGATATGTGAATTAAAATGAATCTTGAACGTATTGTGTGAAACAACTAATTGAACTTGGCAGAAGGAAAACCACATTGCAGTGATGAATGACAGAGCAAGTAAGAATTTCGTTTGAATTAGTTTATGGTTGTAGTACAAGAAATTTAATATAAAATATTTTGTTTGTTTTTTACCTGCACTATTGCTTTGTATTCCTTTACAGTTCCCATCATAAGCATCAGAATTCTTCAACACTCTGAAAATTTACTAACTTATAAGAACTGGAAAGCCACTGGGCCAGTTCTGTAAATGTCATTAGAATCCACTTCAAACTAAACTGTATTTTTGTTTGGAAAAAAAAAAGAGGAAAGGAATTCAAGAGGTTACATTCACTCTTTCAGGTAGTTACACAAAGTAATTACATTCAGATGCAACATAATACTGGTATGATTTATTTTATCCCTCGCTAATCTTCTTAAAGTTAGCTGACCAACACACACATATGCACATATATGTACTGCCCAGTACAAGTCCCTTCTTGTAGCTCTATTTATACCTCTATTTCTAAGATCTGCAGCAGCTTGGTAGAATTTCTCTCACACTATGAGCTTATCATTCTGAAACACAGTTGACCAGCACTATACACAGTACTCAGTCATGGAATATATATGATTATGTTAAAACTTTTCTACTTATTTTTCTGGAAGTACTTTCTGTTATGTCTTAAGTTGTTAGCCCCCTCTATGCTGACAATTCAGAGGTCTGATTAGCTAGGCATTTCAGTTCATTTCCTCCTAACCACAAAGTTCTTCCCATTTCTAGCAGAATTTTTTTTTATTATCACTCTGTAACTGCAGCATTTTGAAACATTAACCACTGTACAATTACTTTTAAAACAGTCTTCAAGGTTGTCCGATGATACATGAAAGCAGGATACTTCTCTGTATGGCAGAGGCTTCCCAATTTTGTATCACTAATTAAATTCTTAGAAAAAGGCTCCTATGCTTTTCTTTTCTTGAACTCCTATTAGACATTATGACTTTCACTTTGCATTCTGAACTACTGTCATTAATGAAAACTGACAATACTTTGTGTAGTTTTTAGAGAAACTGAGATGGTCATTGCTAAATTGCTTATATTTTTTTAATTTTTTTTTTTTTTTTTTACTTTTTATAATTTGCCAGGTCTTATTCAGCGTCATTCTCACTTTACCCCTTCAATTCCTGTGTTTGAAGACATAATTTGACCTTAATTCCCTTCTCTCTGTCAATACACTTCTTTATGCCTTGCAGACTCTTCTTTACTCCCATCTTTTCCATATAACTTACTACCTTAGGTTATCCTTTTGCTTCCTGATTTTGCTATGCCTTTTTTCCTGTGACCTTGAAAAACTTCAGTAACTACCATGAACTTTTAAATGATTCAATGTATTCTTCAACCAAGAGACTCACCTAGGACACTTGTGTCTCTTGTTCCAACATGAAAGACAATTAGTTCATTCTTCTGGCTCTTATCAAGTCCTTACAACCTTACAGTTTCATCTAATTTATATTCTTACTAAATAAATCCTGACAAGCAACACATTTTTTACTGGATCTGCTCAAATGACAAATCTTGAGTAATAAAAACCTACTTTTGTTATGTTTTTTAGAGGCTTCAGTCCTTTATTCTCTCTCTTCTGTCTGAGAGTCATGTTTTCTTCTCCTTCTCAACATCTTGAAAATCATCATCTCTCTGTGTCCCCATGGTCTTATGTTACCTCATTCATTTATTTCTGTACTTCAGATTTTGCCCAATGTGTCTCTGAAAATCTGAAGTTGTTTATGCTTCTGGGATTGTTCCCACCAACAGTCAAACTTCCAGTTACTTTCTGACCTGCACTCACCTACATTCTAGCACTCAGGTCTTCTCTATGAATTCTGTCGGATTCCATTCTGTTGACACTTCATGCATTAACAGACTGAATTTTCCACTCAAGGACAATGTAGCTGCTAAAACCTTCACATCCAGTTATCCTGACTGTCTCATCAAAACTTAACTTTTTTCTTGCTGAAGGCTTAGCCACCATCACTGTCTTTTCTTACAAGTTCACAGCTTTAAAGAAATAAAGTTCTTCTGGCTTAGCCTCCTTGCTTCTGCCTTTATGCCTTTACAAGGTTTAGTCTGGGTCAATGCTATTGGATCATTGAAACTCAACAGTTTTCAGTTTTTCAGTTGTGATCAGTCAAAAGCAGGAAGCTCTTTTAACACCATTACCTGCAATGTCTCATCCCTACTCATGAAAGAAAATTGTGATTTGAGAAGCTGGGAATATTAAAAAAAAACAGAAAGGAGAGCTTTAAACATATTACTTGAAAGGTAAAAAATCCAGTCAGTGAATAAAAACCAAAATAGTCTAAAATGTTCTACTAACTCAATCATAACATTTTTAAAACTGTCTAACTGTGAATAACCTTTCAAAAGTCAATGAGACAATTAGAGTGTGGTTTTGGCGCAAGGTTTGTTTGTATAAAGATTTTTTTCTTTCCTTAAAACTAGTTAATTTAAAGTTCCAGTTTCCGTGTAGTCTTTTTTTTTTTTTTTTTTTTTTATGGTAGCTCAATGGCTTTTTAGGTGGAAACTGAAGCTTTGATTAGATTGTAATGACTACTGTTTGCCTTAAGTAAGCAAACACGCAATTGCTTTTTGGTAAAGGCGAAATTACTTTGCACACCAATGTCACCTACCCTATTGCCAAATTCCAGAAATTTTTTTACTGTATCATTTTTCAGCCATGATAGATACCAAAAGAGCACTGTGTGTTCTCCTACAGAGCAACTACTTGGATCAGTTCCATTATTCTGACTCCTTTTATGCCCCAACTCCTTAATCTTGTCATTTATAACGTCCCCACAACCTTCATCTCTTTTGGAAAGGGAGGAAGAAAGAAGTCTCCATATACTTACTTCAGAATTGATTTGTTTTTTTCAGAGCAGAACTCTTTTTTTCATCCGTATCAGTCAACTTTTAAAATTTTTGCATATAGAGAGATAGAAATAGAGATAGAAATATTCCTTCCTCCTCCCCTCCCAGGAGTTTTGCTTTTTACACCTCAAGACAAATACAAGCATAGGATTGTGAAATCCCTCAGAGGAGTAATATGACTGCAGCAAATGCCATGAAGGAAGATGAATAACAAAACCAAATTAATGAACTGGACCATTTCGACAAGCACTTTCAGCTTGATCTCAGGGAGGGATGGTAACATACTGTTTTGTCAGGAAAACTACTAGAAGTCATAGTAGCCCTGAGGCTAAATCCTCAGCTGGGTGCAATACGGGGATTCGTTACTTGAGTGAAACTACACTGGTTTATGCAATTGAAAGATTCAGTCTATTGTACTCTCCCTCAAATAGTAGCTTAATAGAACTGGAAATATTATGTGGAGAAAGATCAGGAGGTATCAAAGCCATGACATCTGATTTATTTCATTGTTTGCTTTTTTTGGTTTGTGTTGCTTTGATTTTGTTTAATTTTTTTTTCTTTGCGTGTCATTGAGTCTCAGCAGAACCCGTTAGAGGATTGGAGGATTAGTCTTATATTGCTGTGTTCAGAGCCCTCTAAATTGTGCTTCCAGCAAGAAATAAGGATGGAAGGACAAAATGACCAGCAGCTGTGATCAAGGCATAATACAAAAAGATGCTACAGATTCTTACTTTCTTTACAGAAGGAGATGACCACTTGTCCGATCATGGCAGCTGCAAAGGTATGCAATCATTCGCTTGTCTCTAAGCTCAAACGTTCATGCTGGGCTTACTGCATTCCCGCTATATGCTCTGAGGCACATAGTGTGATTTTTGGGGCTGTCCTGTGCAGGATGATGATCCTTGTAGGTCCCTTCCAACTCAGGATATTCTATGATTCTATGCTGAAAACAGGCATAGGAAATGGATTTTAAAAGTACAACATTCCTCTGGATATTCCATGGCTTCAAAGAAGCCCAAGGAGTAAGTATTGCTTCAAAGCAAAAACACGTGAGAGTTGCAAAGCGCTTTCTTTTCTTCAGCAGAATATCCAGGAAGCCATGCTCAGCCTGTACAACTGCCTTCAACTGAGGTAAGTGTAAGTCCCCTGAAACTAGTAAGTGCTGCAAAAGTCCAGTCTCACATCACTGATACCAGAAGGTGCAATTAAGCCAGCGTGATTATAGCTTAGAAAGCAAAGGCCAGACAGTCTGCAACAAGTCAGAGAAGTTACTGCTATCGAAATGGATCTGGCCTTAGATATTCCAAGAAAGTATCAGATAAAAAGCCAGAGAGGGTCATACGCTCTGTATAATGGAGCCTCCGTGACAGAGTATGCATATTTCTTTCAGGTGCATATTCACATTAGCTGTTACAGACGAGCTGTGGATGCTCAGTTTTTGGCTGCATAAGCATTTGGAAATGTCCCATGTTGCTTGATAAGACCCAGATGGTAACCAGATGGTTACATGTGACTCATTGGAAGTGCTGCTGCAGACAGGGACTAAGAAACCAAAGTAAGTCTACAAATATCTCTTTCTCTTTCCTATATTTTTTATTAATAGGGAGGGAAGATTACAATACTATATCCCCATTGTTAAATAATGGCAGGTGTAGTGGGGATTTGCAGATTGTTTTTCCATTTCAGGAAAAATGAAAACACCCAGAGTCCAGGCATTTTCCAATCATGACTTGTTTACTTATTTGATCTATACTACATTGTCAAACTTGGGACAGTTTCAAGCTTGAAATTACTATGAAAATCCATAAATATTACACTATCTTCAGGAATACAACAAAATCTGCTCTAGCTACTCCCTTTCTAAGATCAACTTAGCAGCCATCCCTCTATTTCCTAAAAGGAAATGGACACTCTTACATTCACTAACAGATGACATGAAGGCAAATAACATACAGGCTAACTCCTCCTTTGGAAACCAACGAAACTCTGAAAACAATGACTAGGTCTCTGGAGGATTCCTGTATAAGAGCTTATTCCAGCTATGGAGATGCAAACAGAAGACTCTTGCCATTAGTTAGTAACTTCTCTTCCCTAACCAGAATTACAAACGAGTTGTAACATTTGTTTACAGTACTTTTCCGAATACTACACTGTTTACGGTAAGGAAGAGAACTTACAGGATGATGATGATTCACTCCATCATGGTATTTTCCAGTCACATTCAAAGACAAGCTGATGATTCAACTGCTTCTTCCAGTTGCATATCAGGAAATCGTAGTAGAATTCGAGGAAACTTTTTTTTACATTTCTCAAAAACATTGGCTGCCCATATTCTTCTCTAAGTCACCAGGCTCTTTTCTAAACATAACAGAAAAGTGTCTTATACAGAAGGGCTAAAAGATGATTTAGCATAACCTGTAATACCAGACATCTTCCTTGCCCACACATTGCTGTAGTTTGCTGTCAATGAAAATATGCTAATGTGAAGATTTAGAGGTACAAATGGGACCTGGAGTATTTAACCATTGTTAGCCTAATATTGCTACAATGCCAAGGAAGATTAGCATATCTGAGTTTGTACTTGTGTATAAATACTGTGCTTTTGAAGGAATTTCTTTTGGAAATTCTTCATAAGAATTTATTTTTCTCCAGATGGATTGTGTCTGCTCACTCTATTACTATTTCTTAATATTTGTTGGTAATTTACTGTAAAGTTTCTGTTCTACCCTAGTTTAGAGCCTATTATGCAGTCATGACTTCTGTGTGATAAAGCATGATAAAATATCTTATAATGATACCTGACAAGAACATTTCAACATGTTACCAAAGCCTCTTGGTATCAAACTCTATATACTCCATGAGTAATAAATTAAATAATTTTCATCTATATAGGCAGAGGACACATTATGTTGGTTTGTTGTTAACCACATTAGATATTTATTAGGGATATAAAACAATTAGATAATGCATGTGCATTGACAGGAAGGTGTACGTGTTTATATACATGAAGGAGATACAGTACAGAGAGGCAAAGGGATAGAAGGGAAACATCTGTGGTGAGGAATACACTTAAATGCAGGAAAGCATTGCCACTGAGAATAAGAACCAAGATGTTCTTTTAAAATATCACAGTTGTCATTTGTATGAGAGAAGCAGCTCATAAAAATTACAGTCATTGCTGCTGAAAGCTTTGCTAGGAGTTCACCAGGATCTAGTTATATGCTAATATTTTTCTGATTTGGTATCTTGAAACTGTACATTCTGTTAATGAACTTCTGTCAAAAGGTTCATTACTTCACCATTATTCTATTTTTAATAGCAGAAGGTTTAACGATTTTTGCCCATTCTTGAATATTTGCTCTCTGGGTGTTCCTCATTGCCCACCGTTCTGAATTTTAATTTTGATGTGCTTTAAACTGTTCAGACTTATTGAACAGAATGCAATAAAAGGAAGAATAGGAAAGAGCCAATAGAACTGGTAAGTTTGCACTGAAGCATTTGTTTTGTGTTTTCGTGCTGCCATCTTGAGTATAAGTATTAAAACTACACTTATTACACAACTGAGGAATCACGCCTTTGCTTTCTTCCTCTACTATACCATCTTGCATGCTTGAAAGTGGATTTCAAGTACTGCCATATTATAACAGCTGCACCTTATACACAGGGATGTAAATAGGTAAAAGCGAACCAGGTCATCTGTGATGACTGTTCAATACTACCAAAACATCGTGTTAAACAAACAAATAGACATTGGTTAGAAGAAAGATTTCCATTTTTACCAAAACACAGGAAATATCTGATTTAAGAATTATTCATTTTATTTTTTAAACATGAAGATATTTTTGTAGATCTCTGAATTCTAGGAATGTGATGAGAGAGTACTAGTTGGTAAGCGCTGAACACCCATTTCCCCTTATTTTCATATTCTCACATTTTACATAAAAGCCTGTTCTGTTCTTTTTCTGTCACCTTCTTCAAGAATTAAGGATTAACCCCACAATCCCTTGCTTCCATTTTCCAAATTGACTCGTGATTTAGAGACTAACGTGATCTGATTCTCAGAAAGTTTTCAGCCACTTGCTCTCCCATCAGGCTACCATAAGGGCAGTCACAGATTGCTCTCTGAGGAGGCTGTGATGCTATGGCTTAATGAATTGCTGGTGATCAACGGAACCTTGCTGCTTGTAGGGACCCATTGAAATGGTTGATCTTGTGCTTACAAGGACTCCATCAGCATAGCATGATAATGGCAGGTCATTAATAGAGATATGTAAGGATAAAGGCTCACAGTTCTTATTTATCAAAGCCCTAGCTGATGATTTATCACCTGATATTCACGAATCAAGATCTTCAGAAATTGCCAGCTAGAAAATGGGAATAAGGGCTATATTCTGTATGTCTGCATTGACTAAATAAACTTTTTGTTTCAAGGAACAGTCTTCACAAACAGATAGTCCCTTTCAGGAAAAGAACACTACACAACTTAGCTGTATTAAGAGCAGGCAAGGCTTGTGTGCAAGGAAAAGCTACCTTTTATGACTGAAAAGATTAAAAGAATTTATCTGGCAAGATTCCCATTTTTTTTCCCAGTCACATATAATGGCAGCTTTTAGAGAATGATTGTAATTTTTATGGTTATTCTGACTTTATAATAGAAGAATAGATGAACAGATATCATTTCTTAATCAGTCTTCTTCTTTGCTTAAGTGATATGTGGAACTCAAATTATATTCTGCCTGCCTATTTTACTTGTGATTGTGCTTAAGGCAGGCACAAAATTATGATTAGACTTCACACATATAGACAATACTTGACTGAGTGGGCAGAAGAGGCAGATGAGTTATGTCATTATGGTATTTCTTATAACCAAAAAGAAAAGAAAAATAGAAAAATAATTTGATTACAGGGGGTATAGGGGGGATGTGATGGGTCTTGCTGAGCCGGAATTTATTTCCCCATAGTAGCCCTCACAGTCCCATGCTCTGCATTGGTAGCTAGAGGAGTGTTGATAACACACCCATGTTTTGGCTCCTGCTGAGCACAGAACTGTAACATTCCTTCTTCAGTCGAGGGCGAGATCCTGGGAGGGGACACAAGTAGGCCAGCTGACCCACACTGACCAAGGGGATATTCCATACCATATGATGTCAACTCAGATATAAAAGCTGAGGCAAGGAGCAGGACTGGAGGCACTCATTGTCTCTGATGGCTGCCTGCTGACAACTGTTACGCATCCTGGAGCCCTGCTTCTCAGAGAAGTGGCCAACCATCGCTGCTTAGGGATAGAGCAGCTGGGTGGGCACGTGGCATTCAGCCAAGGTCCCACATGGGACCATTGAAAAAGCTTCCTAAAAGAAGATAATACGACTTGTCCTAAAAATATATGATGGCAGGTTCTGGGGTATGGGTCCAATTTAGGCACATTTCATTGTATCTCAGAATTGATGGCACACCTTGAAATGCATCTTGTAAGTAATCCTTTCATTTTGAAACTATCTGTCTTTTTTCATTTGCCTCCTTTTTTTTTTTTTTTTAAAAGTGTGCTGGAAAACAAACCTAATTTCTCAAATGCCTGTATTTAGACAGGTGGCCTTACACCCTTATGTACCAACTGAAACATGCCATGAATTGGTCAAATAGTTGACAGTAACTTTTGGGAAACAAGTGTTTGCCTTTGAAACACATTCCCTTTGGAATCCATTCTTCTTTTCAGCTGAAAGGTGATTTCTTTGAAGCAGTAAACACTGCTACTCAAAATATGGTGTGACCTGAAAAGTACCGTGTCTATTCCTGACTAAATTTTGATCTGGACACAGATGAGCACAATCATCAGGAAGCTGATATTTTTCATATAGCTTTGGGAAAAATAGGAAGGTAGGAGGAGAACAAATGCTGGAGAAGTGTGTGATATTGTAATATATTTTCAATTCATTTAGTTTTGCTTTTATTTTCCAAACTGGCAAAACAAGTGGTTTGTCCAGTTTTTAATGTCATAATAATTATAGCATTGAATATAAGCTAATACCATAATATCATAATGATTATGCAACTTCAGTGTTGCTGTCATTAATTCCTTCAATTAACAATAACCACATGTGAAGAAATAACTTTTTATGTACCTGATCTCCTTCTATGACAAGGTGACCTGCTTAGTGGATGAGCAAAAGGCTGTGGATCTCGTTTGCCTACATTTTACTAAAGGTCTCCTGGAGAAACTGGCTGCTGGTGGCTTGGGCAGATGTACTGCTCACTGGGTAAAAAACTGCTGGATGGCCAGGCCCAGAGAGTGGTGATGAATGGAGTTACATCCAGCTGGCGGCCAGTCACTAGTGGTGTTCCCCAGGGCTGAGTATTGGGGCCAGTCCTGTTTAATGTCTTTATCAACAATCTGAACAGAGAGATCGAGGATACCTTAAAGAAATTTAAGGGTAGAAAGGCTCTGCAGAGGCATCTGGACAGGGTGGATTGATGGGCCAAGGCCAATCATGGGAGGCTCAACAAGGGGAAATGCTGAGTCCTGCACTTGCATCACAACAGCCACATGCAGAACTACAGGCTGAGGGAAGACTGTCTGGAAAGCTGCCTGGCAGAAAAGGACCTGGGGGTGTTGGCTGATAGTTGGCTGACCATGAGCCAGCGGTGTACCCAGGTGGCCAAGAAGGCCAAGGGCATCCTGGCCTGTATCAGAAATAGAGTGGCCAGCAGGACCAGGGCAGTGATTATCCCCTGTATTGGTGAGGCCTCACCACAAATCCTATGTTCAGTTTTGGGACCCTCACTTCAAGAAAGACGTTGAGGTGCTGGAGCATGTCCAGAGATGGCCAATGGAGCTGGTGAAGCATCTGGAGCACAAGTCTGATGAGGAACAGCTGAGGGAGCTGGGGTTGTTCAGCCTGGAGTTAAAGTGGCTCAGGAGAGACCTTGTTGCTCTCTACAACTACCTGAAAGGAGGTTGTAGTGAGGCCGAGGTCGGTCTCTTCTTCGGTTACTTGGACCGGTTACTTTGTTCCAAGTAATGAGCAATGGAACGAGAGGAAACTGTCTCAAGTTGCACCAGGGGAGATTTAGATTGGATACTAGGAAAAATTTCTTCAATGAAAGGGTGGTTAAGCATTGGAATGGGCTGCCCAGGGAAGTGGATGAAGTGGATCACCATCCCTGGAAGTGTTCAAAACCATGTAGGTGTGGCACTCAGGGACATGGTTTAGTGGCAGACTTGGCAGTATTAGGCTAATGGTTGCACTCAATGATCTTAAAAGCCTTTTCCAACCTATATGATTCTATGAACTATGAAAATTACTTTTCAACTGTAAAAAATTGTGTATTTATGACTACATGGAGGAGAGCTCACATTCCATTTAGATGCCTAGATCAAATGAATGTTTCCAAGTACTATATTTTAATCATTCCTGCAGCATACTGAACAAGTATCTGGTCACAGTTTTTTAAGGTTTATGTCATGTCATTCCTTAGAAATGCAAAACTTTTTAAAATGAGTCCATATTTGCTGAGATTATAACCCTTATTCCCCCAGTTTCTGTATTTTGTTTACTGCAGTCTATGGCTGCTACTGACAATTATTGTCTTATGTGGTATCTGTATCTACCCCTTTCACATTTAGATTGTAAGTTTTGGGGACAGGAATCATCTTTTTATTCTGTCTTTATACAATGCCTAGTTCATGTGCTTTTGCTGTATACTTGAGTATATCATCACTTTTGCACAAGTAAGAAAAATATTATTTCTAAGTTCACCCGAGACAATAATAAAGAAAAAAATCCTTGAAATATTAAAATAATTACATCTAGAATATTGAAGGAGCCATTCTCACAGTCTCACACAGACTATGTTGCAAATTCAACAGTGATATGTTAAAAAGGGAAGAACTCAAACACTGATAGTGCCCTATTATAGGTACTGACTTTGAGAAAAGCAAAGTCATGATGGAGAGAGTCCAAAAAAAAAAAGATACAGATGCTTAGAAACAGAATGTGAAGGAAGTGGTATAGTTAAGGAAGAAAAATCTAATGGAGTATGTATGGTAATAATCTTCCACTGCGTAAAACAGCTTTTAGTAGAGAAGATGACAAGAAAAATAAAGAATTAATTTTTCATGTACTGGCACAACTGTCTAATTGAGATGATAAAGCACTGAAGCCTAAGAATGCTATGAAATCTCCACTTCAGTAATCTGTCTTAAAGAATTCCTTCTATTCCTTTTCCTTATGTAATTCTGTGATGTCTAGCTGGGGACATACTGAACTTCCAGTAATCTTTTGACCATTTGATCTAGTATTCAGCAATTTATATTTGGACAAAATGATAAATTGTCCATATATAAATGCATATGGTTTGCATAGAAAGATTTTGATAGTGAGTGGCCATAGGTGTGAGAAGCTGCTGGAAGCGTCCCACATGTCCAACAGAATCAATGCCAACTGGCTCCAAGACAGACGTCCTGTTGGACAAGGCTGAGTTTTCAAAGCCTCTGGGATAACAGTGTTAAGAAAGGGGAAAAAGACCACCTGCACAACTACAGATGGAGAGAGGAGTGAGAAAATGTGAGAAACAGCCCTACAGACACCTAGATCAGTGAAGAAGGAGGAGGAAGTGTTCCAGGTGCTAGAGCAGAGATTCCCCTGCAGACCCATGATGAAGTCCATGGTGAAGCAAGTTGTTCCCCTGCAGCCCATGGAGGTCCATGGTGGAGCAGAGATCCACCTGCAGCCCATGCAGAACCCCACACCACAGCAGGTGGATGCGCAATGGAGTCTGTGACCCCAAGGAAAGCCCATGACGGAACAGGCTCCTGGCAAGACCTCTGGACCTGCGGAGAAGGGAGCCCATGCTGGAGCAGGTTTGCTGGTGGGATTTGTGACTCCACAGAGAACCCATGCTGGAGCAGCCTGTTTCTGAAGGATTGCACCCCATGGAAGGGATCCACGCTGGAGCATTTAATGAAGAACTGCAGCCCATGGGAAGGACTCACATTGGAGAAGTTTGTGGAGGTCTGTGTCCCGCTGGAGAAGGGGAAGACTGTGAGGAGTGCTCCCCCAGAGGAGGAATGAGGAGCAGAGACAACATGTGATTAGCTGACCACTGCTCACATTCCCTATCCCTGCTGCTGCAGGGGAAGAGGTAGAGAATTCAGGAATAAAATCAAGCCTGGGAAGAAGGGAGGGGTGGAAGGAAGGTGTTTCATGGTCTGATTTAATTTCTCATTATTCTACTCTGATTTGATTGGTAATAAATTAGTTTTCCCCAAGTCTGTTTTTCCTCTGACAGTAGTTGATAAGTGATGTCTTTCTGTTCTAACCTCAACCCATGAACCTTTTGCTATATTTTCTCTCCCCATCCAGCTGAGGAGGGGAGTGACAGAGCAGCTTTGGTGGACACCTGGCATCCAGCAAGGTTTGACCCTCAACAATAAGGAACCTTGGAGTGAAGGGAAGAGATGCAATCCAAGAAGAAGCTTAGAGGTGTACATTTAAGTAATCTAGGTATCTGTTTTCACCATGTGCTGCAGATTTGAATCAGAACACTAGGATCAAATTAGTGAAACTTCAGGAGGAGTGTGTAATCTACATTGAAAATGATGGCAACTTTCCCATATGCTGAGAGCTGTTAAGTAACAGAATCAAGCTAACCTCCAAGAAAACTGCTAGGCTGCATAGAACCACATCAAGTCCTAGACTCCTACTTACATATATTGTCTCTTAAGTGACCCAACAAAGCTGTTACATAGATCCTTCATAGCATTTTTCCCCTGTAGAAAGACAGAGGCTAGGAAGTTTTGGAAGGGGAAGTCACATTAATACATGTTCCAATTCTGCATGCTGTCTGAAATGTTCTGAATTACTTTGCTCAGTGCTATACATTTCAAAGAGTAAAAAAGAGGTATCACAGGTGACCAAGTAAAGAGGAAAATGGAGCTAAGAAAAATCAAACACTAAGCAGTATCCAACTCCTCTTCAAACAGAGAGCGCAAGAGGATAATTCCGTACAGGCCACCAGTGAATAGGTTTCCATAGCAAAAAAGCTTGATAAATATTCAAGCCATAATTCTCTGCAGGAAATCATGGAAAGGTCAGTAGTGAAAATGCAGATTTCTATTCGTTGAGACTGTATTATCTGCACTTTTTTTATATGTTCTTAACTCTCATTTTTGGTGTGGAAATTTGATATAGATAATGGGGAAATGAGAAAGAACAATGATTTTAAAAAGCACGTGTTTAATTAGGATATCTGCAATCCAAATATAAAGTTTTTTGTGAAACTAGTTTAATTACAAGTAGTTATCTTTCTTTCCAAATATTCTGAGAAATAAGCTCTGGAAAACTCGGTAACACTATTCCCATTTTGAAAGGGATGCAGGACTTGCCATACTGCTGTACTGTGGCACAGAGACCACTTGATGGTGGTGTTGTGCAGCGCCCCTGGAAGCACAGCCCCTGAGAAGCTGCACCAGCTCATTCTTTGTAGCCAAGACAATCAGCGTGAATGTAACAAGCCCTAGGGATTGTCACCTCACGGCTAGTGTTGCCCACTAACTGATATATTGACCAACTCATATGCTACAGACCCCCCTAGAACAAGAAATAGCTTAGACTAAGGTTGAAGTAATTTAAAAAAATCCATCTTAGTGTGAGTGTAATTCCAGGCAGTAGGACATGGGTTCAAAACAGGACAACTCCCTGGGGCCTGGGTGTGTCAGGTATCACAGTGCGCTGGCAACTAGAGCTCAAAAATACACAGTTCTGAGAGCTACAGGTCCTGTAAAATCTCACTGGAAGTTGCTTCATCTCTTTGTCTACTGTGCCAGATGACGAGATCCACCATCCTTCTAAGTCACCACCACCTTCCCAAGGTTTTTTTCATGCTGTCTGATAAAAAAGGTGGGGAAAGATTTAAAGCAGAATACACGGATACCTCTGTAGTTTTGGGTAATGTCTATTAGATGTTCTTGTGTTGTAAGCCCAGTCTCCACACATGCAAAGGTCAGACACGGGTGTCTGAATGTCTGTGATGCCCTGTCCTCCACTGAATGGATCTCCATGTCCTCCTAATGGATCCAATGGTAGATCCTGTGTGCTTCTGCTGGTCGTGCTGGGTGTAACTTCACCATTAGTTTAAATCAATCTAGCTGCAAGTTGCTGCCAAAATGGGAAGTTCTACCCTTGTTCTTTGTTATGCGCTTGGGTGCAAGCTGACAAGTAAAATGGGGTTCGTTAACCTCCCTATATAATTGAACTGTAGTTCAGTAGTTTAATAAAAAAGGTTATATGATACTCTGCTCTGGTGCACCCAGTAACCTTTCCATATTCTCTCAGAAGACTTTTCTATTCATGTCTTTTTCAGACAAGATGGAATGAAATATTATAGAATCATAAAATGGTTTGGTTTGGAAGGGACCTTAAAGATCATCTAGTTCCAACCCCCCTACCATGGCTGAGGACACCTTTCTCTGGTTGGTCAAAGCCCCATCCAACCTAGCCCTGAACACTTCCAGGGATAGGATGTCAACAACTTCTCTGGGACATCTGTCTCTCACCATTCTCACAGTAAAGAATTTATTCCTAATATCCAAATAAATCTACCTTCTTTCAGCTTAAAGCCATTGGTCGGAGCACGTCTGAAGTTATAGTATTTGGGAGCATGGAAACATTTCAGTGGATACCTTTCTAGATGAAACTATCATAGGAATGTGTTAAGAGTGGGGCATTTGACAATGAAGCAGGAACAGGAGCTAATGCTTGGCAGGAATTCTCCATAGGCAGATGTTTAACTCTGGCCTTGTGTTCAACACCAACTGCCCACCTATCAGCACCTAAGTCAGCCAATATGTTTTAACTACAGCCAATGTGCTTATGACTTCCCTGGAGCATCTCATCAAATATATGCTCTCACTCTCTGTCTTAAGTTGAAGAAATGTGGTGAGTATAGGATATAGGAAGAACATATATATGACAGGAAGAAAATGAGTCCCAAGTTTTACAGGAGAACAGAAATCTTATTTGTAGAGACTGAGAATAAAGACTATTAATATAATAGTACACTCATAAAGGTACTATTTAGAACCAAAATGTGTTACCAAGTTCATACACAGAACTCTGCCTACCACTGGTATCTTGGTTTTGCAGTCATAGCAAGGAAGAACACTTGCAATGGCCTATAGACAGTGCACCAAAAGGCATTTCAGTGTTGATTTTACATGGACTCTGGATTAATTCATTGGCCAGTGCTGTCCAAGGGCAGATTGAACTCAAAGTATTTTACTTTGACCTGTAATCATAATTAGTAATTAAACAGGAAAGCAACTATCCAAATATGGAACTTAGTCAACATCCCCATCCAGTGCATATTGGACAGGACTGTAGAAGTAGAAATCAATTTCAATGCTTGTGAAGTTACTTTTAGCTGGCATAAATCATGTGACTTCACTGCTAGTGTAGGCACTGAGTGATATTTGATTTTTAAAAAATCCTGTCCTTAAGGATCACCAAACAAGAATTGAAATGAAATATTTATGAATGTTTGCCAAGTATCTGTGTTCATCAACAATATGTGTTTATGACAAAGCATGTGTTTATGACAAAATACATGAAACATGTTTCTTGGGAATTAGAATGAACTACATGGTAAATGATGAGACTGATGTCTATTACTTGAGCGTAGAGCATACACTCTTTGAGCAATCATATCTGGACTGGCTGCTATATTGATTTGAGCCAGTCATATTGGTCACTATGAAAACTAGATTAGGAGACTGACCCCGTATGAACCTCTGTGTTTTCCAAATATTTTAATGTCCCAAAATGAAAATACTTTTTTTCAGATTAATTAGTAAAATGAAAGTGAAAAAAATGAAAGTATTCAAATTTTGCATTAGCAACTTCACAAGTCATCATTACTACATAAATGACTGTGAGAAAAAAGGTTCCTAATTTACTTCATCAGCTGTTCAGTTGCTAGCATGTACCCCTTAACCTGAGCTTGAGACCTAAGCAGGTCTGAATACTCTCTTCTGTATTCAATATCTAATTGATAATAAGGTCTGGGCTAAGGTTGCCAGACTAAAGCTTAATCCCCATAAAACTGAAGATAATGTGAGATTGAGACAAGCTACTAAAAAATCTGGCAGGAATTTCTATGTTTATATGTGATTGCAGTACATTGTTGGATTTGCAGTCTGAGTGGGTGCTTGGTCACAATTAAATGGTCTTATGAGAACAGCTCATCCGAAGGCCCCTTTTTAACTTTGGGGGTGCTTTTGGAGTAAATTATGTTCCATAATATGTTTTGATTAAAGCAAACATAAGAAATACCGTGGGCTGTTTGGTCAGAAAGTCTGTGATTTACTAAAGTGCATCCTTTGTTTGAAGAAGCATTTAAATTGCTTTAAACATTTTCCCATACCAAAAGCTGCAATTGTGAGGTAGATTTAGCACCAGATTTTTTTGCAGGTCAGACTTTTAACCTCTATCTGCCCCAGCCAAACACAGAGTTTATACGCCCCATCGGTTTTAATCTGCAATTCCTAAAGTCGCGTGTGTTGTGTAGTAGGTCTGTATTGTAAAACACAAGTCTTGCGAATGGTATGGTTTAAACTTTCAATTTTAAACTGGAACCAGTTAAACTTTCACACATTGTCAAAAGAAGCCACTACAATAGAAATAAATTCCCAGCAACAGCACCCTATATAGCCGCAAGTGCCTTTGCTGCTGTAAGCACAAATAAACTTCCATAGTAGACCCATTAATTTACCGGACTCCGATATCTAATTCTAGCAGCAGCCATTAGAAGGTATTTCAAGGCATGAAGAATCCCTTAGTCTGTGTGAATTACTGCAGAGAAAGAAAATAAACTTCCAGCCCAAATTCTTTCACAGACTTTCTCTCAGAGAATGCTTTATTGTCCATAGGGCAGTCAGGGAAGCACACAATCAGACTAAAAACCACAGGGCACCCAGGGCAGGCAGAAAGGGAACACATCCTTTCTAACCCCGTTTCCCCTTTTTTTTATAATCTATCCCCATACTAGTAGGACAGACCTGCTGGGGCCTAGTAACCCTCTACTAATTGAATTCTGTTATCCACTATGTTGCCCAAAGATGAAGATTCTTTTTAATTGTAAAGGTTCTTTTAAAGTCATGAAGTTTTTCAGCTTTTCTATTATTCTGATTTTGATAAAAATATTATCTTAGTTTAAAGCTAATGAGCATAAAATGCTCATTTTCCCAGATTTATTTTCTTTCTCTTCACATCACTAAACTTTTTTTTCAGGCTTGACTTGATCCCACCTGACTACTTTCCTACCTTTCCTTTAAACCCCTTCCTTACCAGGGCTTTGCAATGAAGACAGAAAATAAGTAATTAGTAATAAACCTCCACTGATCAGTTACATAAATGTCGAGTTTTACAGCTTGTGAGGAAAGGGTTTGGACAGAAATATTTGCAGCATCAATCAGATTGGTGATTTTGCCAGTTGTTGGAAAAAAAGCCAAACCAAAGCATTAATTTGACATAGTTGTCTATAGAGCCTTTACTTACAGTATACTTGAAAAAAAAGGAGTTTGTGTATAAAAAAGAAAATAAAAAAAATCCTGCAAAAAACCATAAAACATTCTCTATTTTTTGGCATAATTTCTTTTCATTATCCAGCTATGTAAATATACCTAAATGTAAGTATGTAAGTACAGAAGTGGGACTGCTTCTATCCTTATGTTATAAAGCGTTTAGTGTCTGTGGCTATAAAATGGACTGAAATTCTTCTTATGAAAATAAATTTACAAATGTATGAATACTACTTAATAATTACAATAAATGTAGTTTAATATCATAATAATGAAATTCATAGACCACAGCCATCAAGAATATGTAATAGGTAAAGGGTTTCTTTTGTGGTTTATGTTTTCTCATGCCACTGACTCTGATTTAGCCTTGACTTAGGCTCCAGTGGACTTCTCTAGCTATACTGGATTTTTTTCCTTGCCCCCATCTCAGGATGAAAAGCAGTCTCAAAAAAACGGTTGTTTTGCTCCAGGTTAGAGCTGCAGCTCTCATCAGTAGAAACAGAAATCCCTCAAATGTCACTGCCAAGAAACTACTTCAGCACCGATGTTTTACTTCCCCAGATGTATGACTTGCTAGTGACTGTTTTCTCCAGCTACAGACTGGAAGTTGATTTTGCTGGACAGCTACCAGAGCTGAGGAGTGGCATATAAGACATTTAGTATTCATCTGACTTTGCTGATGATGGGTTTAAATTTGGCCAAGAAATAGCTATGTACACTACCCGCAATGTTTAATGACTAAATAAAGCTGCTTTAAATGCACTGACAGCTGTGGCGAGCTAAACAGCCAAGTGACATGGTGACATCTTTGCAATCTTTTCCTCAATAAGATGATGGCCTGCTTTTGGGTGGTGGTCTTAGGAGCATCAATTGCAGTTTTCCTGGTGTCCCGTCTCACCTAACTTTTAGATCACCTTGTGTCAACCATTTCCTTGGTTTCCTCAGGTTTCCAATGTGCTTTACCTGGGGTGCGCATTGCTCCTTACAGCTTCACCCCCCAACAAGATGGATACTGCTCTGCAGTGCAAAATAAAGGCAGCAGAAACAGGCTTTGTTCATGTCAATCTCTTAGACAGAGCAGGCAGAGAGAGGAAAGGGCAAATTTCTTCTGATTTCAACTGTCCCCAGAGGTATGGGGGGAGGGCTGCCATTTGGTGCAAAGGAGTATCTGGTGCTGGAGACCTTTTAGCCCTGTAGACATGCAACCTGGTCATGAGGGCCACAACATTTTTCCTGGTGGTATCAGCCTCTGTGCAAACTGTAGGATATTGGTGCCCCATAAATGCTTTACTAGGCTGTTGACTTAATAAGTAAACAGCAAAAGTGGTAAGGCAAGTTTTCCTTCCCTGTAAACCTCTAGTTAGAAAATTGCTATTTCTGAAATGAGAACACTCTCACAGAAGTTTTACATTTTCTGCAACACATTGCTTTATTTGGGGCAGCCTCTGGAAACACAAAGTAGGTGGCTGGCCAAAGGCAGCCTCAAATATCACTGTACACTGTTCTAAGAGAGTTGAAGTAAGGAGCTAGTGCAAAGTAGTAAATATAATGAAATTCATAACAACACTTGAATTCTTTCAACTTTCCTATGTACGTAAGTCCTGAGATTCTTATGTATGAAGTTCAAAGAATAGGTCATAAAAAGTAAAAGCAGTGAATATTGTTCAACTGGATTCTCTCATCAAGTTAAATCATAGGTAGATAAAACTGCCCTGGCCTATACTCTCAGCTACAAAAAGCCAAAACCAAACCACAAAAAGAAAACAAAAAAGAAAACAGATGATTTTGTCTTTAAAATACTGTCTTATTTTCTGTTCATTCAATAAGAAGGACATAAAAACTTTTCACAAGTCTTCTAAGATGGAAAAGTGATATTGTGGTAGCTACTGCCCCAAACTGGGGGAGCAAAATCAAATGCTGTCATGTTTCTTGGTTATAGGAGTAGGAAGGAGTATTTCTGAGGAGTGACTACATAAATTCTCTCTGATGCTTAGTTCAGTACCAGTTCTGGTAATTAACAAGCATTGTTGTTTCCATGAGTGACATGAAAAGCAGAAGTGTGTTTTCTTCCTTCTAATGGAAACTTCTTAATTACTTTCCCATCCACATAAAACTGGAGGTACTTTAAATTTTTGTGCTGATTTGTAGGACTTTGGGCAAGAACCAGATGTTAGATGCATGTAAATGTGCCTGAAATTAGATATTCTGTGGGATCTTGCAAATATGACCACTTCTTTGGCCAGAGAAGTCAAAAGCCATTTCTACCTTGGGAGAGAAGAGTTGAATCAGAAAATAGGGCTGTAACTTGGCATACATTTATGATAAGTTTCCAGAAAGGCACTATTGAAAGAAACAGGTTAATAGCTGCAGTAATTATTCCCACAGTTCTCAGCAATTATATGTTTTCAAGTACTTGAAATATGTAAGTGATCACTACTGCAAAGGAAGTACAGTTATCCCACCAGAGGGACAGAGGCAGAAAGACACAAACTGACTTTATTAGTACCACCTGTGAAGTGAGAACTGCTTACAGATTAGCCACTAGACTACCATGATTCACTGTACTGTCTGTTCTATCAGGCTGTGAATTTTATGCAATATTGCTTCCAAATTTGCCATCTCCATGGTAGGATTAAGTAATGGGCTAATAGTGGGGTGGAGAATAATAGGACTAGGATAGGGAAAAGACAATCCATTTCTCCACTCTGTTATAATACAAGAGTGCAGCTGTAATCTCTGACATTGTTTTAGCTCTGCTGTATTTCCCCATATTCCTTTTTCTATTCAACTGATGCAGCGATATTTCCATTCTGTCAAAGCAGCATCCATTTTCTGCTCATCCTCCTTTTTCCTGATCAATTTGACTTGTGTATTCTAGGATATATTTCCAGGACATCCCCCTGTGGCGTCTTCCAGCTCCCAGGTTAACTAAACATATTTGTCTCAGGCTGTTTTAAGACAGCAGTCAAGAAAGACATAGAACTACCAGAGACAGTTCAACAGACAGCTATGAAGATGTTTAGGTGTCCTGATTCTGGCCTAGATGAGCATGAGGGGGAGTGGCCAAGACATTGTATTATTTTTTACCACCTCATGCTATTGACAGAGGCAGGGAAAAGGGACTCCTTCTCCTGCTTCTGGGAAGAAGGATGTCCCTTCCCAGTGGAACAAAGCATGATGGGATGGGGAACCTGTCGGCCAATATTCGTTGTCTGAGGGTTGCCCCGCATTGAGTCAGGCTTGGTGAGCATTTTGCATGCAAATGCTCACTTGTACAGTTTTCTTATTAATATTGTTGATGTTACTGTCTTGTTTACAAGTTATCAGTGATGGCTTGAACAAGGAGGGTCTGCTCTTTGGTGGAGTAAAGAGGGTTTACTGACCAGTGATAAGATCAAGCAAGAGGGTCTTCTGTTTTTAGTGCTGAAGAATGCTGAGACCAGCTTGACCAAAATATCAGACCCACCATGAGGACATGGAAGAGAGATACTCCCTGATGGAGGCTGGAGCAGCAAGTATGTGCAGGTCCTGATATGGAAGTGAGTGAGAAGTGTCGAGCAGAACAAACCAAAGAGCTGCTAACACCTTTGTCAGTATAAAGCATGTTTTGCTGAGTAAACTTAACAACAACTAATCTAAAAAATGCATGTGACTGACAGTCAAACACTTTATGCTATAAAAGATCAGTCCCACTTTTGTGCAGCAAGGACTTCTAGCACACATCCTTAACGTGTATGCAGGTTCTTCCCTTGAGTGGGGATACCCCTCAAGGTTACTCCTCGTGGCTGAGCAGAAGAGATCTGCCTGTGTTCATTGGTATGGGTAAGTAACATCAATCTCTACTCCATATTTGTTTTGCTAGCTTTATTTTAATTGCTTCAATATAGTTGCTTCAATTTTGCTTCAAGAATAGTGCACTATACTAGTAGTTACAGCTATCCATACTGTGTACTATGTAATTCTGATTAAGCTCTTTTTCCTAATGATTATCATTATTGTAATCAATTTAAATAAATAATTAATTTTATCAATATAAATATATTTGGTTTGCCATCCTTAATCCTGCAGGATGAAGTTGTATAGAAGTTCAATTACACCTGTATAATCCTCTAGTCATAAACTGTTGACTAAATCTGGGGCTAACACGGGATCCAACCACACCAAGGTTCCTCTCTGAGAAGGAGTTTGGAAAGCAAAGGGGTCCTTTCTGCACCTTGTGACTCCATAGGAACACTTCTCTAATAAACTTTCTCTAAAGTTCCCACTATGCCCACAATACTTCCCCACTGCAGTCGCCTCTGTCTCCTTGGTCTATCCCAAAGAATTGCATTTTTGCTAAGGAAAGAAAGATGTTTGTGTAATAAAGCTGGAGAAAGTCGTCTCACAGCAGCACCTGGGCTTCCCCTTTCTCATCTTCCTTCCAGACACAGCCATGGCCAAACCTATGTAGTGGGCCATTAGTAGAGCAGTAGGAAGAATATGACCACTTGGGCTGTATTCTTTAATTGATCTCCTTTAGGGAAACATCAGTAGGCTGGATGGATATATCCCATATGCTGGATTTTGACTGAGAGCTGTTAGCTGAATATCACCGCCTTTATAAGACATCGTAGTGTTAGATAGTTAATGAGAGAATGCATGAAATGCAGTATTTATTTTCATTTTTAGAAATGGTTTGGGGACAGTGGTAGTGGTGTTGTGTTCTTGGTTTTTATCAAATAGTTTCATAGGATGCTGAATCTAAGACATTGATGTAAACTCTGTAAGAGTTTTAGCTTCAATTCCTTCTCCTTTCTGAGAAGATCTGAACCCGATTTTTAAAACATTCTCAGTTCTATATATTCAAAATAGCAGGGTACTGAAGTAAAACACATTGGATAGAACAAATAGGAATATGCTTACTATCCCTCAAAGTATTGCACTTCAAATACAATAATATATTGGCTGGAGAGAGAGCACGACTCCATAGCTCACTCTCATAGGATCAACAAATGTGTGTATTGTATTACATGGTCTTTGGAGTTGTCTGCTGTTGGAGAGTTGAGTATTTTGAATACTAAACTACAAAGTGGCATTTATTTCTAACCTTTTCCTTCCCTATATTAAATATGTAAAGTGTAATTCAGCCTGCACAAGAGGCTCAGTGCCCCCTGTAGAATAATCCATGCTGCAATTTGCCTTTGCCTGGGGACGATACAGGTTCAAATCCCTTTGCCCTCCATCTGGGTTGCTCTAACGATGGAATGATTTAGTAGGAGAGCTCTGCAAGAGGACTGCCACATCTCACTGTAGTTTGTATAGACTGTAACCTGACATGTGTCACTAGAGAAAGCCTATTTGATCAGTGTCCTGAAAAGTGGCAAGGATCCTGTGCTCATGGATCCCGAGGGACTTACCCTATTATTGGCTTCCATGTTATGACCTGAGTATTGGAATGCTTACAAGCTGATACAGTTTATGGGGCTTTGCTGTTGGGAATGAAGTAGTGATTAGACATTTCCAGGACCAAACAAAAAGAAAATAAGCATGTGCTTGAAGATTTTTATGTTTAAACTAGGTATTTTTATAGATAACTGGACATCTAAAAGTGTCTTCGGATCTAGCAACGAGCACCTGATTCTACAACCAAATGGATTTTAATGAGATCTGATGTGCATACTTACAGGATTGGGGCCTAATTGCATAATGCATCATATTTTTCTATGGGCTGATACTTAGTACTGAAAGTGTTGCGATAGTTTAATAATTAATCTCTTATGGTAAAGAGACATCTGGGACAAAATTAATTGAGGTTATCTTCTTTTTTGAGGAAAAAGCAGCTTGTTTAAACTACATTTCTGTGTACTATGTACAAAGACCCAAGCACCTAATTTTGACTTATTTTAACTTCTGGCATTTATTTCTATTGAATATGTGAAGTGACATACAAATGTTTAAATCTAACAGATTTTTAAAAACTGAAACTGTCTCTTTCACATGCTTTTTAAAAACATTGTGCACCCTTGAAATACACAGCTAATTTTATGTTAACTTTTTCTCTTCAAATTCACAAATTATGGTTTTCGTAGTTAGAAGAAGTAAAATAAGGTTGGTACACCAGTGAATTAAGAGTTTTTACAACTACACATTTATTACACAGATTTTAAAGGCCTTTTTTCTCAGTGGCAGCTATTTCTGTCTCCACGGGAACACTTTCTTGCTATACAGCATTTGTTACTAACACCACAAAAACACTCATTTCATAAAATACAAGAAGTAAACAAATACAACTGTTATATTAAAAGAGTACTGTTCAAAAATCTAAACCCCATTGGAAGTGGCTAACAAAAGCATTAAGTTAGCTCCATCCTAGATAAAATGACTTTAATATTAGTTGCAGCTGGTCAGCTTTTCAGCTTGTCTCTCTCAGCCTGATGTGTCCTTTAAGAGGCAATGGCACATATTGCTGCACGTGTTCAGTTGCTCTACCTTTGTGCTGCTGTTCTTTACTCTCTAAAATGTTCTTCTCAATACACAAAAGCAGCTGCTGAAGAAACTGCTTCAGACCAGGGGTGAGAGAACTGATGGCAGCAGGATCACTAAGCAAACTCCAGTAGAGACTGAGAGAGCGAGAGGGTGCAGACAGAGAAGGAGCTTCTGTGAAAAACAAAAATATCAGCATTATTGCCTGCCATTGAACCCAAGGTGAGATTGAAAAGCCACTAGAGACTTTTCGGCTGTAGATCTATGGACCTGTGTTATGCTTGGCTTGAAATGGTTTACCTTAGATTGTGAAATAGAATATTTTGCAGAAATACCAGCAACTTTTTCTTTTTCCTTTTCTTCCTCAGTGATGATGATGGTTGTGTTTTTTACAATAGCAACAAAATAATTCTGGGGGAATTATCTGTATCTTTTGGATGTTTCATTACTCACTGTTAAGTTAATTAATTATAAATTTCAATGTGCACAGACTTCGGAAATGTCTGTGGCTGGCTAAGTTATCCATGCACTAACTACATCAGTGCCTCCTGAAAATGATGGCAGAAAGCCAAATGGGCAAAAACTGATGCTTGCTACTTAATTTACTTATGTTTAAATATATTTTATTGTAATTGTTTGTAGTGAGAGATTTACCCTGGAAGAGCCCCAAAAGCTTCATGTGAAACATGCACAGTTATTTCTGTCAGTGCTGAGGCTTTATGTCAGGCAAGGGTTTTTTGCATTGCTCTAGCCATGCAACGATCTGTAAAGGGAACCTACTCTGATACAGTTTGAAAAGTGCATTTTGTTCTTGGCTTTCCCTTTGATCGAATTAATCTGGGCTTTTTTGTAGTTCTAAATGAGGCCTATGGGCTGACAATGTAGCTGTTTAAAGGGGATTTTAGGGGATAATAGCCAATGCAAATAGTGCCATGAGAATGGCAACTTGCTTTTGCACTTTCAATCACGTAATAACAGCAAAGAAAGCTTTTAAAATGAATTGAAATTTTGTGGCTTGCCATCTGGGATTATTTGGGGAAACAGTTCTGAATACTATGGTTGTTTAAAAGAATGGTACTATGGGGCACTCTTAAGCTGACATGTTTCAGATGGCACCCTTATGCTAACTGCTGCAAAGTTGGCTAGCATTTTTTTTTATTATTTTCTTTCTTCTGGATTATCTGCAAAAAATTCTCTTTGCTGGTATTTGGGCCTGAAAAACTTTTCTATTGTTAAAGAATTCAATTCAAACCCCTTGCAGCTGCTGATCCCTTTATTGTTCAGAACGTTATGTATACGCGTCTCAGATGAATGTAGCCAAGCCTTTTAGTGCCTTAATAGGTGTCTGTATAAAGGTCATTTATTCTGCAGTACTTGTTTTAACAAAAGTTTATACACAAACAACAACTACAGCTAAAACATTCACATTAATCAATGCTCTTTGCAGTGCAAAATGCAGAGAAAAAGCCTAACTGAAGAAAGTATGTCCAAACATGAGAACTCGTTTCTGTGTTTAACTCTGAAGCAGCACATATTTTAGACGCCGTTATCGGAAGCTAAATGAAAAATCATTTTGAAGCTGTTCTGAGCAAGGACTGATGATTCCAGACTTTTCAGGACAAGTGTCCTGAAAGGTCACTGAAGGGTTTAATACACAGGAATCAGTGGATATGTGATAAATATGTCTATATGTATATATCTGAGCTCCCCTTTCCAATTAGTTTTACAACTGAGCTTTAGGCTAGCCAGCACCTTGACATTTCAGTTGTCATAGCTGCCTTCTTTTCTTTTCCCATTTCTTTTGTCTTAGCTCCAACTGGCTGCCCTTATAAATGGTCCTTGAGGAATTGGGGTGCGTGTCAGATATCTTAGATGAGAAGAACTGAGTACACTTCTCTGGCACGCAAGATTTTTCTTTTTATAGAAATATTAACATACCATCTGTAAGTTTTAGAATGTAGGTCATGTCCATGGAGTGTTTAAATTTGAGGTTATGACAGATGTTAGGTGGTGAATTAAATATTTGGCTCTAAGTCTGTAAATCTAACTTGGTTCCATTGAGTTCCCTGGAGTTAGTTCTGCTGACACACATGTAATGAGATCAGATTTTGACTATCTAAGTACTCAGTTGAGCTCAGCAGAATATAAATCCATCAGTGATATGAGAGATGAGGCTTGTCAGGAAAATAATGTGCAAGCTACAGTGGGGACACATAAAGATCAGTGCCAAAGAAGCTGAACTACTTGATCTCTAATAGAAGAAAATGTAGACAAAGCTGTGTTTCCTTGTTTGCTGTTCAGTATTTTTATACCATTCTTGAGAATAATAGATCATGCTCTGATCTCTAAATATGGGATTTTTAAATATATAACAATATATATTGCTAGTGCAGTTACTAGGGACACTCCTATACAACACTCCACAAGTCTGTGCCAAGATTTATATACAGATCACAGTTATTCTGTACAAAAAACTTAAAAATCAGTTGTTACAGCAAAGGTCAAAAATCGATGTTTATTCCACTCTATTGATCATTTGATATATAGCTGTGGGCTCTGCCAGGTAGGTGAGGACGTTGTTCTGTCAAGAGTTGCAGTGAGAATACCCAAGCTCTCCACCCTGACATTCTAAGCTAGCATAGCTCAGTTGCTCTAAAGTGCTACCTGTGAGACAGGGCCGGGCTGTCTGTGGCTGCCTCATGCAGGACCTCACAGGGCGTCACTTCCACTACAGCCATATGCAAATAGGTGGAAAGTGCAGTGTTTGGAAAGTTGATGTACTATGTGCCTCAGAGCAGACACTGTTAATCTCATGGCCAACTACATAATGCTCTAGCTGTAGCTTCCAGGTGGTCTTCAACACATGTGTGATGTATTATAATAATCTCATTTGGCAACAGCACAAACATAGCTGATTGTGGCTAGGTCCTCATCCAAGCAAAATGACTACAATTTTGCCAGAGAAGACAAGGTGTCAATGCACTTTACTAGTGTGATGACTGGTCAAAATCCCATATCAGAAAATGCAAATCCTTCTTGTTTTGGCAGGTAAGTCCTGTTGCTATAAATATTCTAAATATTTCATAACAACAGTATAATATTTCTGTGGCAGAGATACAGAAGAGCCATGTTGCAGTGCTGCAGAATGCACAAGAATAGCAGGAGGGGATAGGGAATGTCTTTATCAGAAGTAGAGGGAAAAAGTTTCCTCTTCCCAGTAAACAAAGGCTAATAAAACATAAGGAACAGATAAAAAACTCCAAACAGAATGTGTAGCCAGTCACTGGGGCACGTTTCCTGTATGAGAAACAGAATTTCTCAGCTTCTGCTGAGCTCCTTCCACCTTGAGAGGTGGAATAGGCAGTGTCCATTACAGAAGCAGGAGATCACTGATTAGCTGGTTCATGGTGTTTAGTTGCACTGAGAAGTAGTGGCTCCTGGCCAGCATACCTTCTGCTGCATGCAGGAACTCTGGGAAGGCAGCACCTGGCACCAGGTTCTTGAAGACATTCTGGATGAGGTTGCTTTGCCCCAGAACAGGAGGAAATCCAACACGGTGTTTTAGGTTGACATGATCGTACCATTTTCAAAATAATATTCATGTATTTTAAGTCAGGTAATGGCTTGAGCAAGACTGCTAACTATATTCACTGTTCAGCTTAATATAAGAGTGTTCGCAAAATGTTTTTGTACTCATTTGATTTTTCTGAAAAAGGTGAAGTGTTTGTATGATACTATTATGCCTATATCATGTCCAATTTCATAAAATGAGGAGTCAGTCAAATATATAAATGACTTTTATAATGCATCTGCAGCCAAGCCTCTAGCTGGGTTAAATGGTTAATATCCTTTCACCTTGCTCTTCAAATTACAAACCTGATCTCATGAATCCCAGAGAACCACTTTTCAGTGGTTTTTTTTTCTGCTTTTTATGAAATTCCACTGCTCAGATTTCTACCATATCCATGACTGCAAAGTATGTGCAAAATAGGTGTTTGCATCAAAATAGTTTTTAATACTACCTGACACAGCAGGTGTAAGAGCAAAATGCATCTCTTTTATCCCCAAGCAATGCTTATATACCTTCAGATAGCTTCGTCGCTAAATCAGGTATAAGAGGTTTTATAGAAACAACAAACTAGTATTGACATTTAACATTACGTTCTGAAATAATGATTCTGACTTAAAGGATGGAGTGATCACTAACAAAAAACTGACATGGATCATGAAGAAGGCTGGTCAATTGATAAAAAGTCTAAAACAAGTAAAGTTAATAACATCACCAAGTGCTCAGCAGCACAAGTTTACTGATTGGTGGCAGACAAATTTTTAATTTGCTCGAAAATATGTTTTTAAGAAAGTTGCATTCTCGTGTGTTGACTCACACAGTATTCTGAGTCTTTGAGAACACTCTATTCTTCCTGATGCAGCAAAGGTAGTAATTAAAACATAAGAATAGCTAAACACCCAGGATATATGTAATTATTTTGTCAGTCACAAGTCACATATTTTAGTTCAGCATGAAATGTGCATATTGCCTTTAATACAGTACTTGCATAATTCCTTTACTGAAAAAACACAACCTCAAACCCAAACCCAGCAGTAAATATGGTAAAAACTATTACAAAAAAGACTACCATTGAATTATTTGTAGTATACTGGAGGGAGTTGGCAAACTGTGCAGGAACTGCAGAAATGTTAGTATTTGATATTTTCACTGGCTTAATCTCCAGGTTCCCTGATTAGATCTGTAAACCAATTGTAGGTGTTTCACAAACATGTAGTAATACATGGTCCTTGCACTAATGAGTGTAAAAATTTGCTAATGTCAGGGATGTGAGGGTCCTTTCTCAGCAAACAGTCCACAGGTACTTTTCATGGGAGATGTTACCAGTAGGGTGGAGTTCTTTTTTTCTCTTTCTCCAATTTTGTTTGAAATGTTTGTTCTGCTGTGAATAAAGGTTTTAGTTTTAATGAGCAAGGTGAGAGTAACAGGTTTCAAGCTACTGACTCCTGTGATTTGGTGTGGGAATGCCACATTTCCTTGTGACTCAGAGCATCATGGTGGACCTATATTAACTCAAATATATTTACAGTAAAGAAGGTAAAAATAAAAATAGTTACATCATTTCTCTTTCACCCTTCTGTCTAACAAAGCTCAGTATTTTCATTATTCACTGATACCATGGTCCAGAACTGTGGCTGAACCATAACAAAGAAAATCTTGTTCAAAGTCCTGATCACCTTGCATTCAAGTGAATCTTAGCCATTTTGTACTTTGCATCTCAGATACAAATGACTGGCACAGAAAATTACCTCTGAATAAATCACAAGATAGGTGGGGGGTGAAAAGTCCTCCAGGATTATCAGGCTTAGATCTTATTCTGAATGCTGTTCAGTTTGGCTAATCATGGCCTACCAGTCTAACTTACTTTCTGCAGATTTAAATATATGGGCTGATTGTAGTCCTTCTTTTCTTTCCTGTAAATGCTGGCATCACAATAGTGCATAGTGCATATCTAGGAGTCAGTACTGTGTTG
The DNA here is from genome assembly GCF_001604755.1 of Lepidothrix coronata. NCBI lineage: Eukaryota > Metazoa > Chordata > Aves > Passeriformes > Pipridae > Lepidothrix > Lepidothrix coronata. The sequence continues at coordinate 3,006,214 of NW_016690246.1, read as the reverse complement.
AGGAGATGAAGTAATGTTCTTTGGTCAAGACAGCATTCCTCTGAGGAAAGGAGGGCAAACAGGTCGCAGGGAGAGTGCTGTAGCCCATACATGACACGAACTAGGAACTGGAGGGTTTTTTGAACTCTCATTTACCTTGGAAGAGGAAATGTTTTTTAATGTACTGAAGGCTGAATTAGCTATTTAACTGTTGAAAAGGAGGCTAGCAATCTCCAGTGAAGTAAAGACAAGACTATTGTGACCTTGAATGACTACATGATTGGCTGCCAGTTCAATTTAGTGTTCAATTTGTTGCTGATGTTGCTTCTTTCCAAAAATGCTGGAGCCATACATACAGTAGAAAACACAAGGAACATACTGAAACATTGCTTCTTAAGTCAGCAAGAGTTTAGATGGCTGTTACTAATGTGACACTTTTCTTTGCTAAATACACTGTGGAACAGGGTCATGAAAGTTGGCTTTGTCATTAGGTGCTGAACTTGGAAAGCCTCAGTTCTCAAATTACACATCTTTGTTCTGGAGAGTAATTATAGTAGCTGACTATAGTAGTGAGTCTTTATTGTCTGTGAGGGCAACCAGTAGAGAAGCTTGTTGTTATGCTGAAAAGCAAGCAGATCCAGTTGCCTCTTTGTTTGTTTGTTTGTTTTTTTCCTATAAAGCTTACCTCCTCATTTAGCAAACTCCAAAAAAAAGCTCATGTGGAAACACAGATGACTGCTAGGATAGGAGGAATGCCACAGTACATTATTATTCTAGTCGAACTCATCTCACTCTTTTGCAGGAAGCTAGCAATGAAAAAGATACTACATTGATAGTTTGTTTTTAAATAGCTTTCGTTTAAGCTGCCGTTGTCCTGAAGACTGGTATTTCATTTCCAGGTTCCATCTTACACTTAGAGGGATCCAGATGGAAAAGCTTTTGTGACTAAATTACTATATGTCTTTCAGGGCTTCGGGATGTAATGCTTACTACAGTTCACATGCAGATGTCAGGAATGCTGAAAGAGTCTCTAGACATGAACTACGTGCTGCTGTGTATTGATTTGTTGTACCTGTTTTTAGACCTCAGCTGCACATGGATATCAGGAGATATGGATATCTACTTCCAGAAAGACTGACTATCGAGTCTTCAGGTTTTTATCTCACATTTGGTTCTTCATATCCAGATGACTCACATGGGGAGATGGAGGTGTACTCATTTAGGTTGATCTCCGGGGTCTTCTGAAAATGTAGGTCTGTAAAGATGCTGTTACAGTTTGGCACACTTGTTACCAACAGGTGTCAGTGTTGCGGCGTGTTTTTATTGCTCGGGGTCTGCTCGGACTCTGCTTGTTAGATTGCTCCAGACGAGTAAGTAATGCATCACACACACGATGCACATATAGCTTTAACACATCCTTTCCTCAAGAACTGCCACAAAGAGAAGCACCTTTTTCCTGGTCATGGTAATGAAGGCTATTTGGAGAATACTTCATACTGCAAGTTGCTAAATTAAACAAAGATCATCTACTGATACAGTAATAGATAATGACAGTGTCTGGGAAGTGAAAGGAAGAATACAAAACAGTAAGTCTAGCTGATGGCAAAGAAACTTGTACTGGCAGCTGCTGTCTTCTTAACTAAGGGCTAAACTTCTTGTCTACAGTTTGTTGGTTTGATCCATCAAAACAAAATTGTTAACTATGTTACATTTAGATGTTTATGGAAAAAACATTTCATAATTATTTTCTGTACAGTAACGAGTAAATATATTTTTTTCTTTTATTGAGAGTGAAAACAAGCAGTGATTGATAGAGAATTTTAAATGAAATTAATATGATATGTGAGGGGACTAAGATTTGCTGGATCATTTTCAAACATCAAAGCCAAAATGCTTTAACAGTCTAAACTAAAGATCTGCATTCAAAGTTAAGCCCATAAATAACAGATTTTTAAAGAATCTTCGTATCTTCCTCACAAATATTTTCCTTACTGAGTTTTCACGCAACTCATAGAGCCTATAATTTGTACCAGAAACCTGATTTTTATCTACGTTTCTATTAGAAAAGGGCAGAAGAACTCCCATATTGGCAAAGTAGAACAGCTCAGCATCTCTTTCTGTCCAGAGAACTTCAAAATTCACAGACTGGATGTCTGTATGTTACCCTGCCTGACAGGGCTGATCTGAGCGTATCTAGCCCAGAGTGGCATCACTGAAAGCAAAAGATAAGGACATCTCTATTTCACATCTTTCATAAATGCGAAAGCAAAGACATTCCTGGTTTATCTTCTTCCTTTCCAGGGACAAAGGCTTTTTCTACTTACTTCAACATCATATTGAGACACTTTTCTTCAGTTTTGATCCCATCTGTTATCACCTATCAGGCATTTAACAACCTTCTGTCCAGATGAGCCAGGGTATTATTCATTTTTCCAGTTTTATCACTCCTTGGGGGTACTGTTCTGGAAAAAAACCATGGAGACAGGTTCTTTCAAGGTAATCAAGATTGACTTTGGAAAATCTTAAGTGGGGCTAAAAAGGGGGAAGTTTAACTGGGTGTTATGCATAAAGGCAATATTTTGTTGGTGATTTTGTAGACCTGGGCAGTATGAAAGATATATCTGAAAAAGTGTCTGACTCAGAAAAAGAAAAAAGGTTTAGATATAATACAATATAGTCTGTAAAATGATTCATTTGTCACTAAGTCTTCCTTTTTCATGCAGTTGTGTGATGCAGGACTGTCAGTCTCAGTTTTTCAAAAGCTAGAAATTTAGCTTCCAAAGCCTTGTGTTAAAAACATAATTTAAAAGATAAGGGGCAATATTTGCTAATTTATCAAAGCTTTTCTTTGTCACAGCACAATGCAAAGCAGAAAAGATAACTTATTTCACTCCAGAAATGGATAAACACACAGTAGTAACATGTTAGTCATCTACTTAAAATTGCATTTTGCAGTAAAATTGTTGCATTTGGGAACTAAGTAATCACTACTGCACAAGAATTAGCTGCTGCAATGTGCTGACTTCATGCTGCATATAATAGTTATAAGGAAGTAAAAAGCACCTGTTACTTAAATACAGCAAAACATACAAATGCAGTGCACAGTGCTCTATTGCATTGGTTCCTTGAAAGGAAAAGGTAGACAGCCTGTAGCATGTTTGTGTAAAATAAATCAATAAATATTCTCTGATTCAGTGCTTCAGAAAGTGCTTCACTGTGAGAAAGCTCAACTTGACAACGAAAGTTAATAGCAAAGGACTCTTTTTGCATTATTTAGTGTAGATGTTTGTGAAGAAACACGGGAAAGAAGGAAATTTATATTGCTACTGCTGATGCAGAGGATATTTGGATTGTATACAGTAAAGAAACCATTCAACAGAAGTTAACTCATGAGCATATAATGTTGTTGCTAAGATTAGCAAGAAATGAGTCATAGAAAAGTTGGCTCTGTGACAAACCTGCAAGTGTCTTACTGAGCATATATACTGGCACTATTGGTGTTTTAGGCTACTGATAGAGGCAAAGCCAGGTTTGAACTAAAGCCCAGTATCAGAGTTACTCTGCTTTAGGTGGAAATCATAAAACTTATGCAGTGGGCTGACCCTAGCCAGCAACTGAGAACACAGTCACCTCCTCCTTTCCCCCGGTATGAGGAGAAAATAGAAAGTGAAAAGACTCGTGGATTGAGTTCAAAACAGTCTAATAGTTGAAGCAAAAGCTGCATGTGCAAGGAAAGAAAAAAAGGTATTTATGCACTACTTTTCAGTGCTTGGAAAGCAGGGCCTGAGCACGTGTAATGCCATAAACACAAGCATCATCCCTTACTCTTTTTTTGAGCTTTTATTGCTGAACACACTTTCATATGGTGTGGAATATCCCTTTGGTCAATTCAGGTCAGCTATCCTGGCTTTGGCTCCTCTCAGTTTCTTGCCTACCAGTAGCCTACTCACTGTGCAAGCGCAGTTCAGCCATAAGTAAAACACTGTTGTGTTATCAACACTGGTTTAGTTACAGATCCTAAATGCAGCACCATACAAGATGCTATGAAGACAGATAACAGTATTGGAGCCAGACCCAATACAGCTTATCAAGACAGAACATGTGGGGCATGAAGGATTAATTAGAAATTTGTCCCCTCATCTCTCCCCTTGCCTGCCCCCCTGCTCCCCTTACTGTCTGCTACTTAAAAGAGTAGTGTTCTGGATAAAGCATGTTCCTCATCAATACCTGTCATTCTTCTCTGACAGAAAGTGAGTGAAGGTTGTATACTGGTTTGTTGTGGCAAGACATCCTGTCTGCAGTCATCTGAGTTCTTTCTGCAATATCAGATGTCACAGCTCTTCTTCTGAAGAATGGTAATTCCATAGGACATGCTGAAGCAAATTAAGCAGGAGTGTAGGTTCAACTTTAATAAAAAAGATGGTAACAGTACTTGCAATATGTCACACTTTATATGATGTATGAAAGAAAATCAAATGCCATTTGTAACCTGTCTTATTCATGTCAGTAGAAGTTACAGGCACAAAATTGGAAATGCTCAGCAAAAGTAAAATGCATGTGTTACTTTATTATATTAGTATGAAAGATGATTGGCATAGTATTAATTATTATTATAGATGATTCATATTAATAAAAAATGATTAAGCATAAGTTTTATGATTTAGCAGTGGGTTTTTTGTTTATTATAGGATTCCAAATACTGTCTAAATACTTACACAGTCTATTGGGAAATAATGTACTTCACATCTATATTGACATAGTTGAGTGTAAACACAGGAAAAGCATTGGTATCATAAGTATTTTACATAGGACTTATTTCTGATCACTCTGCTGGGAAATGGAATATGGTGTTATTACCTAAGTAATGTGAGGGACTGAATTTCCTTTCTTAGAATTGACTGTGTCACCCAGATCTGCCCTGATGGCACAGTACTCACCATAGGCTTGCCCAGTTCCTACAGTTATCACTGGGCCTTCCAGGAAAATGTTCCTCTGAGGTTTTGAAATGTATCCTCCAAGTAGAAATGGAACTTCAAGCTGGTTTAGCCTGGTTTCCAAAGGAAATCAGACACACGTACCTGCTTACCTACCAGTATTCTGCAAATAATGTTGACAATTCACCAGTTGCAGTTAAAATTGACAAGGCTGTAACTTTCTCTAAGATTATTTACTTTAGATATTACAAAAATTACCATCTGGGCATGACAATAATATAATTAATCCACAGGAAATTATGGTTCATTAGTTTTGTTGATAGATTGGTTTATTCTTTCTTTTCTTCCTTTCCTGAACAGCTCTATTCTCTTCCGCCTGCCTGACAACCCTCTTTTATCCTCTGTATCTGGGTCCTTCAGACTGTACACCCAAGAAATAATCCTCTGAAGACTTGTAAACCCATTAACAACATCTACAATTGGAAGCATTTCTGAAATGATGAGGGCTTCTCTTGTGTTCACTACATTTCTATCATAGAATGTGAAAAACAGAGAAACAGAGTATCTTTAGTCCTAAAAATAGGGGAAATATTTTTTTTTGTTTTAGATTTTTCTTAATAGCTAAAGCAGGGCAAGAATTTTCTAATGACAAGAAAAGAGGAAAGAGAATGTAATGTTATGTCTCCTGTAGTACCTTTCAAATATATTGTGCTTGTAATGCAAATAAGCAAGGATCATTAATTCTTCTAGCAATATTTTATTTACTTTTTATTGCTTACCCTAAAATGTAAATGTAATATGAGAAATTTAGCTCATTAATTGTCACACTTTTGTCTGTTTCATTTTCTTTGTCATATTCTTCAATTAGTTTGTACAAAACATGATTATTTCAACTGTTTTTACTGTATTAATTAAATTTGTTTCAAATTTTTCTAATGTTAAATTCAAAATGGAATTAAAAAATTAATTTGTACAAATGAGAAAGCAAGTAAAAGTTATCCTGTAAGCCAAAATGAAATATTAAAAAAACCCCTTAAAACAGTTAAAAATAATTTATGTCTGCTGTAGAAAATTTTATGGAGTAAATCCCAATCTTGAGACAAATTATGTATTTTCTTGTATTCTTGGAGCTGTTTATTTACATTAATCAAAAAAAATGTACAGCTTTACAGAGTTTTATTCATCAAATTAGCAGATGTTTTTGTTTTAGGGTCCTGTTATTCTCTAGCTTTCTTAAATATATATATAAATATTAACAAAAAATAAAAGCTGCTTCACAAGAACTTTTCGTAAAAGCTCCACAAATTTGTAATTCATCTTGACAACACTCTAAAATGATCTAAAAATGTTGAACAAATGATATTATTACTTACTAAGTATCAATTATTAATAACATTACCTTGTATGCTAGTACAACCATTTGTTAGCCACCGGTTTGGAAAACGTTCATGGGAAAAGGTCTGATAGACGACTTTTGCAGGCAAAGTCATAGAGATTGTATAAGTAAATGCTATAGGGCAGCATTCCCTTAGCCTCTCTCTGAAGGTTCCCACCACTGAAGCAAAGAGTAAGATGCTTCAAAAATGCAGCAACATATTTGCAGCTACTTTGGAAATGGAAATATATTTCTCCATTCAAGGCAGGGTGGATGGCCCTGATTGTACATAAGAGACTGGCTTTTTATCAGCAGAAATTACTCTGAACGGAGGTGGAAAAGGGAACCAGTCCCTTGCCTTTAATGCTGCTTGTCCACAACAGGTGACCCACATTGCTGTTTGGTCACCACATGACCAAGATATTGGCTGAACTACTCTTTGAAGATTTGTTTGTGTTTGTTCCTAATAGCAATATATTTTCTGCCATTTCAAATACTTGAAAATTACATAAATGAGATATGTCCAGTGAATTTTTGCATTGCCCATTCCATGTCTTTCTATGCTTTTTATTAACATAGATCATAGGATTTAATTATTTACTTTACATTTATGTAGTAGGTAAAATAAGGAAACTACACAAATTTTTTTGTAGGCAACAAAGTCATCTGGAAAAAAATTGCGAAAGTCATATTAGAGCTGCCACAAAAACTTAATTTGATCCATTGCATGGCAAACTGCTGCATTTCATCAAATAGGTTTCTGTGTAAAAAAGGAACTGTAGAATGGCACTAATTAACAACAGGACATCCACAGATGATGACCACTGGCAGACAGTTGGGAGACCCTGCCATAGTCTTCTCCATAGCAGGGGTAACTCCTGCCTTGCATGAAGATTTCTGGAAAAGAGCTGATCCCCTGAAATTCACATTCTGGAAAACATTTTAATTTCTTTCTTAAATTAATGATTAAATTAGTTGATTAAAATTCAGATGAAGACACAAGATCATACTGCTAAAAAAGGCAAATTGCTGACTGATGGTCTATTCCTAGCCCCTGACTTTGTCCAAGTTGCAAATTTATAATGGGGGTCTGTGAATGCACTTCTTAAAGCAGGGATCACCTCACTAACAGTAACCCTCAAATGTGTAAAGCACTGTCTCCACAAGCCATATATCTCTGCACACTCGTAGCCAGGAGCTTTGAAGTCTCACAGATACCTTGTTCAAGGTGCTACCCATCAGAGCTAGGCTGGTTCTGTGGGTATTTGCCTTTGGGATCAGTGCAACACATTGCTGCCTCTGTCATGTCCATGTCCTGGCCTTGAACCATAACAGGTAGAGAGCCTGATCTGTCCCATCCATTCAGTCCTGTTTGAAAAGCTGCCAGGTAGTACCAAGTGATAACATTGTTTCTGGTCAACAAGCTGTTAATGTGGACTAGTTTGATTATTCCTTTTTTTATTACGCTACCTTAAAAAGGTACTTTGATCAGGTAAAAATTAAATGAAACGTCAAAGTGAGATAGATTGAAGGCAAATGAACTGGCTGCAGAGAAATATAAGGGAAAAAGCAAGAAATTAACTTAGAATACCAAGAGCGATAGCCTGAAATTAAGGTTTTAAAATCTTTCAGGACAACAGCTTAATTAACCCAGAATCATTGCTAGCGAGGGCCAGCATGTAGTTGCATAGAGAATAGCTCTAATTACAGCATTGGGTGCATAAACCATTGTCATGGCGTAACCCCAGATCAGTTGCAGAGACTTCCCTTCCAGACCCCAAAGCCTCCAGCAATAGCAACAACTTTTTCTTCTCTTATCTACTGGCATTGAATCTGAATGTTATTAATGGTGAGGCTGCTAAAAACTGCAGTATCAGTAGTGGTCCTTAAAAGGCAAAACTACACATGCAGCTCTCAGAACAAGCAGGGCCCACCTACTAATTGAGAGAATGCAAAAGGTCATTGGATGTCTGTTATATGAAGAAGAGTGATGGGAAACATGAAGTCTAGGCTCTAGGAAATGAGCTGTATTCTGAACAGTCTATACTGAAAATTGTACTGGCACAAATACAAGCAAGCAGAGTTAATGCAACTCAAGAAATTACTGTTCATTCTCCAGTAAGTCACTTCATAATTCACTGACCATGAGCTCTTAATCCATTACAGTGGAAAGTAAAATGGTTTATTTAAGCTTAAATGCAGTCTTTATAGATTAAACTGTCGCCTGAATAGGTCACAGCTTTAGGAGACATTCCATCAAATGAAATATATTTTAAAGATTAATTTTCCTGCTGAAAGAATGTAATACTAATACTGTTTTTAAAACCTAGTTATAATTGAGATGTTTTCTTTCCTATGTATCTTGGTTAACATAATTCTCTCAACAAGTCTTTTCATCTAGACTATTTTTAGAGTGTATAATCTTCCACAGGTGATGCAACTTTTTTTCATGCTTTTTTTCTTCATGGCTACAGATTGTGACATGATAAACTTCATACTGTGGTCTATTAATGTCAATAATCTGAAGAAACGTGTTTTGAAGCAGATAGCTGTTAATTAAAAGTGCATAATACAAAAAATAAATTAATCTGAGAACTAATAAAAAGTTCTTCACTTATGAAGAAATAAAATAACTTGTTTTTTTACAATACTCAAATATTTTTCTAAAGGAGGAAAGTCAAGAGGCAGACATAACAATTTCCCAGCTAAAAAGTGCTTAAACTTACAAGATGTCATCATAGTTTTTCTTGAGACTTGTATTTCTTTTCCTGACGGAACTGGAAGCCAGAATTCTCCCTTTAATTTTGTTGGGGATGTATTTTAGCTTAAAGAACAGAGTCTGAAGGGAAATCAGTCTTGTAGTACATAAAAGATAAATTGTAAAATAGGTAAAGTGGAAAGGAATAAAGCATGCTCCATATCCACTGGAGACTGGACAAGAAATAGCCATAAATGCCAGCAAGGGAAATTTGGATTTAACATTGAGGAACAGTCAGAACACATAAACCCTGAGAAAATTGGCCAAAGGCAACTGTGGTGTTAGGAATTTTTAAGTATAACTCAGATGAGAGGTTTAAAGAAGTTAGACAAGATTTTAAAAATGAGGTTAAACAACTGTGGGAAATTATTTGGATACAGTTGACTCCGCTGAAAGAACTAGGTTGGTTAGGTGGTGAATTTGGGTCTAAAGTTATTTGTTGAAAACACTTCCAGAGAGGCCTGTTCTGTCTATTGCTGTGCCCTTCCAGAACAAGATTTAATCAGAGGCTCCTTTCCTTCAGGCTTAGGACTGACCCTAGAAATCCCTGTCTCCATAAATTTAAGCAAAATGGGGACATTTTTGCAGTATGTCTTTGACCCAGTAGAGCTAAGCAAAATGCAAACTAGTAAACTAGAATATGAGACATTCCAAAAGTTTCTACCAGAGTTAAAAAGAAATTAGTTTAATTCATGATATATTATTTCTTTGACATTGAGAATTTGCTTTGTAGGATAGAAAATGCTCTTTGTCACCCACCTTTCATTCTGCGCAACATACACGCACACGTTTGGTTTACTGAGAAATAGAGTCAACCATAATGTGGGACTTTTCAGCATCATTTTGCTTTACTTTTTTGTTGCTACGGTTTTTAGAGAAATTATTTTGAGATCTTGAGGCCTGTTAGGTTGAGGGCTGAATATTTGGTGGTTTTTTTTTTCTGAGCTTCTGTGTACTGATGGTGAGGGACAGAAAGTTCAGTAAGCTAAAACTCCTGTCTACTCCTTCTGAGGATATTTTTTGAGTGAGGGAAAATAAAAGTTAGAGCAGTTTGAACATTCGTTATATTAAGTGACTTTCTTTTCTCCAGGCTTAGATTTGCTGTTTGTGTGTTTACTTTTCCTAGGCAGGTGGTGTGATTGTATGGAGCAGAAGAAATTATACCACAGTTGCATTAACACCATTTTCATCTTTTCTGTGACGTTGCCAACTGTTTCATCTTAGTAAGGATCTTGCCATTGGTTAGTAATTTAGATGAAACACATTTCCAGGAATTTTCTGGATAATAATATGGCAGTGAGGTAGATTCTACTTTTTGTGTATTATTTATTCTTGATCTTCTTGGAAAGACTATTCCTTGGTAACTTGGTGCTGAAATTCTTGTTTTTCTTTTTTAATGGCATTATTCTAGATATTACCTCTTCTCTTACCACACATGGATTATTCCGAATCATGGAAAAGGACAAATGAGAAAAAAAAGTTCCTGTATTTTACATTTTACATACATCCCTAACCTCATAGGTTAGGGATTTTTCCTTATCATGTAATAATAATAATAGGTCTGGTTCCCTGCTTGGGTTTCATCTACATTTCTGATTTACTTTGATGAGGACCTAAGATCTGACTCACATCAAGGAGTAAGGTTCTGCAGATTTTACCTTCAAATATTAAACTCTGACAATAATGCAACCTTAAAAAATACACAGTTCCCTGCTTTCAGAAATTTTACAAATTGTCCATTCCTAAACATAGGGCATACCATGTACTCTCGAAGAAAATGGTATCTGAAAACCTTAAAAAATTTTGGAAAAACTATAGGAGGGAAAAACTATATAATTTTAAATTTCAAAGCACTGCATGTGACTGCTTCAGGACTTAACTGTGTCTACAGTGCAGAAAATGAGCGTAGTGAAAATTGATAATTTTTCAGATATTTTCACATTATTTATATGCTTTCAAATAAAATTTAGCATTTAATCTCAACAAATATGGCACATTTAATTCATAAATACATGATAAAATTAATAAACAGAAAAAAAGAATGTTATGTTGCTCGTCATTTAATGCTATGGTTTAGTTGACATGGCAGTGTATGCTCAAAGGTCAGACTAGATGATCTGGAAGTCTTTCCCAACCTAAATGATTCTATGACTCTGTGATCTCCTAATGTCTGCAGAATGTTGAAGCAAAGGCTTTGGGGTTGGGTGTTGTGGCTGTGATGGAGAGCTGCAGACATGTTTGAAATGTCCAATACTGTATAACTTTTTGTGTCCATGAACACAAATGCAGCTTTGTGTTCAGTGACAGATTATCAGGCCTTTCTACAGCTTGTACTCTGTTGTTACAAAGATCATAAAGGTTCCTCTCCTTGCAGTATTTCCATATTTTCCTTTTATTTTTTTTTAATTATGGTATATATTTAGCACAGATATATTGGAAATTCTTGTGCTTTTCACGGATGATGTATGAACAATGAGTCCAGTCTTTGAGACCCCAGGCCCAGATGTCATGCTGAGCGTACTTAGGCCATATGGACCCACTTGTGTACTTGATCTGTAAGGACCCACATGTAGGATGTTTCATTTTTGGTTCCTGCCTGTTGTTCTAGGTCTGTCAGCAGGAGCAAATCTGCTCAAAATCCAAATATATGGTGTGGGCCCTATCAACTTTCTGCTGTTTTTCATCACATCAGAAATGTACTTCACGCTTCCATATTTCGCTCTAACGGTATTGGTTGTGGTTGATAAATGTTTAGATCATGTAACCGTATATTTTTCTTATCTTTTTAAGATAACATACATTAACTTGTATTCTCATTACTTCCTCTTTGTTATCTTGTCTGGCATCATGACCTGAAGCCTGGTATTTCCATCATTCATTATTCATGCCCTTTAATTCTCTAACTGTTTTCATTGTGCCACCATCTGAATTAAAGCCATATTCCCATGAGAAGACAAAGAAGCTACTCATGTTGGCAGAAGAGATTACTAACTCTCAAAGCTGTAAGTTGTCCTGAGTGCAGGTGCCCAGACGCTGGCCACTGGGGCTGTGGAGGAGAAGCTGGGGCTGCCCCGTGATGGACATGAACAGTTCCAGCTGTCTCCAGCTGATCCACTACATGGCACAGCTGAGCTCCTTGGTCACACTGGCAGTACCCCTGGGAAAATGTATTTTAGAAAGGGCAAAAGATTTCATGGTAGAGGTAAAAAGTGTGAGGAACAGCCCTGCAACACCATGGTCAGAGAAGGAGGAGGGAAGGAAGTACTTCAGGTGCTAGAGCAGAGAATTTGCAGGCTGTGGAGGACCACCAGGGAGCATATGGATATTTCCTGAAGGACTACAGCTTATGAAGAGCCCAAACGGAAGCAGATTTTCCTGAAGGACTGCAGCCCCTTGGAAGCATCTGCACTGAAGCAGGGGAGAAGTGTGAGGAGAAAGGATTGGCAGAGGAGAGCCATTCTGGACTGACCATGACCATGACCACATACCCCCATTCTTCACTCCCCTGTGCAGCTTGAATGTTAGGATGGGTGGAAGAATCGAGAATAAAGGAGTGAAGCGAGGACTGGGAAAAAGCTGTAGGTGGGGGGAAAGTGTTGCTATAATTTGTTTTTCTCTATTCAAATCTAATTTAATCATCAATAAACTAAATTTTCCCCGAGTTGTGTGTATTACGCCTGTGATGGTACTTGGTAAGTGACCTTCCTGTCCTTATCTAGACTCAAAAGCTTTATTTTTTTCCCACCTTATTTTATCCCCCTTGTCTTGGTAAGAAGGAAGCTGAGAACATCTGGGTGGGTGTCTGGCAGCTAGCCAAAGTCAACCCACCACACTTGTAACCTCATGAAGTCAAAATTACTTTAACAAACATTTTTTTACAACTAACACTGAAAAGAAATATCTGACTGCTATTTATGAAATATAAAAAAACTACATACACCTAGGATCTAGTGTAGATTGATTGGATCTTCCATGTTTCCACTTTCCACCATGTTCTCTCTTTTGAGTTACCAGACTTCTTCAAGTTTACAACGCAAGAATTGTAAATTCTTATTGTGTGAATCCCTCCTCACTTGGTCCTGTCAAGTGATTATTTGAAGACCTACCTTCAACTAAAAAAACACATGGCAAACAAGGAAATACCTTTCTACTATAAAATCTACATGATATTTCCTCATTGAATGTTACAACATGGGGTTTGCTGTATTGCACTGACAAGAAAATGTCCATGTTCAAAATCTCCATATGATGTCAATGAAAATAAGGACTGTGAAGAAAAAATTATTTTCCTGGTGCACGGAAGAAAACAGGAACAAGAGACCAGGTCCGTTAACCCTGAATACTGAGTCTAGGCTATTTTAAGAACAACTGCTGTAGGCCTAATTCATGAGGTAGGTGGTCCGTTTTTTAATCTGTATGGGATTTTATTTTTAATGTTTGTAATTCTTGATTTCTATTTCTGTTTCTCTTTTTAGATACTTTTTGTAATAAAGAAAGAAGGAATGGGAAAGCAAGGAGATGCAGAATTGTGAAGAACACATTTGAGAAGGGAGGAAGAGAAGTCTTGAGCCTTCTGGAGACTTAAACATATATAATATGATTATGTACTTTCACAGCAACCTCCCATGATTTATGCTAACTAAGTAACAATTAGTAAGATATTCTCTTCGTATAGTGAAAATCTTGATGAACTACCACTTCTCTGAAACCTTATAGACTTTTAAAATATGCTACAGAGCTACCATAGTTAGAAATATGTAACTTATATAATATGTAACATTTGTAATATGCACTCCTCTGAAAGACTGATTTTAACTAAAGTTTTACAGACCTGTTATTCCACTGGTATTAGTAGTATAATTCCAGGTATAAATAATGCAAGTATTGGCCTTGAAACTTCTATTTCAAGGTTTTATTGTCTTTTTGGATATGGAATATTTCATTAAAATCCTACCTAACATCCTTTACTTTTGCTCCAAGATAATTTTATTGATATTATTAAAAATGATTCTGGAATCTCAGTGTGGTTTAGTAATTAAAGGGCTGAAAGATATTTGACAAAATATTTGCTTTATCCAAAACCTAATTGTTTGTATTCAGAAATATAAACTGTGCTATAGTATAGGCTTACTGCCTGAAATGCAAAGTATTACTGAATCTTTCCCTCTGGATTTTGAAAAATGCTAAAGTTTGATGAAAAGCTCACCAGTTGAGAAGGTGGGATACAGGATCTTACAAATAATGTAATTCTGCTTTTTCACTCAGCCTGACAACTTCCTAGTGTAGTCATTTATACCTTAAGGCTAAATTCTCAGCTCTGATGAACTGCTGCACACATTTCATCCCATTGAAGCCAATGAAGCTGATCAGAATTGCACACGTGGTGTATCTAGCCCTTAGTTGGTAACTTTCCATGACAAAACATTTAATTTGGTTTTACTCCTGTGAGTGGTGTTAAAGCTTATAAACAGCTAAGCCAATGAAACTGAAACCAAAACCAAACCAAACTAACAAATAAATCAATTGCCAAACAAAAAAAAAAATAAGCAAAAAAAGGTTTATCCTTTGGAAGAGAGTATGTACTCAAAAATACACATTTCTGGGGGAGAATCATCAAGGAACTCCTACCCTGCCTTTCTGGGACTGGATAGTAAAACCAAATAATTTTTATCACTTAGATTTGGGAATAGGCTGGACAGACTCTTGAGAAGCATCACAGTCCCTAGGTTTGTAACTCTTATCATCAACAGCACTGAGGTAAAAGTGTTGACAACTTATGTCAAAACAGTCAAGTGATGCTGTAGCTATACCTTTGTTCTTTTGTGTAAATAACCAGGATGTCAAGAGATGTGCTCATTGCTGTATATAGTAGATGTTGCCTGTGCAGGTGCCTGAAAACTAATTGTGACAAATACAGATGTTCATCATTAATTGTCCCTGATACTTCCCTGTTGTCCTCTTTTTCTGTTTACATTCAGAAATGAGCATACAGCTCCATGTTGCTGAAGTACACAGGATCCAGAGTATTTTAGCTGTGGTGCTTTCAGTTACAGAAGTGTTCTCTAAAGCTATCAGTTCCCCCTGTATTTTTTTCAAAAAAGAGGGTTAATCCATTCCGTAGTGCAAGAGTAAAGGGTGGAAAGGTCTCCTATGTTTAAAAAAAAATTAAAGGCCTTTATCTTCATACTCAGGATAAGGGATAACAATCTGCATAGTGTGCAGAATCAGTTTCTGTAAATGTATTGCTGCAGTGGCTTTTTAAGGGATGTTGACATTTTTTCAGAAATGAAAGGTAATACGATCCAAGACAAGGAGAACTAATGTTTTCTTGTCTGGATGTTGATCAGGGGCTAACCTAGATTACGAACCCAACTGTGAAATCAATATTGTTTGCATTATACCACATGATAAACATCTTTAGGAGCTGCATGTTTTTTTGGAAATACAGCAACAAATAGTCTTAAAAAATTGTGAGTGTGCCTGTCAAAAAAAAAAATGATTATTTTATACATATGAATGGCTCGAATTCAGCTGGGAAGCTAAATGTGGGAAACAAACATAAACTCTGCCAGGGCTCAGTGTAATAACTCACTGCTTAATTTTAAAGAGCTATAATATCATCTAGCTTTCAAAATATTACTGTTCCACTTGCACAGAAGAAAAACATGGAACTTTATAATATTTCTGTATGCTTGTTTTACACACACAGCTTTTTGAGAATAGCATTTCTATGTTATCCTGATGTTAAAAATTAGACAGGAGTATCCACCGATAGTGCCAAGATGTAGGTGCTAGTAACCCAACAGACTATACTGTTGAGGATAGTCCTTTTGGAGTTTTCTCAAGTAAAATCAGTAAAGAGCTTTTCTGTAAAGCCCTTGAAGGATAAAATTTATAAGATACTGAAGGCATTTTCCTCGATGACAGCAGAAGCCATGTGTGCTGGTTTTGGCTGGGATGGGGTTAATTTTCTTCTAGTAGCTGGTATGAGGCTGTGGTTTGGATTTGTGCTGGGAACAGTGTTGATAGCACAGGGACATTTTCATTGTTGCTGAGCAGCGCTTACACAGAGTCAACACCTTTTCGGCTGCTCACCCAACCCCACCAGTGAGAAAGCTGGGGGTACACAAGGAGCTGAGAGGGGACACAGCTGGGACAGCTGACCCTAACTGACCCAAGGGATATTCTATACCATATGACATCATGCTCAGTGTATAAAGCTGGGGGAAGAAGAAGGAAGGAGGGGACATTTGGAGTGATGTTATTAGTCTTCCCAGGTAACCAGTAGGCGTTATGGAGCCCTGCTTTCCTGGGGATGGCTGAAAATCTGCCTACCCATGGGAAGTGGTGAATGAATTCCGTGTTTTGTTTTGCTTGTGTGTAGTTTTTGCTTTACCTATTAAACTTTCTTTATTTCAACCCAAGAATTTACCCTTCTAATTCTCTCCCCCATCCCATTGGGTGAGTGAGTGAGTGGCTGCGTGGGGCTGAGCTGCCAGCTGGGGTTAAACTATGACACCATGAAATACATCCAGACCTGGTTCCAGGCAATGTGAAGTGTAAGAGTTTATGCCCCATAAATTTCAAATTACATCTAACTTCTTAGTCCTGATTCATGGACTCTAATTAAAGTGTCCTTTTGGCTCCTAACACAGAATGAGTTTGACTCCTGCAGTGGATATACACAAAAAATGTGGCCAGCTGGCCTGGAGTCATGTTGTGTCTCGTATTGTCTGAGCCCTGCACATTGCACATTGTGGTAGGGGAAAAGAGGCTGCTTGTAGGCAGAAACAATCGATGGATTGTCTTTGAACTCCAAGCCCTTTCTTGCAGAATGGAAAACATTTTTGATTTTCACTACAATCAGAAAGCATTGAAGGAACTCAGCACCTTCTACAGTGTATTATGAGTAATTCTGAGAGATTTTTTATAAATGAAAGTAGCAAACCAGAAGTTAATGTAGAAACACATTACAAGTGAACATGCAGAGTACTTCTTGGGTACCTACTAGGACTAATCTTATTCCAGGTTCTTCCCTCTATTGAAGTCATTGGCAGGACCCATTCAGCCCCATATATCTTCTTCCTTGCACATCTTGCTGACACTTTGGTTTCTTCACTGTCCTTGTAACAAATCAGGATAGCAGAGAGGTCTGTGGTAATATCTCTACTGTGACTAAGGAAATTCCAGGGTCTAAATAAATCCTACAAGCTGTGGCTATGTATTAATGTACCAGTTGTAGCAAAAGATAACAATTTTTATTAGATCAATTAATAAAAATTAATGCAAACTGATTGGAAATGCACAGACACTTTTTCAAAGCCAAAGAAGGGTGAAACTTCATCCTATATATTACAAAATAATTTTTATCTTTAGGATGTCACAACTGCTGCTTCTGCTTCTTGCTGCTTATGATTACTACTATGATGACTTTTACACTTGACATGGTCCTAACATGACCTCTTTATGATCTAGACTCAACTTTGAGAAATTACATAGGATTCAGATGGTACATATAGGTTGTGTTAATTCTTTATATCAGGTAAATTTAATCAGATATTAATTACAATTTACAATTTATAATTTCAAACAATTATAATTTGTTTGAAAACCTCAAGAGACTAAAAACAGCCACAGAGGGGCAGCAGACATTTGCATAATGCTTGTATGCTTTTCTCACCAAATCTCTTTACTGTTTAATGAAAAAAAAAACAACAATCCTGGAAAATTGTGAGACTAGGATTTTCTTTTGTGAAGCACAATCTCCACTTCCTTCCTGAAAATGTCATAAAAAGATGTATAAAAATGCATACTTTCAGGCAAAACTCTTTATAATTTTTTTTTAATTAGTACTTTTTTAACCATCTTTTTCAAGGAGGTGTGGTGCCTATTATTGAAGTCTAGACCTATTATTACCCCTCTGTCTTCAATTTTCAGAGATAGTGTTAAAAGAACACACAAGAAATGACTAATCCTCACTGGCAGAGAAATTGCTGGCTTTTGTTGTTTCTGCATTAAAGGCATCAAACTACATTTAAAAACAGTAGTTTATGTACACTTGCATATCGAAGTATCAGTAGTCTAACTTCAGTAGGATCTTATCATAAGCTTCAAGTAATACACAAACTTATATATCTTTTCCTGAAATAGGACTACTTAAAATAGCTGATATGCAACATTTCATTTTCTGCATGTGATTTATTGCAAAGTTTGTGTTGCAGTTACAGACCTCTAAATAAAAGCACCCTGGAATTTTAGTCTCTCAGTTTCAGCAATTTAATTTTTCCAGAATATGACTACATAAGCTGAAAATTCTTGTTTGTTCACTCAGATGTGAACATTTCTCCAAAGTTAAAAAGAAATCTATTCAGTTCATTTTTAATGATGTGAATGTTGTGAGAACCCTGTGGTTTTCATACTTATAGAAAATTGCTCAGTTGTTAGTTCTTCCTGGGTAACTCAGAAGTCTGTTGAATGTAATATTTCAAACTTATGAACAAAATTACTAAGATGGAATAAGAGGTTTACTAAATTTAAACCAAAACAGCAAAACCCCTCAAACTTTGCATATACAAGCTCTGCATCTAACACACTCCACATACTCAGTATGTAGTTTTCTACTAATATCTTCAGATTTTGATTCTGCAGGCACTGATACCCCCATATTGATGCACAACAGAGTCATAACTGTGCACAAAGAGACAAATAGTAAGCTTATTACTGTGCCTGAGCAGCTAGGCTGACTGAGTTCTTTCAGGAGGTATTGCTCTTCTCTTAGCTATGTTACAACAAAATTATGCCATAGGTGCTTCCTTTGTCCAACAGCTTGAATTGTCCCTATCTATGTGCTACCCACGTAGACTCTGTCCAAGCTGGAATAAAAATACAGTGTTATTCCTCATTAAGAAGGACTTTGACCCTGTTCAAATTCTCAGGATGTTGACTGAGATGCTGCTAAAAGGAAGCAAAGATTCCTTTTCCAATATAAAAAAGTGTTGGCTGCATGGAAGGTAAAACTAATCTGTGACTCTTTTCCCTCCATTTTTAATACCAAAAGCCATGTTACTCTCTAAATGTGATATTGTACCACAAATGAAAAGACAGGTGAAAAATCAAGTGATACATTTCCCATGACCTTCTTCAGAAGCTTTGTTTCCAGGTTTATATTTACTGAAACAGTCAGTTCAGATAAATTTGAGTTAGCTTTCTTTAGGCAGCTTACCTATTTTGACTAAAGAGCAGTCACTTACACCAGTCTTGCTAAAGCAAGAGTAACCACATTTTGTGATGATGTAACTCCAAACAGTCATTTGATTAGCAGCTCAAAATCTTAGCAGTTGGATTAAACTGTCTCCTGTTGGTACAACCTCAGAACCTGCATTTGCACAGACTTACTATGCACCTATTCCTCTAAAGTATATACATGAAATGATTTCCCATCCTCAGTTGGTTCTTCACTCATACTGTGACTTGGTTTTTTTGGTTCTCATGGTAAACCAGATCAGTGTATTGAATAGTTGTTCTTCTTGTCAAATTGCATTTTGGTTGCATCAGTGAATCAGTCCAGATTTCCACACAGCCTTACAAACCATTGAGTCAGCACAATTAAGACTGGTAAATAAATGTCTAAGGATGGTGAAGATGATTCCTCAAGACTTCATTGCTGCCAAGCAAAAGGTGCATGGGTTCACCCATGAGCATTAGGAACATTCAAAAGCTTCCAGCCAAATGCCATCAAGGTTATGGCAGTAATGGACACATGCAAGATGACTCAATATATAAAACTGGAGCAAACCACTCTTGTGACAGCAGCTTACAATAAAGCTGTGCATCTGAAAGCATGAGAAATAAATAGGCTGTGTATTGGAAGGTGTACAATTAAAATGTGACAAAATTACCTGTGGTTCATCCAAGGGTAAATTTGTCACCACTAGAGTAGGGCCATATTGTCTCTAGAGGTTGAATCTCGTTTGTGGTTTTTAAAAATCTGGACAGCTTAAAATACTGGTTAACTCATTCATGTGTTCATGGTTTCCGCTGGATCTGTGGATGATGCATTTACTGTAGAAATATTGTACTACTGTTAAGGTAGCTAGCCCAGATACTTCCAGTTATGTGGGCATTTAGCCAGTAATTCTGTGGAATTACTGTAATTCTGTAGAAGCTATACTATTAAATGCTTATGCAGCAATTTCAGCTATTTTTGTTAATCTTTGCAGCAGCATCAAAGGGAAAAAATTGCTTACTCCTCTCAGAAATGTAGGGATGAGGGAAATGTTACAGAAAACTGTGCAGAAAGTACATGCTGCTCCACATATTATGACGTATGAAGGAGCATTATTACTCACTTTCCATCAAAGAAATTCAGTCAAAAGTACGCTGGATGTCTTTTAAACACCAATAGTCAGCATGACTAGAACCAGGGGTAACGTTTGCAGTGACAGAAAAAAAAGGTGGTAATAGAGGGTGCCACAGGCCTATAAAGGTTTTCTGGTAGGAAAAAAGAGCACCTTTTCCACAAATGCATATTGGTCATGAACAGGGCATGCAAGTGCGTTCACGAGTTTGAGGACCTCTGATGAACTAGAAGTGGTAAAAACTGTGCTACTGCAGATGATGTGCATTTGTTCCTTAATCACTTGCCTTGTCCTTTTAATTAATATATAGCGGTTGTTTATCAAATGGCTTGGATGAGCAGATTTTATTATATCTTGTTAGTAACCTATTCAAGCATTTGTTGTTAACTTTTTCATGATTCTGAACAACAAGTTTCTTCATTAGTGTGTCTGTGCCACAAGACAATTGTAACTTTACTTTTATGCTAGAGTATCAATTGCTGAACAAGCCTTGTTTGCCTATAACAAGTTCTTACAAGGAACAGCAATTTCTCAAGCACTGCCATGAACAAAACTCCCTTTCCATGAATGCTAAGAAACAGTTAATAACAAGGGGCACTAAAAGCATCACAAAATCCAAATGTTTGGAATTCAGATGAGGGCTTGAGAAAACTCCCTTACTAAATGCCATGCCACATTTATGATTTCAGGGCAAAATATACACGCACCAGACAATGCAAACATATTAATTAACACTAATTACATCTCTGCAGTACATATGGGTTCTATTCTCTTGACATGAGTATGCAATATATTTGGCATAAATGTCAGTTAACGTGTTTATGCAGAAAAAAAATCTGTAGTTTGCAAATACACAATCAGCTGTCTTTTAATTGTGAAGACATTATATGCTACAGCCCATACAAATTGACCTGCAATGTGATGGTGCACATTTTCACCATCATATTTACTCCAATAACTCCTGGGAATCCTTACGGTTTTTAAGGTTTTTGCCATTCCTGCTGTGTGACTATTAGTAGAACATGGATGCAGATGCAGTATGGGCAGATGTTGCACAGCCTCCTCTGTGTCACATAATTGAGGATGAAGGGGAGGAAAGATTTTGTCCTTCAAAATCCACTCTGAAATCCACTCCCTGTACAGGTTCTAAGCATAACACATGTACATCTGCACTGCTTCTCTTGATTCCAGTGTATGCTCCTATACTATATGTACAGGTCTTTGTGCCAGCTGGTTGTTCTCACTGGTGTGAATAGGAGGGAGGATTCCTGTCTTCCTTCATCTCCATCCCTTTGGAGTTCTTAACATCACCATTACTGACCTCCAACAAGTATTCTGTTCATAGAATTAAGGAACCATAGAATCATACATGAGTTTGGGTTGGAAGGGACCTTTAATGGCCATTTGGTTTAACACCCCCTGCAGTGAGTGAGGGCATCTTCATCTAGGTCAAGTTACCGAGAGTCCCATCCAAGCAGTTCTTGAATATTTCCAGGAATGGGATATCTACCACCTCTCTGGGCAACCTGTTCTAGTGCTTTACCACCTTATTCATATAATATGTCTGAATCAACACTCTTTTAGTTTGAAATGATTTCCCCTTCTCCTTTTGCTACAGACCCTACTTAAAAGTCTATCCCCATCTTTCTTATAATCTCCCTTTTAGTACTAAAAGACTGGAATAAGGTCTTCCCAGAGCCTTCTCTTCTCCAGGCTGAATAATCTCCATTCCTTCAGCCTTTCTTCGTAGCAGAGGTATTTCATCCCTCTAAAGTTTTGTGGCCCTCCTCTGGATTTGCTTAGACAGGTCCACGTCTTTCCTGTGCTGAGGACCCCAGAGCTGGATGCAGTACTCCAGGTAAGGTTGCACCAGAGCAGAGAATAGAGACAGAAACACCTCCCTTGATCTGCTGGCCATGCTTCTGTTGATACAGCCCAGGACATGGTTGGCTTTCTAGGCTGCAAGTGCGCATTGGCAGCTTGTGTCCAGTTTCTCTTCCAGTAGCACCCCCAAGTCCTTCTCTCAACCCCTTCCTCCCCCAGCTTGTATTGATATTGGGGATTTCTCTGACCCAGGTACAGGAGCTTGCACTTGCCCTTGTTGAGTCTCATGAGGTTCACATGCACTCACTTCTGGAGCTTTTCTAGGTTCTTCTGGATGATATCCTGTCCTTCAGAAGTGTCAACCACACTACTCAGCTTGGTGCTGTCTGCTCAGTGGACCAGGGAAGTGTAAGGCCTGCAGTTGCATCCAGCCTTTTCATGCAGACATAGACTAGTAAAAAGCTATCCAAAAGTGAACTTGAATAAAGGTCAGAAGGGCAAAGATGGGCCACTTTTGCAGTTTACTGTTATATTTTCCATGGTTTGAGTTAGGTGGATATTTGTCTTTGCTCTGTCAGGTCCTCGTAGAACCTTTCCAGAGTGGATAATTTTTTTATTTTATTTTATTTTTTTTTAAATTTAAGAGCTACTATGTTTATTTAGGCATGGAAATAGCAAACTTCTAGTGTGTTTCTGTTTACCTCAGGATATTTTTAAAGTACATAATCTCAATACACATAGTGACATACAGTTCCATCTGAGGAAACACAGTTACTTGTAGCCTAGCTTCTGTCAATTCCTTCCTATGTAAATTTTTTCCTTTTTTTTTTTTTTCTTTTGTCAACATAAATTACCTTTCCATTTGGAGCAGGCATGGATGACAAACGTTGGGTATCAGATGTTCTAGAAATATTATACATTAATTGGGAACCAGACATTCATTAATTGTCTGACAAGCTGTTATCATCTAATTCTAAAAACATTTCCATCTTTCATTAGTTGAAGAACTACAAAAACATTCCTGTGAGCAGTAATTTGCTCAAGTGTACATAGCTAAAATCACAACAAGGAGGTGGTGTCATTCAGCCTTTAAAAAAGGTAGCCTCTATGATGTGCTGGCTTTAAGTTCTGACTCTGTAGATCAGTTTACTAGTGCAGACTCCCATGTCTGTGCAGGATACATTCAGCAATGGGCCCATCCCATGTAATTAATTTCAGTTCCATTCTGGTACTAGCCTGAACTACAGCACTGAGACTGAACGTATACTCAGAACTCCTCTTCCAGCACAACTATAACTAAAAGATGCTGGTTAATTTAGCTTAATGTAACATTATGTATCACTTTAATTTCTAGTAAAACATCTTATTAAAAGATTATTAAAACATGATTAAAAATTTACATTTTGGATTTTTAAAGGAAGAGTTATTATACTAAAATGTTACTGGGCACTTTTCCATTGACTTAATCAACGTGACATCTGTGAGCTTGGCTTTGAACTGACATGTAAAATTAGTCCTTCAGCATTTATTTCATGACTATCAATTCATTTTAATACTTAGAGCAGATATTCCAGAGCTCTCAGTAATAGTTCTCCTAAATATCTTAGGTGTTTTGGAAATGCCTCTCTTTAACTGGTTTTAAATAATTATTTGCAGCAGAGGAAGTGTCAGTATGAAGCTCATTCATCATTATTTCAATGTTCTACAGTTTAGGGCACACCGGTTATATCTCTGGTATTTCCCAGACTGTTAATTTAAGATTCTTAGTCTTTCCCTCAAACTCTTTCCCTTCTCTCATTTGTAGTACCGTAATCAACACCAACTTCTTATCTCATAGCATACAACCTGATATCAGATGTCTTCTTTATCTATACACAACTATTATGTATGAGTTCGAATATTTTTTCTTTAAGACTCTCTTTAATGTGTATCTTCTGCTAGTTAGCATCACAGCTAAACCTGTAGTGCAAGATAACAGCATACATTTTTCTCTGATACTGAGTTTTCTTTTCCTAATCTTGAAACTACTTCTTCTTGAACAATTGAAATAAAGAACATTTTTTTTTATGTTGATTGTGTGACCATTCTCCATGGGTTTCTCCTCCATCACAAATTGCTTATTTCTGCTAACCCTATTTTGCGGGCCAGCTTTCTCACATTTCTTATCAAAATGTGGATATCTACATTTGCCTTTGAGTGACAGCAGCCTACTACACTCCCTTGCTGAGAGTTCAGAGAAGCACCTTACTTGTAATGCTCCAGCTGCCCTTCATGCTGGAGAGGAAATCTTTGTGCATATCTGGAACCACTCCAGTAGCTACATGTTTCTTCTTAAAGTTCTTCTTTTGCATAATATTTTCTAAAAGACTGGATACTGTCAGGTTAGTGTTCTGTGATCACTGCCTCATTGTTTCCTGGTCCCATGTTTATCAGCAATGATCTCTTTAGTGGTTCATTTGTCTTTTTTTTTTTTTATTTTGAAAGGGACTGATTTTTGTTAGATTGGCATGAGCCAAAGTCTTCTGCTACTAAAATCTGAATAAATAATAATAGTGCCTAATTATAGTAAATACTTGAATAATTCTATATATCTTTGAATTATGTAGCTAAAACTTCTGGTGCCATTTTTCTGCTCACAAAGTAGTTATTCCGACTTTACAGTGAAGGCCAAGGAGCCAGACTGTGAAGCCACACAGCACTGGATTGCTGAGCAAAAGAGCTAAACTGGAGGTTCCTGAGACCCTCGTCTTGCTAGAAAGTATGCATCTAAGTCAGGGCTGCAGGAAAGTCTTGCCTGGCCATTTTTGGAGTGGGGTACCTAAGCTGGCCATTTAAAAAAAAATATCAGGAGTTGGGGATTTGTACTATTTTAAAGGAAAGTGATACTATGCTTGTGTCCTTTTTATAGCATTTACTACTCTATGTTTAGCATATCTATCAAAAACTTGGAGACTTAAAGTAAAGTCTGCCTCCTTCGTTTAGGAATCTGTTAAAACAGAAGAAAAATTATGATGGGTCTTTGGCATTGTGAGTGAGAACAGATAATAAAATGCAAGAAAAGGACAGAATAAAGAACATGATTTTATGTCTATTAAACAGCTAAAAAAATCTTGGGATTTGTATTACAGTTTTGGATCTGAATTCAAGTGAGTTGCCTTTCTTATGTAAGCTAGGTGAAGGCACATGGAATCACCAGGGAGTGGGATCCATGAGCTTAGTTGTTCTGTGGTTCTGAAGAGAGTTTTTGAACACAGTTTGAAAGAGGTCATCCTTGTTCCAACATTTCCTCTCCACTGCAGCTCACTGTTTCTGTCTCTAGTCAGGAAGTTTGGACCCTTGCAAAATAATCTCAGTAAAATGTCCCTGACTGGAGACAGAAATAATTGTGAGAGAGGAAAGAATTAAGGCATAGATGCTGTTTGGGACTTTTCCCACGTGATTGAACTTTATCTTTCTTCTAGGTCCTACCATAAGGGCAAGCTCCACTTGTCTGTGCTCTTTCATACCAAAGGGAAACCCTTGATTGTGAGAAAGACAACTAGTCCTTGTCCCTTGCACACTACCTTCCTCCTCTGTCAATTGAAAGTTCTTGTGTGGTCCTGGAACTTGTCTAAGGCTCTGCACTAGGAAAACACAACTTTCTAGCTCAGTGGAAAGAGAAACTGATGGGATTAGGGAAGCTCCTGGCTTTTATGATGCGGTAAAGGCAGCATTTCCAAGTGCTACAATATTATTGTCTGACATTTTCCAACTTATAACATCCAGGTCTTATTTCTCTATCACATTGCAAATATTAACTGCTTGGGCTTAAAATTTGTTGCCTAAGACTGACTAATAAAAATCGTCATTACAGTAATAAGGCTAAGGAGAACTATGTGGTTTTGTCTTTTTTTAAAAAAAGGTCTGGCAATGATTTGAGAAGTTGTACTGTCAGCACTTTGGTGCATGATTCTTGAAATTTGCTATGCTGTTGATCTTTAATCAAAGGATCACAGCTAGTCAGTTTAAAAACTTTTGAAAAACTGCCACTTTGCCAGTATTACCAGAGATGTGCCTCAAATTCTCAGACAAATTTCCCAAAGACTCTGCATTTGGCATCTCAGGCCCAAGCTGAGAAGAATTTTTCTGAAGTGGTAGTTCCTACCTAACTGAGATAAACTGGTTTTGAGTAAGGTTTTCTGTTGTCAACTGTCATGTGCTCTCACACTTGTACTCTCAAAATTTATGCTTGGACCAAATTGAAGAGGACATACATTGAATCAAGTGTTGATAGATCAAGAGTAGAAATTGGAAAGTGGTGTAGGAAGAGAATAGACTGAAACAATCTGTGAGCAGAGGAACAACTAAGGCAATTGAACTTGCAAGGTGAAAGAAGAGGGGAAATTGAGACCGTGTTGAGTGACGGAGCAACACAGAATCTACCGTCAGTACTTGGGAGAAAGGCCTAGAACCAAGGGGCCACACTTGGACAAAAATTCTTAAGTGATATACAGGTTTTCTAGCATTCAGAGGTACTTTCTATGCTCTGGGCTGTGTAGCTTTTACATTATAAGAGGTAGGAATGTTTGGTTACTGAAGGTGTTTGTTTCTTCAACTTCTTGGTGTGGTGAGAAATAAAACCAGGATAATTGTTGCTATAACCTAATCCAGACCTGTTCTGCAATGACTGATAGGATCCTTAGGAAGCCATTATCATCTCTTGCCTGTCACTCATCCTAGACTTCTCCAAGTATTGTTCCTCAACCACTATTGGCATCCAGTTCATGGAATCCAATAGGTTGGCTATTCTTGCAGTAAATGGTAGAGAATAAGCAATCAGCTGTGGGAGGCAGTGCACTAAAGGAAAGAGAAAGTGGGAAGAACTGGGCTGGTCTGATTGGGTAAGCTTACTTTTACTTTTTTTTACTTTCTTTTCCTTTTTTTTTTTTTTTACTTTTGCCTTTTGTCTCTGTTACATAATTATATATTATGCAAGTACCTTAAGCTAGGCTTCTCTTATCTTACATGATCATCAATTTTGTGTTTGTTTGCTGGATACTGGACTTAGCAGTTAGTAAATGCTCTTAAAATTTAATGAAGTCAGTATTATGCTGCTTATACTGAAAAATCACATCAGAAGAGTCACAAACTGACTACTTAAAATTAATAATTTTGACCTTTGTGTCTCTCTGTTCCACAGGCAATAAGAGGAAAGTAGTATCTCTAATCTCATTTGTGAAAATAAATGTTTGGGAAGTAGTCAGTTCCCATACTGATGTGTATTATGAAAGAATCTCTAAGGAAATTATTAATTCAGAGCGAGAGTTGAATTGTGTACAATAAATAGGGCATAAAATACACTGCACAATGAGGAGAAAACAGTTTATTGGAGAATCAGTTGTTAAAGGAGCTCAGTACATCACGGGAACTTGGTGAATACTAGCTTTGCAACTTCAGTGTTCTGCTAATGTAGTTTTTATGTTTAATATCTGCAGCAGTAGTCTGTAGTACTTCTGGAAAGATTAACCTTAGGGCTTTTGGAATACAATGTTTAGAATCTAATTTTTAA
The DNA here is from genome assembly GCF_001604755.1 of Lepidothrix coronata. Taxonomy (NCBI): domain Eukaryota; kingdom Metazoa; phylum Chordata; class Aves; order Passeriformes; family Pipridae; genus Lepidothrix; species Lepidothrix coronata. The sequence goes on along the minus strand of NW_016690246.1, from coordinate 2,978,439 downwards.
CAGTAAAATAATTTCAGGTTATAGAAATTATGGAAGATAATTTTATGACATGTTTTACTGCATAGAAAATACTGTTTTATGCTGTGAAATCGGTTTCTGAAATTCCTCTTATCTCTATATGTTATAGTTTTGTGATCTTTGAAGAAAATCAAAGGTATTTCTTTTCTTAAAAATAATTTTCTGATAATTTTCTTAGTTTTAACTACAGAGATTACTAAGTGGAATTGTGATAAGAAAGTGAGAAAAAGTTAAGCAGTCACAGAGCAAAGGAACATTTTTGTTTCTATTTGTTTCTTTTAGTCTTTTAAACTTGTTATTTACTAATCCCTATTTACATAGCTCCAATAACAAATACAGAATTCAGCAGAAGGTTTGGTACCTTTTTACATCCTTTATAATTATTCAACAGCAGAATCAGGCAACACTAGGACTGACATTTATATTATTAGTCTGTCAAAAGCACATAAAATTAAGCAATAGCAAATGAAGTTAAAAACATTTCAGGACTAAGAGCAAGAAAACACAATAAAAATATTTATTACCTTTGAGAGTCAACATAAAGCAGTGGCTTAGAGTAGATGTATACTCTTACAATTTTCCTGGGCATATATGAAAAGAATCAGAAGGTGTTCGGGACAGATCTTTAAGAATACTGTATTTCAGTATTGCAGATTGTAGGGTTGGCGAGTGCAGCAGGGCAGGAAGGGGTGCCATAAAACCATATGAGACATCTACAGGAATTCTAAGTGAAAACCATTTTTTTAAAGGGGTGAAAACAATAGGCTTAAATAAACTTCCGAGAATCAAAGAGAAGATAGTCAAAGACCTTGACCTTAACTGCCTGCAACAGGGGAGAGAATTACGAAAATTTTAAATCTTTTCTGGTACAACAATATCACTGCCAATCAACAAAAGGGAGAAACAGCACATGTAATCAAGGAACCTTAAGCATGTCAAAGGATTATGTACATTGAGAGGGATGACTATAAAAGAAGTCCCTCCGATTCTCTAGTAGCTTTCTATGTGGAATGCTAAAGGGTTTCAGCTTTGATGGCTCATTTCTGATACTTATTCAGTTGGCCTCGATTTCTCCTTGTGTACTTGATCAGGCATGAACAATCTCCCTCACAGCTATTTTGTCATCATTTGCCGCATCTTGCCTTACTCTAAAAGGAAGGACAAAGTGACACATATCTCTGACCAATTTTATTGTAGTTTAAAGGGTTTGTAGAGTATATGCCTCCCTGCCTCTGTGTCTAGGAGATGAGTTTGTCACAAGCTGTTTGAAGGCTTTTGTCCAATTACAAAGAAAAATATTTGTGGCTTTAGACTTTTATTCCAATCACTTTGGATTATAACAGGTACAAAGCTGTTACCTACCATGTAGTTCTGCACAAGGATATAACCTTGTTTGTTTAACATTCTGTGGTTCTATGAACTGACAGTTTGTAAAAATGACATTGCTCACTTAGATCTTTATTCTGCAGACAGTGTTAAGTGAATGGATAAATGTTCCTTTGAATAATAATCAAGATTGTAATAGATATGGATGATTTTATATGCCATCTCCTCCTTTTTTTCCCTTTTTTTTTGGTCCCTCAGAGCTAGATTTTCAGAAAGTAGGGATAAATACCTTTGAAAAACTCATTATTTTTGAGGACCTTGCACAAAAAGTTAGTAGCTGATACTGAAGATTCTAGAAAGATTATCTCAGGAGACTCATTTCCTCCTCAGATGCATTATGTGTGGCTTGCTTCTGTTGCCGGACTTTTCTACTATTACTTCTGCTGGTACAAGTAATAGGAAGTACACTTGGAGCAGACACTGTGTCTCTGCTCTAGTGATCATAATCCACAAAAAATCCTACCTGTTCCAGTCAGCAGATGCAGACGCACAGAACATTATGAACACTAGTCTGCTGTGTTCTTGATACTCATTTAGTATTTTGTTTGTAAGGAAGTATTTGGACACAGGCTTCAGAGTTTTCTGGAGGAAGAAAGCTGGCACCTGTTCAGCACCTCTTTGCCTGCTTAGGCTCTTCCTGTGTGGGCTGTCCTCCCTAGGCAGAGAAGAATGTGCCGTTGCGGAGGTGTCATGCCACAGGGATCTCAGGGTCCAGTGTGGCACAATCACAACAGGTAGCTGCTAGTGTCAGGGATAAAGAAACATATATAAATCTTTGTCATCTTTTCTCCTTGTTCCTTGCCTCATCCCGAAGGCCTAACCTTAGAGCACAAATGCTGCCAACAGCTTGCAAAGCAAAATTTAAAGCAAAAAGTATTTCTCCTCCAAGAATGATTAAGAAAAATATTGAAGCAACTTTACCTGAGCTTTTTACCAAAAGAATAAGTTTTCGCTGAGAGAACATATTGAATAAGGGGTGGTACTGATCTTAGTATAACATGCTGAATTGTTGCATATCTTGCTTTTAAAGACAAAAAAATAAAAACAAATTTTAAATTGTCCTTATGAAAATGAAAACAAATCACCACTGGCTATTTGAAAAATGTGACAAAATACAGGGAATAACACTAAGCAATGAGTGTCAAACCAATGGAGAGGAATTTGACTGTGATAAACAGTTGCTGAGCATGTAAATAAAATTATAGATGATTAGAGATGGAGTGAGAAAGAAAATTAATATACACAAAGACAGCATGAATAGCTGCACCCTAGCATGTGGTCAAAATAGTATGAATTTTTCACACACACTTCAGACAAGCCATTCCTCAAGTGTCAGAAAAAAATAGGACTCTAATGGATGTAGAACACATGTAGCCCACCAGCTGAAATTCAATTGTAAAGATATAGGTCTAATAGATGTCTTAAAACCTAGGATGATAGAGATTCTACACTTCCTTAGGCAATCTACACAAATATTTGGGATCTTCCTGTTAAAAATCCTCCCTGTGGATTTGGATCCCAAATCCTCTTTGCAACAGCTTTCTATGTTTTATTCTTTATTCTTATGACACAGTGAACAATTTTTCTTTCTTCCTTGATGCCAACTTTACCATATTGGAAGTATTCAGTCTACATTGAAGATCTGTAATATTTTTCATTTCTCTTACAGGTCATATTCTTTGGACTTTTTTATGCTTACAGATTTTTTTTTCTGGATATTTTTACTTGAAATGCAATGCCAAAACCTGGCCAGTTTTCCGGGTATAGATTTACCATAGTTGAGATGAAGGGAAATATTCCTTCAAATTCATGGTTTTCCTTCACCGCTTGATGCTTTTCATTCTCCAGAGCAGTATGACATTTCTGACTCTTGTTCTGCTTGTCATATACTATATCCCCAAGAATCTTTTCTGCAGAACTTCCTTCTAGAATATCATAATAATTTCATAAGAACTCGTGGTCTTTCATGCCTGACTGAAGGGCAGTGTAACCCAGAGCCATGTCCACAGCTGAAGCCATTATGCACAACTTCCAAGAAGAGCATAGCAGTAATCCTACCTCTGCTATGTCTTCTCAGTTAAAGAGCTTCCTGGGCTGTAGGCCATCGTATTTTAGAGCTACAAATGGACTTTTCTGCATCCATTTATCCACCAATCCATCACTTTTGGAACTCATTTGTCCTTTTAGTTTCCAAAGTATTCTGTGACAATGAGATCCCCAATTTAGTTATTTATTATATTAAGAATTAGTAATGTTTACATTGCTCTGAGGGCTTGATAGTTTCTGTGAAGTTAGAAGTAATTTATAAGCTCTCCTAATTCATCTTATTCAAACAATTAACAATTTTATAGCTCTCTATCATATCCCTCTGTATCTTCTCCAAGCATGGAAAGTGTTGGCCCTTTGTCTCATCCCTTGTACAGATGCTGCTGTTCTTCTCAGTGACTGACTCTTCCTTGTAGTATTTTTAAAAAAATTCTATAGCACCTCCTTTCAAAATTCTATAGCACATCTTATCAGAACTGTATGAAGTGTTCAAAAGGAGCATCAAGATGAGTTGACACAGAGATAAACGGGATTTTCTGTTTTGTTCTCCCTATTCCTAGTAATTTCAACTTTTTCTTTACTGTTTTTTTTCCCCACCTCCAGTGGTTCCGGACCTCTTTCTGAAAGATGACAGATACCATAGTTTGAGACAGCTGATATATATTTATAATTAAAGTTATTTTTAACTCACTTGCATGGTATTATACTTGTCACAATTTAATTTGGTTGTTTTTACTGAAAAGATCTTCAGTATTCGAGGTCTCTGTGGATTTCTTTGCAGTCAGTTTTATGTTTGTCTAGCATGCATAATACTTCATCACTTGAAAATTCTTTTCTTTCACAATTCCCTCCTTTTCCATATGGTTATGTCTGCTTCACAGACCAAATACTCTACCTCAGATTCTCAGGGGGTCTCCACTCATAGTTTCTTCTCATTGTAAAATCTGATTATTTAACCTTATTCTTATATCTTTTGTATAACAGTGTAAGTTATTTAAGTGCCTTTAATAAGAATATCTACAAAAAAAACCCCACAACAATCAGATGACATTTATCTCACTTCCTCCACTGATCTCTAACAGGTAGGTAAGGCATGACTCCCAAACAGACGTTTCACTGATTCTCTGTCAGTACATTACATCTATCCATTTATCTACTTGTATAGTATTTAATTATGCAGAAACAAAACTGATTGAAAATATAAATCATATTTATGAGCCAACAATATCTGGAATTTCTCTTGGAGCCTGTTTTAAGCTTGGTGCCGTATTTGTCACTGTCCAGACCTCTGGCACTAAGAGGCTGATTTAAACCACAGGTTATGTACCACAGTACTACTGCTCAGCGATTTCACGTTTGCACTTCTCTACAACTCTGGGTTGATTACCATCTTGTCCATGTAACTGAGCATGGGCAATTTTATTGGCTTGTTTTAAAACCTTTTTTATCAATATTTAAATTGAGTCAGTTCCTCAGACTCATCACTTGTAAAGAATGGTGCTAAGAACTGACCCGATCTTCAGTGAAAACTGTTGCAAAGAATTAGTTTAGCTTTTTCTGATATGGTTCATCTTTGTTGAGTGCTGCTTGTGATTATAGATCAGTTCCACTGATGGTCTGGTGAGCTGCTTCTTTTCAATGAGGTTAAGATGCCTTTGAACATTTAGCTAGGGCATCAAAAGTTTGGACTTATTTGTGATTTTACCTTCAACTTCATAGATATTCTACTTGTGTGGGTTTTTTTTCCCCTCTTTTGGACACAACTAAATTTTTTGGAAGTTATTTCTGTATTTTAGTATCTTTCTTCGCAGTTCAATCAAAACAATGTTGTTTTGGTTTTAAATGCTTTTGATGTCCTCTTAATGACACTTGGCCTATAACATGATGTTTTTATAAAGTCTCCAATACAATGAAACATTTTTTATCTTCTTTTTTTAAGTTTCCCTTTTCTTTTCAAAATTTGAATGTTACCATTGAAGAAGTCTTGTCTCATTTTCTTCCTAACCTTTATCATCTCAGGATGGGCTATTCACTCCTGATTGCTAGGAATCTTAATAGCATGACAGCAGATAATTGAAGCCTGTCATTATTAGAATTTTCAACCTCACTAATTTCTTCAGCAGCTGGTGATAATTGTCACCAGTTTGGTAATCTGATAAACTGCAGCTCTAATATTATACTCCTCATTTTTAGGAATATGATTCACAGAGGTTCATGTACACACACATTCTGGTAGCATCCTTACCTTATTCCCCCGTAAGAGGTTTTTTTTTTTTTTTTAATTACTAATGCCTGTGTGCCACCCACACATTGTCTATTCTTAATTGAGAGCAGAATTTCAAATTTCCAAACTTGAAATATACCTTGTGTCAAGAGGATGGAGCCAGGCTCTCCTCAGTGGTGCCAAGCAATAGGACAAGAGACAATGGGCAGAAACATGTATAGGAAGTTCCACTTTAATAGGAGGAAGAACTTCTTCACTCTGCAAGTGACCAAGCACTGGAACAGGTTGCCCAGAGAGGTTGCGCAGTCTCCCTCACTGGACGCAGTTCTGCGCAATGTGCTCTGGGATGATCCTGCTTGAGCAGGAAGTTTGGACCAGATAACCCACTGTGGTGCCTTCTAACCTTACTCATTCTCTGATTCTGTGATACTTTTTGTAGATTACTCTTTGAATTCATCAAAATAATTTTAATGTCTCATGTTGGCCTTCTGTGTGCTTGCAGGTCAGTCAGCTTGAAATCATCTATAAATTTAATGAACACACCCAGTTATGAACAAATGTATTTAATTATATTGGACGAGAATAGAGTCTTAATATACTTTTCTAGTTTGACAGTAAAACACTGATAAATTCTCTTTGCATGTGGTTTTCTAATCACGTTACCTTGCTTATGCTGTCTCGTATTGGCCTCATAAGTCACCAGCGTGCCTGTAACAAATGTGGATAGAGCCTTCCCAAATCTTCATTCGCGAAGCCTAGCCATGACCTTGCTTATGAATGAGAATCCCACATAAGAAAACATAAAAAACCTTCTTGATATTCTGCTAGATTCTCTTTTTCTTGAGGTCTATTACTCATCAAGAAGCAAATTAGGTGACCTGTCATGATTTGTACTTGGCAGACATATGTTGCCTTTTACATATCCCATTTATCTTCTAAATGCTTAGCAACAGTGTCTTCCACTACTTGCTTCATTATCTGGGGTAAACTGTCAGGTTTGTTAAATCCTTCTCTTGATAGTGAGTTTACTCTGTTTCGATGAATATATCCTGTAACACAGAATGAGTTAACATCACTGATGAATTAATGGAATCCAACTATTCTTTTGCTACTACAATTCTTTATGGGCTATAGCTTACTCCTTCAGACATAACTAACTGAATTCACTAGCTGTCTGGGACCAAGTCTAGGCTACATACTCTCTGTGGCGCTAAAAATTGGAAGACACAATATGTTCACCAGACTAGTGATAACACCAAATTCACATGGTTTTCAGAACTATTCTCTAATATCTATATTGCTTAATACAATATGATTACTAATTGTGCACCAGATGTGTTATAGGCAAAGCAAATGACAGAATTAATTCATCTAAGAGGCAGCTGGCATGATGCTTGGACAATATATTTTGAATATATTTTAAATACCCCATATTAAGTTAGCTTGTTGGAAGTATCAGAAAAGTGGGCCAAACTAATGAATGAAAAATGATGATTTGCTCCCCAACATTTTCTTTAACAGATTAAAAAAATACAATTAGTAAAAGTTGTGAGATAAGAACAGTTTGAGCAAGAGTCATGATTAGCTCCTCTATGGAAAAAATATCCTGTGCCAAAATACGTTCTGGGAACCTCAGTTCAGTTGACTTTCGTTAGCATAAACTTCACTCACTCCAGTACTGTCAAAATGTGGCATAGAGACCCAGAAGGTCAGCACCAGAGCAGATCAGTCCTGCTCATTACAGGGATTGATTCTCTAAGGTTTGATCCTTTGAGACTATTCGTCATTACTGTCCAATTCCAACTTGAACAAGGCTGCTGAAATATGTTGCTACTGATGTAACTGTCCACTTTTATTGCTGAATACTACTTATGCCATCTTTTCTTAACCTTCCAATTCCCGATCTTTTAGTGTACATTCTTCTTATGCATTCATGGATTTTGAACACTGAAATAGGAACAACATTGTGTCAATCTCATATTTGAGTTGTGTTTTACACCTCCCAATATGTACCTTAGTTTACTGTTATTGACTTCATTTTAATGAATGTGTCCTTTATTTTGGATTTCTAATCCAAATTAGGCATGCCATGTACTGCCATCCAAGAAGCAAATCTGATTTGGAGTGCAAATACAAACTGCATTTAGCTTTAAGGTAGTGGCAGTCAACTATCTATCTGAATAAATATCCCATCTCTTTTTGCTTTTCTACAGTTTTTGCCTCACTTCCTAAGGAAGCAAAATTTACTTTGCTGCATATTCTGTCAGTCCAAGTCTTGCATTAGGTTTGGAATCTTCTTGAAAATTTCAACCAATTTTGACGGTGCTCAAGGTTTCAGTGTTAAAACATTCCCACAAACTGAGTGGAGCCAGGCAGAGTGTAGAAAGCCAATCAGTCTCCCACTGAGGGCAGAGCTGCACCTAAGTTCATTGATATGGATATGCTCTGTCTCAGACAATGTAGACTAGCTCATTAGCTGCCTATCATCAGTTTTCTTTAGGCTGCCCCATTTAATTTTTCTTTCAGTTCATCCTGTGATTTATTATTTGTAGTCCTTCTTTATATGAAACAGTAATTTTATGTGATTGCATTAGTTGTATTTAGTTAATTTATTATGCTTGGGGACTGGAATCCAGGCTGCCAATTTATTTATTTAGTTAATTTTTTGCATTTCTACAACTCCTTGTTGTTAGTACTTTTATTATTTCTGAAATTCAGCTTTTTTTTTTGTTTTCATGACTTGTTCTCAGACATCTTGAAATACTTGCATTTGTTCCTTGATGTTGAGTAATATCTTGTAAGTTTGCTGATGAAATCAGAATCTCTGAAACAAAATTTAAAAGCTTGCTATTGTCCTGCAATACAGCACTTGATTTACATACAGACATATACACATATATAAATAAGCTTATGAAAATAGCTTCTTCCTTTTTTAATAGAAATACTCTTCTTGTTTCTGGATTTGTTAAGCACTAATTAGACCCAAGACCTGGATGTTTTTGTTATACCTCCTTGCTTTTATTACAAAGCCTAAGAGATTGGTCAGCAAACAGGATAATATTATTGCAAACCATAAAACCTCAGGAAACTTGGCTTAATGAATTTTATTGCTTGTTCTTTCTTTCTGGGCTTCCTACTTTTTCCCCTCCTTTTCTGCTATACTTCTTACTGTCAGTCTTGCCTGCATTATTTTTAAGCTACTGCACTTTATTGGATCCTTTCATTCTGAATCTTTCCTGTGCTCTTTCCAATTCTTTCTCCCCTCTTCTCATGAATCTCTCTCATTCTTGCTTTCCTTCTCCAAGACTCCTCCCAGATATATTTCTCCCACTCTTCTATTTCCCTTTTCTGCCTCCCACACTCTACTGCTTCTCATCCCTTCCGATGCTATATCCATACAACTTCATATGTATATACACCACATATATATGTATGCACAGAGAACACGTCCTTGTCTACTTTTCTCCAGTACTTTCCCCTCACCAAGATATTTTGAGATAAGTTTAGGAGCATGCTTTTTATATTTTAATCTGAAAGAATTAGGAATTCTTATGTCTTCCCTTCCCTCTCTTCCATCTTCGACAGTCTAGATCTTTTGCCACCACCTACATAAGAAAGAGACATCTAGCAATGCTTTATTTTAAACTTCACTAGATCCATAATTTGAAATAGCTTTTATATACACTGTGTGGTATGGAACATGATCACCTTGTGAATAAGCATGCTAGACCAGGTCTGCATTTGGCCTCAGATCACTTATCCAGATGCATTATCCTCCATTTCCTAGAGCACATCGTAAGAATAACTAAACCCTTAGAATATATATGCCTCAACTGAAAGATTTCTAAAAGCACGAAGCTCATTGTTTTGCATATCTGTGTGTATTTTGTAATAATCAGATTAATCAGGGATGAGAACATGAATTAAATTAACTTTATGTTCATTCTACAGGAAGAGTTTACAGGGAAAAATCACTGGACTGGATGAAAACTGAACGTGGTAAGAAGACGCGAATTCATTATATAATACTGTAAGCAAGTCCTTCATTTTTCCTAATATATTTCATTAAATTAATTCTTTTGTTAAGTAAACTATGTGTAGTGTGAAAAGCATAGGTTTTTTACCCAGCTAGGCAGGTAAGTAAAAAGGAGAGAATAATTACACAGAATAATGCCTTTCTTAAAAAAAAAGTATGCAAGACAAATTATTTTAAAGTTGCAAATCATGCTGTACTTGTTATTAATCCATAAGGAGGAAACGAGAATACTGCAACTTTTTGACTTAGTTATGGGTAAGTTCCCAATGGTACAAGTGTCCAAGTCCTACTCAAAACACCCAAGTTGTGTCTTCAATGCAGTTAGATTTCTTCCTTGTTCCTTGTAAGCGAGGCTTACTGACAACCCCCATCTGATGATTCAGAATATCTTCTTGGTGCATTACAATGGTCACTTTTTATAACCTCAGTTGCTTCCAGCTACACAGACTTTTTCTAAAAAAAAGGCCAAACTCTGTATGTTCTCTAACTCTCCTGCCAGAAACCACTGGCAGCACTGAAATGGGCAGCATGGATTCCAGTCCCCAAGCAGCCTTGCTGGAGACTGAACCACCAGCTCATGCTTTCCACAAAAGTTGCTGTAATCATAAGCTAAATACTTCTAGGCCAGAAATTTTTATGCCTCCCTGTGGAGCTCTGTCACTGTGCAACCAGGAATCAAAGCTGAAGGGTGTAAAGGGAAAACAACAGAATAGTTTGAATCTGTGATCAAATGATGACAAGAACCTCCAGGGGAGAGATGCATTGCAAATTATTCCCTTTGCTATACTTTATAGTCGTGCACCAGAAAGCACAGAAGGGAATTAGACCTCATGAGAAGTCTAATTAATTATGAGTTTTAATAACTTTGTAAATAAATGAATTATGGGCAAGATAATACACATAGCAATTTATTTTTATCCCAAAAGAGCAATGAAGCTTTATGCTTATTGGGGAACAGAGCATGAAGATGCAGCTGCTTGTTAGATTGGAATACGTATTGACTAAGATTCAGAATTATTCTAGCCCAAGGATTTTCCGTAAGATACTGTCAAGGCTAAGGTATAAGGATAGTGTAAATATTGCAATTATGCAGATGTGGATTTGATGCAAATACAACTGAATCCAATCTGAAGATTCCACCAAAATATGAGGCATATAAATATATAGACTTTAAAACTTTTCTATGCACTACAAATGAAATTATGTGAGCTGGTTATCCAGATGCCATTTTATAACCCAATGCAACTTGCTATTTAATATACTTTTTTCCAGTGACTGACACAAGAGAAAACAACATAGGGTTGACTGAGTGATCCCACCTTTATCTGAAAGTCAACATGTCTGTGGTCTAAAGACTAGTTTATTAATTTCCCATTTATGCATCCCTGGATATAAACAAATAAACAGGATTTGGACTAGCAACAGAACTCAGTATTGTTTTTTCCCTTCCCCAAGTTAATCTCACTCTAATAGAATCAGGCTATCTTTGTTAATTTCTCTTTAGCCCCCCAGCTCTTGAATTCCTGATTGAACTGTGCCTTGTGCTTAACAGAAAGGGTCTCTAACCTGTAGTTCAGGATTTAGAAGTCAAAGTCCTCTGCTTCCTTGAAGAGTGTGCTATCCATCTGGCAATTATCGTCACAGAGACTCTATCAAAGGAGTCTTAGTGGGCCTGAAACTGTCTCAATTTCTCTCAGGCATCTATGTCTAAAATCTGTTTAATAAATAATGGCCAGTCTTTGTATTAACAGATTAAAAATCTGTTTATTATGGAGTTTATAAAGGTACAGTTCATTGTGGGATGCTTTTAGAGAGAACATTAGGTGAAGACACATCAAATCAATAAATAGACAAAGAGTGATACATTAAGGAATGCTTGAATATCTGTATTTGCAGTGAAACACTTTATGATTTGCGACACTGCTTGATTAGCACACATTACATGTGAGATCCGCCAGAGTTAATACAACTTTACCTTCACCTCTGCAAAAAATGAACTCTGTTCAGTGCAGCATCACAGCATTAATTTACTCCAATGTAGAATTATTTTCTCCTAGGAAAAGCAACTGTGAAGCCAGATGCTTCATCCAAAATGCATCCCAAATACAGAAAAAAGTGTCAGTGGTCATAGCGTATGAGGAAAAGTTTAGTAATCAAATCTTACAGCTCTTAGATGTATAAACAGATGGCAAGGCATCTCAGCAGGTGTTACTACCAGCCCTTTGGCAAGACAAAGCCTCTCAGTGGACATTAAGTTTACTATCACAACTATTTGAGATAATGCTTCCATATCCTCTACCAAACCTCCCTTGCTAGAATACTTTATTTTATATTTTGGAAGCACAATCCAGTAATTTAGAGAAATTGTTTTGAATTTTGGATTTCACAAAGCCATAATCACAACTGAAAAACAATTAAAAAAGAATTTGATCATCAGGTTAGTGCAAAACATCTCACTGGTTCCACATCATCTAAAAGGCAATGAATAGATAAAGATGATGTTTCAAACTCTGCTGGTTATGTTGAAAACCTTAGCCAGAAAATGAAAGCTAGACTCAAAACCCCCTCCCCTAATAATGTACTTTATGCCTAGAATTTACATGAAATGGATCAAAAGGGTTTTCATCCTTATCTTTGTTACATGGAAGTGCATCCTGCACTTTTTACATTGTATGTGGTTTAGCTATGAATTTCCATGTTTCCTGGACACAAGTTAATTATGGATTGTGTGATGTACTACTTCTTATTGTTTTAAAAATCTCTTTCATTTTCATGGAATCTTTCTTATCTATATAAAACAAAAAGTTAGTTTACCCTAATTCCCCCCCCGTTTTTATTCGGTAAGTTTTATTATAAGGTATTATAGATTCCAATTGTCATTCATATTTAACGGAGGACTACTCCATTTTTCAAAGTCAGGCAACACAAATCAGATCTGAGTTCCAGTTTATCCTGTTGGATGAAAAACTAACTGCAGCAGTGTGTTGTGAAGTGAGCTTTACTGGGATCTTTGCCACCTTGATCCAAAGTTCTCATACGCAATGCCCAGCCACTGCTGAAAGGACTCCCCTCTGCAAGTGCCCTCCTGAAAGCACCTAATGCTAGGTCAGGTGGAGGTACCTGATCTGTGCTGGCAGCTTTTATCAGTACCAGAGGCACTGTCCACGATTGGCTTTCTGACTGGTCAAAGTTTGGGTGTGTTTGTTTGCCCACATCACTAATTGTTTATAA
>NW_016690246.1:2857981-2964125 GCF_001604755.1 Lepidothrix coronata | reverse complement strand
AAAGTAGGATAATGAAAAGTAAAATTGATCTTAAAAACATTCTTCCCACACCCCTCTCTTCTTCCCGGTCTTAACTTTATTCCCAGTTCTCTTCCTCCTTCCCACCAGCAGCGCAGGGGGATAGGGAATTGGAGTTATGTCATATTGTTTCTGCTGCTGCTTCTCAGGGGGATAGGGAATTGGAGTTATGTCATATTGTTTCTGCTGCTGCTTCTCAGGGGGATATGGAATTGGAGTTATGTCATATTGTTTCTGCTGCTGCTTCTTCGTCAGGGCGAGGAGTTCTTCCCCTGCTCCAACATGAGTTCTTCCCACAGGTTGCAGTTCTTCATGAAGTGCTCCAGCATGGGCCCTTTTTCTCAATAGAGAGTCAGCCCTTCAGGAACAAACTGCTCCAGTTTGGGTCCCCCGTGGGATCACAACTCCTGCGAACAAACCTGCTTTAGTGTGGACTCCTCTGTCCACAGGTCCACAGGTCCTGCCAGAAGCCTTCTCCAGTGTGAGCTTCCCACAGCATCACAGTCTCCTTTTGGCATACACCTGCTCCAGTGTGAGGTCCTCCATGGGCTACAGGGGCACAGCTGCCTCACCATGGTCTGCACCATGGGCTGCAGGGTAATATCAGGTCTGGCACCTGAAGCACTTCCTTCCCTGGCCTTGGTGTCTGCTGGGCTGTTTCTCACATATTCTCACTCCTCTCTTCTCTGGCCACAATTACAATTTTTCTTTCTTAATTTTATTATCACAGAGGTGTTACATTGCTGACTGGCTTGGCCTTGGCCAGCAGAAGGTCTGCGTTGGAGCTGGCTGGCATTGGCTCTGTCAGACATGTGGGAAGCTTTCAGCATCTTCTCAGAGAAGCTACCCCTATAGCCCCTCGACTACCAAAACTTTGCCAAGCAAACCTGACACAGGCCATAAAGTGTAAACAGAGAAACTTAATCGGATTTGAGGGGGAAAAAAAGTCACATTGAAAGTGGCTAAACACAGAAGCCCAAATACAACCAAGAGATTCTAAATTTCCATTGCTGATTTATGATTTTCAGGTTGCTTTTCTCTTTCTTATTTTTTGATCACTCAATAAAATTATATTGGTGACAAGGCTACCAGTGTTCATAGTAAATAACCAACACACAAAGTTAAGCAGTTTGTTACTCTACTCTTTAAACCTTTGTAGTGCAGTGGCATCAGAGAGAAAGGAAGAGAATCTTTGAATCTGATTCTCACATCTCCTGGGAGATGTGGAATGTTAATTCTCTGAGTTCAATACTTGGTCAAGTACAACAGTCAGTAGGCTGTTGTGCGGAACTAGAGCTCTCAGCCATGTTCCTTGCACTTTGTTACCCATGAGCTTTGCAGTTTTACCCAAATGCTCTATATATGGGCTGAGCACAGGTGCATGGCTGAGTGGACTTTAGGCCCCTTCCACTCTGTGTCTAAAACACAACAGAGATCAGGAAATAGCTAAGCTCGAAGTGAGACCACCTCTGCACATATATAGAGATCCAAACCCAAACCCTGTGTTTGGTTGTCTGACATAAAGGTTTCAACTGACTTCTGCAGTACTTCAGAGTTAAGATGCTACTTGGCACTTGGCTGTTTGAAACTGTTCTCTGATACCTGAGGTGTTCCCAGTTTATTAACCAAAACCCAAGTGCAATTTATGGAGTTTGAATTTGTCCTCACATTGCTTTGGAAAAAGTCTGATTAGTGAAATGAATGTCCATGTTTTAAAAGAAGACATTATTGTGCACAAGTGGATGGCCACAGACAGTAAGGTCTCTCCATGTCTGATTTGAGAAAGTGTGAGATACCTTACTCTAAGATGAACTGTAACCTGCCTTGTAACTTTGTCTGAAACCATGATCCCATCTCCATTAAGAAGTGATGCTATTACAAGTCTGAGCTTGACAGATTGTTTCCGTGTTAGTACCATCACTTAGCATTTTTTTTTCTGTAACGATGTGCTTATTTTTTACATTTCCTTCCAGGTTTTCCTTAAACAGCCGAAGCTTTTCCTTACATGTAAGAAAACTTAATTGCATCCTTTCCCTTGGCAGAAACTGAGTATTACCTTTCCATCAACCCAAGCTGCCCACAGAAGTGCACTAAAGTAGCACAGGACTAAGCAGGCTCCCCGTGAAACCTATCTGGAGACATCTGCTGCCCGGGCACCGACGTCCTCTTGGCGATATTTGCAATACAGATCACATCATTCTCTCTCTGAAAAGGAGTTTTTCCTCCAGGTGTTCAAAAAATTAATTTCTCTTTTGTGGGTTCATTAGAACTAGGAATTTAGTTTGTTTTGGTTTGGGGGTTTTGTGTGTGTGTTTGTACGTGTTTAAATTGTAACAGCACAGACCAGGCTGAGAGGGGGCAGAAATGCCACCTCAAGTGATGGGGGCTGCTCCCACTGGTGTCCGAGCAGCGGTGCCCTCAGGGCAGCCCTGTACATCGCGGGCGTGCGCGGGATCAGCGCGGACCTTTCTCCCGAAGGGACAAAGACGGTACCAGTTTCCGCCGCCCGCCGGGTCAGCCCAGCGGCGGCCGCTGCGCCTCAGTCCGCCCCTGCGGCCCGCTCGGCGCAGCAGCACCGCCCCTCGCCCCAGCCCCAGCCCCAGCCCCAGCCCCAGCCCCAGCCTCAGCCCGTCCGGGGTTCCCCGCCCCGCCGGCACCTGTGCGGCCAAGCCGCGCAACGGCAGCGCCGCGCCTGCGCATTGGGCGGGCGCTCGCCGCCAGGGCCGCAGTCACTTCCTGCCCTCGTGCCCATCCGGCTCCGGGGTCAGCGGCCGCCGCTCTGGCGGGACAGCGGCGAATAAAGTTTAATTCGGGGAGAGGGAAGCCGGCCGTCCTCTCCAGGTAGGGCCGGCCCGCCGTGCCCGCCCGCCGCGCTTTCTCCATCCCGCCGGGCGCCTGCTGTCACCTGCGGCCGCGCGCCGCTCTCGCCCGGGCTGCGCGTGGCGGGCGCGCCCGACTCCGGCTGCGACAGCGCCCGGGAGCGCCTGGCCCGGCCCGGGAGCGCTGCCGCCGCTGTGGCTGCCGGGGCGCGGCTTTGCCCCCGATCCCGCGGTCGCCGAGGGACCCCCTCTCGGTGGCAGGGCTGCGGGACGAAGCTGCGAGGTGGGGACGGAATGCGGCGGGAGCCGCCCGCGGAGGGGGCGCGGGGCCGCGCCGGGCCGGGCTGGGCTGGGCTCGGGGCAGGACGGCGGCCGGGGGCTCTCCCGGGGCCGGGGCGCAGGTGGCGGCAGGGCGGGAGCGGAGCCGAGCTCGGCGTGGCCGTTGCAGAGGGCGGTGTGGGACCTGCCGACAACAATGGGAACTTTTCCTGGGCCGAGGGTGCCGCTGCCTCCGGCCTGCCCGGCCCTGCCGCCGCAGGATGTGGGTGTGCGGAGTTAGCGCTCTGCTGAGCCGCCTGTGCTTCGGCCGTGACAGCTAATTTGCTTATTTCAGCAGAAGCGAGCTGCTGGATGTAGAAAGAAAGTGGGTCGTGCTCACGGAAAATGCCTTTAAGGGACAAGTGTTGTCAGACTGACCACCATCACCATGGATGCTGTGAGCCAGGTATAGTGCTGTGTGATGCTTCACACGTTTTGCATATCCCCTTCGTTTAAAGCTTGCAGAAACCGTTGCGATGGTTGCAAATGTGTATCGTTAGTGTCACTTCTGGATATAAAACGTTTCTGAATTTTGTTTGGAAATGTTTTTTTGGTATCTGTGAACTGTCGCTTCAAGATTATTTCAGGAAGAGAATTTTTCAGGTCCTGCAGGATATGCCATAATTCCCGAGCCACCACGTGGGCATTGTATGCAGTGAGCAGAGGAGGGCAAGAAGCTGTGTAAAACAACTGGTCTTTTTGTTTCCAAAAAGTGCAGTGTTCCGAATCTTTTGTAAAATGATGTTTCTGGCAATCTCTTACATTCGTTGTTTATATTTTCACTCCGTGTCTTCTCTGGTGAGCTCTGATGAACTTGAAGATCTTATTCTCAGAGAAGAAAAAACCCACCATGTCCTGAAATGGCTGTTTGCATTCCACTGCTGTGTGATGTGGAAGGTACCATCAGTGGAAAATATAATGAATACCAACCTGCTAGACATTTTTTAAATTGTTCTGCCTACTGTTATAGTTGGTATCCTTAAAAAAAATTTTGTTCCTTTCTTTTTGCCTTCTTGTAGAGTTTATTTGGATGCTTTCACCTGTGTTTTGGAAAGAAAGGTGCTATTTGGATGCTTTCACTTTTGTTTTGGGAAATTAATAGTTAAAAGTGTGAGCATGGCCACTTTGATTATGCTCCTTTAATTGAATGTAATTTGAAAGTAGTTATTGTTCAGTTAGTAGAATAATTTCTTTGTGTTGATTAAATGGTTTTGAGTTGTTCTAATGCTTCAAACAAGCTGAAATACTTTTTTTGCCTGACAAATTAACAGCGGTGTGTTACATCTGCTTCCCCTGCATTACTCCTGTAGATGTCAGTGGGTGTTGTACATGCATATGTGTAGAGACAGTGTGGAAACTAAAATATATTATTTTCGAGTATAGGGAGTAGGTTAGTAGAATACAATACATCATTCTATTAGAGATCCTCAAATGATTAGCTGATTTGTAATGGTTGTTATGTGTGTATTTAGAGTGTTTTTCTTTTGATATTCTTTTCAGTTTGAATTTATTTATAACCTTACATTTTTTAACTCAACTTTCCTGTCAGAATTTCTTTAAATAGTAAATCTGTGAGTAGTTTTATATTATGCCTCTACTGCTCTTTATTAAGAAAAGATTTCTTAGAGGTGTTCTGTGCTTTATTTAGAAACTGAAACCTTAAAATGGGGTTAAAATCAAACCAGATGGATAAGGTGGGAGCTGGTTTATGAAGTACAAAGCTAACTGTTTTGTCAATAAGAAGTAAAAAAAAAAGACCTAATTAATGATTTTGCAAACAAAAAATTTGGTTTTCTCTCTGAGCAAAGCTTAATTGCCATATGCATATACAGCAATGGAATGCAATTAATTTTCACATGCATAACTACTGCATATTGGAATAACTAATAATCATCCTGATCAATATATATTTTAGTTTCAATAGCTTTTATGAAGAATATGATGTGGCATGAAACATCAGAAATAAGATATTACTTCAGTTTGCTTGAACCAGAAGCATGTCTTGAATGTGGTTTTGTTGGTTAAAAATACTATGATAACTCTTTTTGATATATACTGTGCAGTTATGCTTGTGCTTTTTTTCTGATCATTGCTACTTTAAATTTGGTTTCATGGTTGCGTACTAGCAACATTGAAGGCCTATAGTATGCTGTGAAGTACAGTATTGGTAATGCTTTTCTGTACATTTGTTTTGGTTTTAACAATAGG
Organism: Lepidothrix coronata; assembly: GCF_001604755.1. Classification (NCBI taxonomy): domain Eukaryota; kingdom Metazoa; phylum Chordata; class Aves; order Passeriformes; family Pipridae; genus Lepidothrix; species Lepidothrix coronata. The sequence continues at coordinate 2,958,762 of NW_016690246.1, read as the reverse complement.
ATTATTCTAGGGAATTGCTTTAATTGACAGAAATTTCCAGTGAGTTAATTTTGTTTTATATATTTATATGTTTTTGTGTTTGCTACAAGTAGCTTTGAATACACGTTTTCTTTAAATAGTCAAAATTACGGCAAACTGTCAGAAGGTATCATGGCTGCAAAATTCAGTATTGACTTTTTTAATTCAATCTAGATGAAAATTGTAGAATAAGACTAATTTTACTATAGTCCTGGCCTTTCTTTTTATCTAGTTTACTGTATGTGTGGAAAATTCATAACTTATAGGAGTCACCTGACTGTTCTCTAATAGCTTATTACCCTTTTATATATTTCAGTACACCTGTTGGAACCTGGTGATCCTCCGTTACTGCAGCAGCCTCTGCAAACGTCAAAATCTGGTATTCAGCAAATCATTGAATGTTTTCGATCAGGTATGAAACTATGCCTGACTCTGAAAAAGTTCCTTACCTTTTTATAAGAGTTACGTATATTTACTATATTAAAATAACCAACACCTGACTTCCTGCATATTGGCAAACTATTTGCAGATTTTTGGAATTAAGTGTTCCTTTTAATAAGAGTTTTCATATAAAGTAATGAAGAAATAGATCTTTCAGAATCATTAAAAATTATTTTTTTGTGCTGCTTTGTGTCATTTTACCTGCTTTTATTAATGGGTTTATCATAAAACTGCTGACATGAAGAGAAAACTTTACCTTGAACTTCTTAAATTGCATTATCATGTTACTTTTAAGGTGTTTCTTGATTGTTTTTGGGAGTTGCAATACATAACAATGAATTTAAGAACAACAACTGAGCATTTCGAGGGAGCATCCCAGAGATGATTGAAATGTTTAATGTTTTCTAGCTGTTTCTTCACTTCTGATACGGCAAACCAAACATTTTATTTTCATAACCCTTGGTCCTTAGTGCTACTAAGAATGTGTTTCTAGATTTTTCTACATAGAGCTGTTAAGTATATGAAATGTGTCATGTATAAGTCATTGCTGCTGTGCAATGGAATGCATATCTGGTCTGAGTCTTGTAAAAAGGACACAGAGTTCAAGTTGTCTACTAGCATTTCAACAACTTAATACAAAAACTGGATGTGAGATTATTCATTAGTAACATTTTTTAGTTTGGTTGAGGTTGCCTGAGGCCTCAGATATGTGTGACAGGCTTCTTTCACTTGAAGCAGATCAGTGTAATCCCTGCTGGTAATACCACAAACTAGTTGCAAGTATTTTGTCTCTGGGGTGCTTCCAAATTGTCCTCACTGGTGTTAAATTGATAGCTTACTTTGATGTCTTCAGTCATCTGCATCAGGAAAGTTGGACAGAAGGCAAAAGGACCTAGAGCAAGATTTCTGGTTGGGTTTGAACATGCAACATTTCATTATGGAGAGTATTTTGACTCTTGTGGTATAGATATAGAGATTTAAGAAATTTTATCAAAAGCTTCTGTCACCCAAAGCATTAAGAGTAACAGGTGAATTTGAATCTATTTTTCTTTTCTAAAAAAAGAAATTGTTTGCTAAAGGCACATACTTTGGTATTCTAAGAGAGAGGTATTAGTTATGATCAATGTTTTCTACTGATTTCTTGTGACTATGATGTTATTCTAGCATCAATATTTATGAATATTAAGAAAATTGGACAAGGTATCACTGCCCCACTTAGATGTAACTGCAAAATAGAGAAGACTTTGGTAAGCTGGAGGCAGCATATGTGGGCAGAACTGACTGCTTTTTGGCACAATCTACAGTAGGTGAAGAATAAGGAGGTGATTTGCTTTTCCTCTACCTGCTGTGTCCATGAAACCAGTGGACGTTGTAAATTCATTTGCAGTTTTCAGAAGTTCCTAAAGGTCTGCAGTTTAATTCAAAAGGATCAATTATTTTTCTGCTCCCACCAGTGAAAAGCTTCGTAGTTGCATAAGGGTGATTTGAAGCCAGAGTGACTACTGTGTCATATAGAGTGACTTTCAGTATCTCATAAATCCTTTAATCGCATCCAGTAATTCTTAAACCCAGTAATTTGTATTGGAAAAAAAACATTTCAGTGCTGAACAGGGGGAGACTGAAATATCACTATAACAGGAGAGAGAATGAGGAACTTTTGTGTCCCTCAGTTGGGAAGTAGTGGAGATGATTCGATGATTTTTATTTTTTTTTTTCTGTTTTTGGGAGAGGGGTTTGTGGCTAGAGTGTGCATGAACAGCATGAGCGAATTCTGGTTTATTGTGTGCTGTCACCAAATTGGAAGCATTTTGTTTGAAATATAATTTGGTGTGAATTATAGTTTTGTATGTCACAGGAATTTTATTTACATGGAGGATCTTCAGTTTTGTTCAGACAGGTTTTTGTCAGTGGTTGTCTTTATATGCAGAAATTCAAATGTTGGTTGGTGAGATCTGAGTAAACAACTTGCTTTTGGGGGGAACTCTCTACATTTTTTGTTTGTTGCTATATCTAAATATTTGTCCAGTAGTCTGTTTGTAAAAATGCAGGTCAAATGAAGGTGAGGTTAATAACACTAAAAAAAAGAGCAGTGAGGGGTGGCCCAGGAAGGCATAGGAGAGGACAAAAACTGGATGGTAACCTCAGATGGTCAAGTTTGGGTTCCAGTTTTAAACAACCATTGAAGAAGACAACGACACTGTACTTTGCTAAAACTCATTTGTAAAACATTTCTACACCAAGAAATAAAAGGTTTTCTTGGTAAAGCCTATTAGTATTGAAGAACTGCGAGGTAATATGAAATTATTCATATTTGAAAGAGTTTCATTCAGAAAATAGTTCTGCAGTGTGACTCTGAGTTTGGTCTTTAAAAGGAATTCTTAAGAGAAGTGTATGTGGTGATAGAGCACTTGAACTTTTATTTCAGTTTGAAGAATGTCTTGCTGCTGTTTCATAGGTGTCTGATATTATTTATTCATGGTCCAGTTTCATTATATTTTTGCTTGTTTGATTAGTTTTGATTAATTCAATTCTAAGAAAAATCAAGATCGAGAAATTAGCTGAATCTGGTTAGTGTTTTTTTTCTAATTTGGAGTGGGTAAGTATTCATCATTCATGCTAATTGTAGACATTACTTTCATAATTTTCTTGAGGTAAGAAATGAAGGCTTAAGTTTGAAGTGTAAAAAAACTGTATTCTTTATTTCTTTAAGCATGGCAGAGGCTGGAATACATCAACAATGCTAGATCTAATTATCTTTAGATACAATGTATAAGTCTCGAAAACTGGCATATTTTGTCACACTGCCTATTTTTTAATAGAGAAGTTTTGGATTTAATTATCTGTATTTTCCTTTCATTGGACTGAAAATATGTCTGTGTATCTACTGTGTCACCTAAGCATCATCATCTTGGTATTGGGTCAGATACCTAGATGCAGTAACATTTCTTCACCTATTAGTTATTCTATTTGCTTTATTTCATGCTTTAGTTTTTTGCCTTACCGGATGCTGTTTTTCCATGAAATAGCTGTATATATCTTTCCTTAGCCTTGTTGGATAACCCTAGAGGAAAAAATACTACAAGCTTCTTTAAATGCTCTAGGTGCTTATTCCTTCCTGTTGGGCAGTTGTATTGCAGCAACCTAATACTGTAGTGTGGACTCTTTCCTAACGTCAGCTGTTAGTTTTTATCATAAATCATTGCACTTCCCTATAAACTGTAACGTGTGTAATCCTGGAGGATTTTTTTCATACTAGTCTGTTTTTCATAGTGAAATTTGGAGTATGTATCATAAACTTATAGTGCGATGAAATAGCATTAACAAAAGATAAAATGCTGTTATAATTATTCATGTTTTAAAATGTCTCCACTTTCATGGGATGATGTGAATTAAAAGATGAACAGAAAACCTTCCCTAAGTGTAATATTTCTTTTATTACAGGAACGAAACAACTTAAACATATCTTGTTAAAAGATGTGGACACCATTTTTGAGTGTAAATTGTGCCGGAGTCTCTTCAGAGGATTACCAAATTTAATTACTCATAAAAAGTTTTATTGTCCTCCAAGTCTTCAGATGGATGATAGTAAGTCTTACTAATTGAAATATTTAATAAAGCTATATGAAGTTGAAAAAATTACCTTTCTTTACCATTTATACAAACACGTCTGAAACAAAAATGCAAAAGAAAAGGTGGAGTTACATTTCAGTAATAACATGTAGATCACTTTTATGGTATTGAAGAAGTTACAGCACTGACTTTATATGAATTAACAACTGCGACCCATGCCGATGTCATAATTAGCTAGGTAGTTTGTACATCCAACCTTTTGATTAAGAGTGTCACTCTTAACAATTGCTGTTCCTCTGTCCCCTTTTTCTTTTCTTTCTGTCCTTCTTTACTGTGAAAGATAGAGAAAGTATGTCAAAGGACTGAGAAATAATCTCGCAGAAAGAGTGGGTCTAAAAGATCTTTCACTTTTAGATCATCATAGCTGTGGTGGACTTCAGCTGGATCCTGGCTTGGGTCAACATCCATAGTATTCTCCTGTGCTGGGGAAGCACTTATAGTGCTTGTGTCATGGATACAGTCTTTTAGTCTTATTCATTATGAAACATGGACTAAAAAGTTTACCCTTTTCTTTAACGACCTGTGCTTCATTTCACTTCATGCTGCTTTAACATGATTGATGTGATCATAGCTAACCCAAAACCTTTGTTGTAGAAATTAAACATTATTATTAAAACAAATCGAAAAACTGTATTTTTATGGAAAAAAACCTTATTAATAAGTCTCATTCCAGTGAAGATTTTTGTTGAAGCTGATTACTTTGAAAATGTGCCAGCATTCAAAAATGTTTTGTAAACTTTTCTAATTATCTTGATCTCTTGACTAGATCAACGTAGGTGCAGTGAGGATTTTTCTTTCCTGATTAATGCTTTCCTACCTCAATATTTAAAATATTGGGAACAAACAGATATACTTAGATGACTCTTTTCCCATGTAGTGTCAGCTAGTGCTGTGAAGGAGAAGGTGAAAAGACTGGTACTGTCAACTTCCTTAAATACGTGTGCTTGGCTAGTTAGAGAGTCACAGAGCTTCTCCGTAAAAAGGGATGACTTGTATTTTCAAAGCAAGGTTAGAAGTGCATCTGACTTAGATGCAATAGGTTCTGAGTGAAACAGGATGGCGCTGAGGAAACACTTCATGTCCAGTTCCTGACATTCTAGCCGTTGAGTGATTCACTTCCATATGTTTTATGAAGTAACATAAAAGTAACATACTCACTGTTCACTATGAGAGGTGAAAATAAAGGGAATAACAATACATGCTCTGAATAAAACTGTATAAATACTTAAGTTTTCTACGAAATTGAGTATAGTTATTATTGAATTAAGTGAGAGTTTTTTTCAATAAATAAAAGATAGTGAAAAAGAAGCAGGACCCCCATGGTAAAGAATTCCAAAGACTATTCCCTCATAACTTTTTTGAGATGCATTCATTTAATATAGTCACAAAGTAATCTTAAAAGTTGCTATAAAATAGGAAGGATTTTTTACTTTTGGTAAAAATTATATGAATAGTCCTATCTGAAACTGACTGCAAAAGCTGTTAAAAATTCAGTGTTAAAAGATGGGTCCTGAGCAACAAAAGAGCGTATTTCTTGTACTGATGCTCTTCCTATGTGTTGCTGAGAGTGTTGAAGGAATAACTGAGTGTGGGTTTTTAATTAGCTGTTACCAGGAATCACATCTTTAAAATTATCCACAGTGATTTGAACTGTGTCATCTCAGTGCCTCACCTTTCTGCTGTAGTACCCTGGCTTCCTCTTTATGCTAGTGCAGATGCTTCATGTATTATGCTGGGAACTAGATCACTGAACTAATCTGGCATTTAATAACAGAATATTACTGAGCCCTGTAAAATAGTATCTACTTATGTCCTCATGCAATGCTCAGGTTACACAGATGTTTCATTCTTTGTAAGGATTGTTCAGAATTCACAGAGAAGAGCTTATTTCCAGAATTAGGTTCCTTTGTTGATAGTGCCTGTTTCCAGCAGTAGGAAAATTGGTTTCTAATGATACTTCAGGCTTAGTTGCACACCTGCAGAACAAGCGCAGTCAAATGATGTTATTTTTGCAATTGATACAGATTTTTAAAGACCAGCTTAATTCTGAGCATACAGATATTTAGTTCAGGTGGCTTTTGCATTAGCGTGCTAGAAGGGTGTATTTCCAATGTTGGCTTTTAATAAAAAAGCAACTTGTAATGATTACTCAAAACCTCCGAGTGTTCAGAGAGTATAAATACAGGATTTGTGCAAATTTGGAGGCTGAATTCACACAGTATTTAAAAGCTACTTTGAGATTTTAATAATTGGAAATAACCAAATCATTAAAAAATACCTTTTCCTCTTTTCACAGACCTCCCAGATATAAAAGATAAGCAGAGTCAAGCCATAAATGACCTCCTTGAAGCCATCTATCCACGGGTAGATAAGCAAGAATATGTAATTACATTGGAACCTATAGAAACTAATCAAAATGCTGTATTTCAATATGTGTCAAGGACTGATAGCCCAGATGAGAACACAGAAAGTAGCCATACCCCTGATCAAGCTCCAGTACAGGTACAGGAACCCAGCACTGAGCAACCCAAGACTCTTTCAGCTCCAGCACCAGTCCCAGCTGGGGAGACAGTAGAATTACCTCCTGCTGATCCTGTTACAAACAAGGTGATACCTACTCCTGAAGAACAGCCTCCAGCAGTAAATCCTGAGTTGGACTCTCTGGATAATTCTGATTATGGCCACCAGTTGATTTGTTGCCTTTGTAGGAAAGAATTTCATTCAAGACGCAGTGTACGCCGGCACATTCGAAAAGTGCACAAAAAAAAGATGGAAGAGCTAAAGAAGTACATAGAAACAAAAAAGAAACCAAACCAATGCTCTGCAAAAGGACGAAATAAGAATGTTCTTGTAGCATTAGGTAGAAGTTGTCCTGTATGTTACAAATCATTTGCTACAAAAGCCAACGTAAGGAGGCATTTTGATGAAGTTCATAGAGGATTAAGGAGGGATTCCATTACTCCTGATATAGCTACCAAACCTGGGCAACCTTTGTTCTTGGATACAGTTTCTGCTAAAAAATCTTTTAAGACCCGAAAACAAAAGTCATCTTCAAAGGCTGAATACAATTTAACTGCATGCAAGTGCCTTCTGTGCAAGAGAAAATATAGTTCACAAATAATGCTGAAAAGGCACATGCAAATTGTTCACAAGATAACTCTTTCTGGAAAGAACTCTAAAAGAGAGAAAGGAGCCAACAATACTGCCAATGGCACAGAAATAAAAGTTGAATCAGCAGATTCTGTAGAACCTTCACCCCCTTCCATATCTCTTTCTCCACAGAATGAATTAAAGGGAACAAATCATTCAAATGAGAAAAAGAACACACCATCAGCACAGAAAAACAGAGTTAAACAAGATGCTGAAAACCCTAAATCAACTTCTAAATCAACCACTAAATCAACCTCCAAATCAACCGCTAAATCAACCTCCAAATCAACCAATGCATCTGCTGCAGGTGGCCAGCAAAAAAACAGGAAGCCAAAACTTTCAGCTGGCTTTGACTTCAAGCAGCTTTACTGTAAACTCTGTAAGCGCCAATTTACTTCTAAACAGAACTTGACAAAACACATTGAATTACACACAGATGGAAATAATATTTATGTTAAATACTACAGGTGTCCACTCTGCTCTTACGAAACGCGTCGCAAACGTGATGTGATAAGGCATATAACTGTGGTTCATAAAAAATCACCACGCTACCTTGGGAAAATAACTGCAAGTTTAGAAATTAGAGCAATTAAAAAACCAATTGATCTTGTTCTAAATAAGGTGACAAAAAGAGGCCCTCAGAGGGATGAAACAAAACAGATTGGTTCAAAACAGGATATCACATCTAATTCTCCCAATAAAAAGTATGAAGGAGCTGATGTTGGCATTGAAGTAAAAGTAACAAAAAACTTTTCTCTGCACCGATGCAATAAATGCGGGAAAGCATTTGCCAGAAAAGCTTTTCTAGAACATCATAAGAAAACCCACAAAGCAAATGTATCTCATTCACCTGAAGAAAATAAAACCAAAGGCAGAAGTACAAGATCTAAAGCTGTTGTCTGGTGAGGAAAAATAAAAAGTGTTTTGTCTTTTTTTTTTTTGTCTTTTTTTTTTTTTTAAACCCCAACAATACCACTGAATTTCTTGTGCTGTTGTTGATTTGTTGCCGAAAACATGTTTTCTCATGGATTTTATGGTTTAACAGCTTAAATGCAACGGTAGATTTCAAATTCGTTTCTTATATTTTGGTTTTAGCATTTTTAAAAAGAGGCAAAATCTTAATTTGTGATTGTAGGAAGCTGGAATATACATTAAACTGTATTGAGTCAACTCTTTAAATTGTCTTAAGGCATCTGTTGTAATCAAGCTAATATTTTTGAAATAGCAATTTTTTAAAATTAATAATAATTTTGTTTGGTTTGGATAACATAATCTGTTAATTAATTCATTGTGACCAGTTGAAGAAGTACTAAAGATACTACAGTAAAAGCTGTTAAAAGTCTATGATATTACTGGAATTGGCATTTGTGAATTTAATTATTTTTTTTTTATTTAATGTGTATTGCCTATACCCTGTCAACAAAAATGCATAGAACAGTTTTTTGAATGTAATTTGGTTGCCTAATTGCTTTGATTTAAAATCATGGATTAGGTGCCTGCAAACACCTTTGAAATAATCAAATTTATGATTTCATTCTTTTAATGCTTATTTATATAAGCCTGGGTTTGGAAACTTCTGGTCATTATTGGTTTAAATTGTTCAAGTCTTATCAAAGTTTATTTTTAAGCATCAAAATGTATGAAAGTATGGCCAAGAATTTTCTAAACTTGTGCTTATATGGTACTCTGGGAGTTTTTTACATTTGGAAGGGTTGTATTTGTAGTTTCTCAGTTTTCCATAGCCTTCATGTTAAAGGTGGCCTATTTTTAAAGGACCTTTTATAAAAGGAAATATTTGTATGCAGTCAGTTTGTATTTCAGAATGACTGACTGATGCCTGAGGATTGGGGGATTGTACAAAAAATTATAATGAAGAGAGGTAGTACATATGATACAGTGATATTTGTAAGAGTTTTTAACATCCTTATTCAGAATTATCTTTCTAGCATATTTGGTAAAAATAAAACCAAGTATATGTGCCTTGTTCTATATTTCAACTCTGAAATGCTGTTTTCCAGGAGGTAATTTGATTTGAGTTTAGCTTTCCTAGTGAATAACCACGGAGATATGTTAAATTGTAATGTGGTGCTTTTGTGACTTTCTAACAAATCCTGGTTAAGTGGGACAGAACTTCAAAAATTCTGTAAGTTGGACCCTGAATTGTGCTGAATTTAAGAATTAAAAATTTAGTCCTGTAAATTATTTATGTTGTGTATTTTTGAACAGAATTATATGGGTAAACTCAAAGTATTAATTTACTCCCCTTTCTCTTCAGATAGGTTCAAGTGATGTTTGGAAAGTTGGAAGTACACTTGAATGAAAAAGACTTTTTAATTTGTTTTGGAACCGCTAAGTCTTGGTAATGGTACTACAAGGAGGAAGTATTTTCATAAGCTGTTTTTTTTCTTAATATATTAGTAACCACTGACTGCCAGTGGGACAGTGCCACCTCCCAAAACACTGAAGTAGTTGAAATGCACATGCATCTAAATTAGCAGTTATCTATGCAGTTGTGGTCTGACACAGGATAGAAAAAACTTTCTGAAATTACAAAAAAGTACACCAGAGGCAAGTCAATGAACAGCAGCTTTGGAAGAAGGTTTCTGTTCCTCATTTAGGAAATCATCTCCAGAAAGCTCATCCATGGAAATCATCCATACTGGTCCTCCCTGGTAGTGCTAGTTGATGGATAGCTCAAACTTTGTGATATCCTACTTTGGTAAATGTTGTGGTATATACTGTTTTAAATTTATTTCAAATGAATGTATAAGAGCAAACAATGTAGTGTGTATTGGCTGAATTGTACTAATTTTTAGTATTTGCCATAACATCAGTTTGTTCATATTGACTAATTTCCCAGTTCTGGGGCATGCTGAATTTCATGTGCTGAAGTAATTTCAAAGATCTTCATGTTTCCCTATGTGGTTCGTAGGAAAACTCTGTAAACATCTGGGAAGTTTACAAGAATATCCACATTCCTCTATTCTTTAATTTTTTTAAAAAAAATTATACACAAGCACTTTAATGATAGTTGCAGTTTATTTTTTCAGTTTATTTTTGAAAGATCAACACACTAATGTTAATATGAAGGTAGTGAATATTTGCTGATGTATTATAGACAATCTGTGCACAACCACTTATAATGTTAGCTTATTTCATTAAATATTAATAAAAAGGGAGGATAGTATGGGAGAATCTCAAAATATATTTTCTCTCAAGATCTTAAATGACCACTATGGGTAGCACTTGACTTTGCATAATTTGGAAAATGTTTTAGATACTTTTTTTTAACCTTTTAATCAAGATTGTAGTAAAACAGTCCCATGCCTACCATGTTGAAATTCTTGGCAGGTTTCATGCGTCCATGGGTTTGTTTTGGGTTTTTTTGTCGGTTTGTGGTTTTGTTATTTTTTACCTTTTAGAAAATACTTTGTTTAGTGATTTGTGTCAAATTGTTACAATTTGAAAGGTATTGTACATCGGAAGAAATACCATGTTTTTTATATAGGTTCACTCCCTTACTTAGGGAGGTGCCTCATGTTCATATATACTTTTTGTATAAAATATATCTAAATGTTGATCACAAGATCAGGAGTAAAAATACTTTTATGGATAGAGAACTATTTGGCCCTGTTAGTGCATTGCACTAAAAATACTGTGAATGGGAACTGAGATTGTAGCTGTTGCTCAAAATGTTCTATATTGAATGTACATGCTTTTGTTTGGATAAACGTACTGTATTTGATGGAAAATAAAGCAGACTGGAAATGATTTTTAAGTGGGCATAAACAAAAAGATGATGTGTTTGTAAACTTGGAATATCTGTCACTCCACAATTGGAACATTGTTTGCATTTTGTAAAGTTTTATTTGTTGATCACTGAAGCTAGTTGTTTGTAATATTCTGTTGTAATAAATGGGGTTTTTTATTAAAACTTTGGCACTTGTGGAGTGAACACTTCACACTGATGGTTGACCCTTGCTATATTTGTAGAAAACACTGGCTTTTTGTTCCTTGTAAAGGAACCTCTTCCTTAACTAAGCAACACTTGTTATTATCCTTTTAAAACAAAATATTAATATTGAAGGAGATAAGCTTTGCTGGGGTGTTTTTTTTTATAAGAGACATCTAATTGTTTCTTCTTTCTAAACCTTGTTTTCATGGTTGGATATAAGAAAAGAACTTCCATAATAATTGTTTAATCTTTTGTAAAGGAAGACATCAGGCTATTAATGTAACTGCATTTGAAGTCATGTTCCTAAGTGCCTGCCGATTAAGAATAAGAAATTAGAAGACAAGCATAGTGATTGTGTAACTTCATTTCTCAGCTTATCCTTGTGGTTTCTGTCCTGGGTAAGTGTGTAGTCTGCATCTTGAAATATGTAAAGGTGAAGTTACTCCTATTTCAGGGTAAGCTATCTACTTACCAGCATATTGGATATGAGTTTTTAATTAAGATGCAGTCTTGCCTCATTGATGGGGCACATTGGTTTGGCTTGTTTTGCTCAGACTAGCCAAAGACAAATGTAGATCTTTAGTGGACCTTGAAAATTAAGGCTGAGTCTTGTTAAAAGAGTTTTTTGTGTAGAATTAATGTGAAATACTTTACAGAAGACTTTTGGGATAATCTAAACATTCTGTATGGAAGTCTGTCTTTTTTTGAAGTGATACATATCTAAGGCTTGAGGGGCTAGCTTTCAGGGACGTGAAATCTTGCATTATCAGCAAGTGGCACCATATTTGCTGAAGTCTAAAAATGCTGGCATCTGTCTCAGAATCATCTGTTCTTTAGTTGTTTCTCAGCTGAAGATATCTGGTCTTCCTGGTTTTATTTTTTGTCTTTGTTTTTGGAGTGATTTCTGGGTTTATGTTTTACGTGTCTTTTCTATCTGAAGTGTTAGATTCTTGAAATCCTTGTAGTGTTTGATCTCTTCGGTTTTATTGGAGAGTAAAGAAATCTGTAGCTTAGGTAGTTGGTGACCATTACCACCATTTGTTTTTGACTGGATTCCATTGGGATGAACTTAAAGTTACTGCATAAAGATTTGTGTGACTGGTCAGGTGCTTGAAATACTTTGACAATGAGAACAGTTTTGAGTGGTGGCTGAAAGACCTGTGGGCAAGTATTTCACATCTTTCTCTTTTGCTGAATAGTGAATTACAACAGTTGGTTAACCATGAAGGTTAACCAGTGTGTTGGTTTGGGGATGAGGAGAAGAACAGGCCCTCAACGATTGTATGGATGGAGAAGCCCTGGTGTTTGCAGTAATAAGGGGACTGCTGTCTGGGTGTAAAGATTCTCCTCTCATCTTGAGAAGGGGATCAGAGGGGAAGTGAATGATGTGGGATACACTTCAGTTCTGTTTTGTAGGGAGCTTCTTCCCAGTGTCCCTCAATTACAGTCTTAAAATAGTAATTTCATAGACACAAAGTGGAATTTAATTTGAAAAGTTAGGATTGTTTGGGTTCATTCATCCCTTTGGGGTTTGGCAAAATACTGGTAATCCTATTAAAAGTGTGGTATACTTGGAACCGTGTTTCAAATGAAGAAACAATATCACTGACTTTAGAAGATTTAGTGGGAAATGAAGATGGCCTGAGCCTTTGATAGCACATAGACCAAATACATTATTCTCCAAAACAGATGAAACTATGTAGAGCTTCGCTGCATTGCCAGGAACACCACGGTTGTTTGAAACACATGGTTGTTTTGAAGTCTGGATGGGTGAGGAGCATGTGCTTTTCCATCTTGCTCAAATGTTATTCTTCAGAAGTAGATTTTACAGTGTTTTTACCTCAGTTGTAGGAAGGATTGAGGTTCTCTGTGTCAATAATCCACTGTGCTAAATTTGTTAGCATCTGGTAATACCACTGTTTTTTTGTTCTGACACTTCGCTGCCATTTCAGTCTTAAAGCAACTAGGATTTATCTAGTCTGTCCTCTCAGCATAAGCCTTTCCTGGTTCAGCTCCCTTGGCTGAACTAGATTTGCTCTTTCACATTATTTACATGCTTTGAGCCTGGAAGTCAGCTCCTTTATCAGGGGCAAAGCAGTCTTCTTTGATGATCTTCCCACAGCTGTTGATGTTACTTAAATCAGTTCAGTGGGCTCAGGGGCAGAGCACAGACCAAAAAGCAGTCTGGGGTTTGCAGGTCTTGTGTATACATGTTCTTACATTTTTTCTGTCTGTTGCTCAGATACTTTCTTTCCAGGATGTGGTTTTACAGTTCTCAGCTTGTGACTTCCTGCAGCAAACAAATGGATGGTTTGAAGTCACTATCTTGTGGCAAGGCAGGTTGCATTTAGCTTAGACTGAAATAGATGTGGATGTGCAAAAACATTGTAATCAGTTTCCTTCATAACATATATCTAAATTTCAACTGTCATTCTCTCTTTGAAGAAACAATTACCTAAGAGTGAACCGGCCTAAAATGGATACATTTCACCCTTTAAATGTGTAAAGCTGCATTTTCCATCAAAAATACATTCGGGATATTGGCAAGTAACAAGATCAGTAATTTGTCTCAAATATAAAAGTGGAAAAGGCTTTCCAAATTAATTGAGATTTCTCTGCATGGTGTCAAACTGGTAATAGATTAGATAGTGGCTGAGTTCGCAGGGCTTAAAATCAGGTGTCTATCCTGTTTCAGAGTGTTTGCTCCCATTAGTATAAATGAGGAAAACAAGGTGCATGTTTCTGTTGACATTGCTCAGAACTGAACAGATTGTAAGTGACTTTGGTTTTTTTATTAAATCTCCATATGTAAATATGGACATTTGCTTCTCAAAGAATACTTGCATTATAGTAGACTGCTCTGTGCTACTTCATACTTTTTTTTCTGTGTGTATGTGGGACATGGGAATGGATAAGGATGTAAGAGTTGGCAGATGAGTAAGGATGCACGAGGTGATCTTTTTGGTATGCTGACATGGAATTAATTGTGCATGTGTAGTACATCTGTGTAAAAATGAGAAAGCTTAGAGAATGTTAATGGACTACGTGGGGAGAATTTAGATAGGAAGACTGTGGTATATACATCCACTTTAAATGATGGAGTTGAGTTGACCAGGGCCTTGAGGTGAAACTCTCACATTTTCTTGCAAATTACTACAACAGCAGCCTTCCAATCTGAAATATGGATGCTATTAGAACACAAAATATTAAAGTAGAGGAATAATACCTTGTATTGTAACAGAATCTGCCAGTTTAAATGTAAAAAACATTGAAACAAAAGAATCTCCTTTTGCCATCTTTGCACGTGGGTGTCATTCTTTTTAATATGGGCAAAATTTCAGGGTCTTTCTAGTTTCAGCCAACTGTTTGCTTTCTCTTCTGAGGTTTGTCAAAATTTCCACTGTGACTGTAGATTTTAATTTTGCTGCAAGTCTCTTGCTTCTCTTAGAAGCCCACTAGTTTCCCTCCTTCCCATGTTTGTCCAACAGCCTGGAGGCATCTCCCGGCTAGCTATGTCCAGTTATCGTGAGGGAAGGAGCAGTGCAAGTATCCTCGTCCTTGCTGAGGGCAGTGGCAGCAGTTGTCCCATGGTAACCCAGTGTCTTTTTTTCTTTTTCTTTTTTTTTTTTTCCTGAATGTAGCTTATACATTACCTGTGTCCTCACAGCCTGGGGACAGAGCTATTGTAGAGAGCCATTTGGAAATGAAATAGAAAACCGCCTGTTAGGGGCATCTTTGGTGATAGGCACTGACTACCCTCTTCTCTCTTGGTGTCCAGAGCTAGAATTACTTGTGGTAAACCAGAAATACCCTTCTAATGGACCAGCCTTGCCTCATGTGATAAGTTGTTGCCAAGATAAGGCAGTAGGAATATACTCTCTTTGATCCCATATTTACGTAAGAGGAGTGCCAAGGTGGACTGTTCTCATTTGAGTCTTCAAGAATTTAATATATACACAACCACAGCCTGTGATTGAGGATGTCTTGGGAACATCATGAACATTTTGGTTTTGGTCTTTTGTTTTGTTTTTTTTTTGTTGTTTTGTTTTGTTTGGGTGGTGTTTGGTGGTGGTGGTGGTTTTGGTTATGGTGATTGATCCATTTTAAGTGTATTGTGTTGACAATTTCAGAACATTGGATGCCTCAGGTACATGCACAAACATCTTTTAAAGAGTTTTGACTGCAGTGTCATTCCTAGGAACTGAAGCCAACTCATATTGCAGATTCCTATAAGTGAAATGGTTGCAGCTGGTATAGAAAGTATGTTGGGAACATGCTTGGAACTACTAATAAATTAGACATTGTGAAATTAGTCTTTGACACTTAAAGATTAAAGGAACTATTTTCTTAAGTGTCAAAAATGTCCTGAAGCTCAGGCTGGAATCAGTTCAATTTGCACAAGCCATTGTTTCTTCAGTGTAACAACATGCAAACATCTCATAGACTGTACTTCATCTGACATTGGCTATTTTGAGTTACAGTTTACTTATCATTATTTCATGATTCTAACTTTAGAATTTGAAGAGCTGTTTCCAAATTTCTGTTTTCAGTAAACTGTCTTTCAGTTTACAGTTACCTCATTGGGGTGCAGTGTTAGGATGTTTGTTTTCCTTGTTTTATCTCTCTGTAAATGTTAAGGCAACTAACTGATTGCAGCAATGCAGAGTCAGGTACTCAGTTATGTTTTGAGTGAGACTTTCTTTCAAAAAGAAATTTCATCTTGGAAAAACATGTACTCAGAGGCATGGAGGATGTCCCTGAAACTCTTTGAATGCATGCACAGCCGTGGTCTGACCAACAGTGCTAAGAAATGACCAGCAAAGTATTAGCATTCTTGGCTTCAAGACAAGACTGGTAATGGACTAAAATACTTCTGTATCTTGAAAAACAGAAGGAAATATTTTTGTATCCTAGAGCTAATTTTTTCATCTCAGTGGATTGGTTTCTAATGCCTACAACAGTGTAATGCAGGGCAATGTCATCTAAAAGTAGTAGAATTCCTAATATATTTTTAAACTGGTTTTGGGGGGCAAGGCTTATTATGTGAGTGAGAATCTCTTAAAGGAGGAAAAGATAAAACTGTAGCTTTGATAGCTACTGTAGCACAGCTATAGGATGATTCATTCTTTCATTGAAAGCTTCTTCCCTTGTAGAAGGTGTTTCCTTTCGTATTTGTGTTTCCATTACTCACCTGTGTAGTTCCCAGTTCAATTTTTAACATTTAACTGTTTGGCTGTGGTTAAGTTATGCTAAATTATTATTTGTCTGCTTATTATGTTAGCTTCTTTAATAACTTAATTTTTCGAAGTAGAATTTTTTGTTTATTTGTGTTTTGAAAGCTGCCTTGAGACCACTTAACGTGATAGTGTAGGGCCAGTGATTTTTTTTTCTAGAGAGTGAGGTGATACAAGCACCACTGATTTGGGACTTCAAAATTTGGTTATGTAGTCTCCTAGAAGGTGATTTTGAAAGAGGCAAGGCAGAGCTGGGAGAGATCCAGACAGGAACAATGTGGATCCTCTTATATTTATGCCTTTAAAAATAGATTAGAGAAACAGTTGCCAGGAGTAGTATTTCTTTCCCTGCACTAGGCACCTGATAAATGGCTTGACAACTTCTGGCCCTGTCCAGCCATATTTTCTCACTGTTTCTGTGTGCCCAAATCTGAAGTGAAGTGTTTATTTTTCTCTTGTTTTTTTTTTTTTTTTTTTTTTTTTTTTTTTTTTTTTTTTTTTTTTTTTTTTGGGGTTTTTTTTTTTTTTCAGGTGAGGTTTGGTGCCCTTGAATTGTTTTCTCCCTAGTCATTAACTTGTTCTGAGACAGTGATTGATAAAGTGTAATTAACTTCAAATCATTAAGAAATCCTGGTTTCTCTGCTAGGTAGGGACTTGCTGCCTGTAGACCTACACTTTCTTTTTATCTTTGGAGCAAAAATAAATGAATCAATAAATAAAATTAATCAGAGTAACAAGGTAACTATGGCAAGACTCATGAAAGCCTTTGAGGCTAGTGTATTTTTTGAACTGCCTTATACTAAGTGCATGCGAGAGGAACAAGGTAATTCCTGCCCTGCAGCATTCACAACCTTAAAAACTAATTTTGTCTTTAGTTTGATATAAAGAGTCAAAGGCTTTGGGCAAGTGTTTTGTATGTGGACAGGAAGGGCAGTAGGGCTATTATTGTTATTAGACTGTGTCTATAAACTGCCGTACTACCACATCCTGTTCCCTGGACCAGGGGGCCTTTGGAAGACCAGTCTGAAGACCCTGAGCCAGGAAGGAATCTTGCTTTTGTAGCAGTGGCTGCAAGCAGAGCAGCAGAAAATCTTGCTGTGAAAGCAGCTCAGAGTCGGTGAGAAATAAGGTTTTTTAGATCTGCAGTGGCTTTTGAGGAAGGAATCTGAATGTGGGTGGGGAGCCAGTATCAAGGAAACCAACAATGCCTGCAGCCCACCTGCACACCTTGGTTCTTTTCTGAGGTGGAAAAGGCGAGGTGGGCAGTGATCCTGTGCTGCCTGAGCTCCTGCTGCTGTGATTTTCAGCGAAACGAATGAAAATCGGTCATTTCGGTTTTGTGTTGTAACTGTTTTCAAAAAAGGTCTTTCCAATGTTCCTGTTCCCTGTATCTGCCCTCCGAGCGACTGGGTGCTGCAGGGCTGAGCCGGGCAGAGCTGCCGCGAGATGGCAGCAGGCAGCCTGCTATCTTGAGAGACCTCGACAGGCGTTTTGAAGATAGCAAATCCGCAAGTATTTTTAGTACACCCTTTTTCCATAAGCACATCTTTGGAAAAAGAGGTAGCTATTCAAAAAGCAGAGACAGGTTACTGTGGAAAAGTCGGCCTTAGTCAAGTCTGTGACATAGGAATGAGACATTAATGTGATTTCTCTAAGCAGTTCCTAGGTTGTGACATCTGAAATTCTTGAATGATGTTTGTAAGGATGAAGACTTTGTTTGCTTGATTTCGTTTATTTTTTGTCCCCAGGGCTGTGGGATATCTGGGGACAATGCCTTGTAGCAGGGATAGGTGGCATCTGCTGAGATACTCTCTCAAAATTAGGGCATCAAGAATCTGTGCAGCTCACTAGCATTTAAACTCAGTGCTGTTATTGAGTCCCGTACTGAATATCAAGAGAAGAATTGTACTTTAATAATGCCTTTTACGTCCTCTAAGATTCATTTAACTTACCTCTACATTTAAAAAGCAAAATGATGAACACAAAATTACCTCCACCTTTTAAAATACAGAACCTTTATCTTGGGGAAGACATATCATAAGCAGAAATTTTTGCATTGTTTTGTTGTTTAGCATGATAACATATAAATCTATAAACATGTTGCTTTCAGACCTTGAATTCTATTCTATTTCAGACTTATCATTTGGAGAGGAGAAACATGGGTCATGTCTACAGATAGATACCATCTTTTTTACACATTTGATAAGGACAACCACCTAACTGGTCAAGTTAACAAAACTTCTGTCAAAAGAAAAGGAATAATATTAATTAAAAAGCAGTTAATGTATTTTCCAAAGGAGTATTTGTGTGGGTTTTGTATGTCTTTTTGTCTTTTTTTTTTTTTCTCTTCTTCTCTTCTTCAAAACGGAAAATATCTCAGTATCTCTCATATTCTGAGCAGTGACTGCAGGGAATACAATACTGTGTTGGTAGCTATAATGAGGCATATACAGGTTGGTAAACCAGTGTAGTGACTCTTCTATATCTTGGATGATGGCTAAAACCAGTAGTGCCACATCAGAGCCCCTCATTTTCACAGCTTATAATTCTGCCTGGTAAGTGAGCTTCTGTTTGTATACAGTCAAACCAGACCTCTTCAGGACATATGGGATTTAATGCATGGATGCCGATCAGTTGTCTGTGGGCGTATTTGCATGTGCGAGCACTCTGTAGCTCTTTGTGTGAGATTTATTGGATCCACACAGTGCACAGCTTAAATTTAATGTTTATGTGAAATGATGGGTTTGCTGCAAATGAGCGCTCTGCAGCGGTTATATCTGCAATTTTGAACATCCAGAAATCTCGAATTCTTAGACTGCACACCAAAACTTAGCACTGCATGGGCACTGTGTAAGTGCACTGAGTTAGTGAGGAGACTGGCTGACTCACTGATATCATGATCACCTCAGTTCCCAGCTTCTTCTGTGCCGCTTACTGGGGTGTTCCTGCTGTACCCCAGCCCTTCACTGCCTGCAGCACCTGCAACTAATGCAATATTTCGGCCAGCTTCCTTGGCACCATGGCTCTTTGTGAGAAAAAGGAAAGATATGTCATTTGCAATTCCCAGGAATGCCTTTCCTCTTTTGGCCATCTGTTTATCTCTGCTTGCAGACAGCCCCTTTAAATGAAGTCAGATCTCTTGCTCTTTCTAAGCTTGGGATATGCAATATCTCAAGCTTCAGCTCTGTTGAGTAAAGAGTATGCTCTAGGCTCTGAAGAGTTTTAGCTGCAAGACTGTTCCATCCTCATATCAATCCCCACATTGTTACTGCACAGCTGTTGCATGTACAGCATACACCTAGCAACTAGATGTTTTTAACAGACATCTGATGGCATAGGAAGTTATTTGAGTCACATCCATGTTAGAATAGATTATTATTTTCCTACTGCAGTCTGTGTATTGCTTAAGGTGAGTGAAATCCTACCAGTACCAACATGAACTTTCAGTCCTTTCTGTTCTTTTGGGATTTGCAGATCTTTCTGTTTTAGCTGAAAACAGCAGTTGAGTAGTTTCTTATAGACAAGTGGTGCCCTGTAATTTTTAACAAAGATGACACCCTATTCCATTAAATTCTTCCATTTTGTCTCAAGAGAAAAGGGAATTGATATGCGAATAGGCTTTTCCTTTCGGGTTATTGTTGTGATTCTGGTAATATCAGTGATGGCCAGATAGAGTCATTAGGGAGAAGCTGTTCATTCAACATAAAGACTAATTTTATCTGCAGGGGAAATGAATTAACAGGATGCTCCACCTGCCAGATTCACTGTCATGGTTTTGTTGCCAGCTGATCCACCAGACTAGTACACATTTTTAAAGAATGCTCAGCTTTCAGTGATCCCTAAGAGGCCCTGTGGTGACTGGTTTTCCCTCCAGTCACTGAGAGCATATGAGCCATGGTGAGGTACACAACAGCACCCATTTTTGGATGCAGTCTTTCATGGAGCTCCAGGCAGATAAATCCATCCGTGCTGTTGTAGGAGCCACATGACATGCTCATCAGTGTAGTTTGCATTTGCATCTTTCCATCAAAACACACTTTTAAGCAGATGTAATATGTACTGTAATATGAGTGTTCATGACAGGACCTTTGACCACTCTAGCAGTGCTTGTCAAATAACCTGGGGACTCCCTGAGACTTACTGACCTTCTGATGAGTTCATACCTCCCTTTTCCCCCTTCCCAATCCTGCAGGACCCACTGCAAGGGAAGACTTCAGATACATGCCAACTTTTATGTTGACAGAAGTAAGCCAGTTAGTATGTATTGCAATTTGTCATAGGCCAGAAGGGCCAGATTGTGTTTATAAGTTGAGACTTCCAACTCCATCAGGTTGTGCTGGTAAACAGCTATATTAGATCCACTCAGTCAGAGCTGTTCAACTTTTATGGCTTTTAAATAATGTTCCAGTGCTAGAAATCTGTATGAGGAGATCATATGTTATAAGTCCAGTGTTACCCTAAGATAGGAGAGTCAAAGAGGATAATAATTTTGGCAAAGTTGTCCCGAAGTCTTTCTTCAGAAAGATGCCAAGCAGCTACTCCCTGTGAGACATATCACTTCCTGTGAAGACTGATAGAAGGGTAAATACTTGGCCAGAGATGTCAATAATAAAGTTAATGCCTTTTACATACTGCCTCTGCTGTCATGATAATAATGTAAGGGGTTTAGTTCAACTTAGATTTAAACCTTTCCTTGATTTTGTGCTTAGTATTCACTTCTACCTTCATACAGCTGTAATTTAGATTTATGAGGATGGAAAGTACTATTATGATCAGGTAATCTGACCTGAACAGAGGAGGCCATAGACTTTTGCCTAAGCTTGTGCCTACATTACAGCAATCCCTTCTGGCTGACTTCCAACAGGTTACTGAGAAAGATCTCCAGTCGTGATTTTAGTATTAACCTTCTGTTGCTCATTCCCCTCCCCTCTCCCCCTCTTTTGTTATATCCTCTGTTACCTGTCTCCTGCTCCTTTTGGCAATTTCTATCATGCTTCATGCAGATGGAACCCCTTTAATCTTTAGTTAATTGCTTTCCTGTTCTTCTAGTAAAGCCCAAAGACTCCTTTCACAGTAAGGAAAAAGGATTTTGTGTTAATTAGCCTCTGTGCATATGGTTAGTGAAAAAATATTCATGGTTTTGTGTGATGGGACAGTAGGAGTCTGGAATCTAATCTGTGCTGTGTGTCAAGGATTCATGAAACTGTTATATACCATAATTAATTTCAACTTTTATTTTTCATAGCAGGAGCTATCCTTTCAATATAACCTGAGAAATGAGAGCTGGTGTCTTAATGTAGTGACTCAGATTCAGAAGAAACTGTTTTTTGATTTCTGATCCAATTATCTGTTTCTTTTGTTACCTATTGTCCCTGCCTGTTGAAATAATAAAAAAATTAGGTATTTTAAATTATACACTTTGCTACATGATAGCTACATATGGAGTCTGAAATGCTGCCTCTTGAATATATTTGAAGTTTACTGATCAATACTGGCTGGGAAGCATCTTGCCCACCTGTCCCTCTATTCTATGTCTCAATGACAAACACACAGAGTATCAGAACTCCTAAAATTGGTCCTAAATTCCCTGTCTATTCAAGGGAAAAGATAGGTGGCTTTGACAGTTTTCAGACAGAAGTCATCTTTGCCCTAAATTTGGGCATTTAAATCATCCATGAAGTACAGTCAGTCACCTTTCCAGACAAGCAATACAGCCATGTGGTGTTGGAAGATAATTTTACCAAAATAGATGTTTAATTGGAGACTACTTTGTGTAACACACAGGAGTGGTGACTAGATTTGATATTCTTTGTATGTTAGGCAAATAAGAGGCTTGTGTTTTCCTTGAAATAGTTGTTCAGAGTCTCAGAAAAAATCCCAAATTTTTGATGTCATCTTTTCCCATAAATGGGATGTCATAGGTATTGCACAGGCAGGTGGGGGTTTTGTAGTATGCAAAAGTTACTTATAAATGCTAGATCCTTATTTTGTCATTTAATTTACATAACCACCATATGGCAACAGTCCATCTACCACATAGTGGCTGTAACTAATTTTAACATTATTATTCATCTTTCTTTCAGTAACAGAAGGAAAGAACTTCTGCTGTTTGGAATTGTATACATTACCCAATGTGTAGTAAAACGGTGTGTTCTCCCTTAGATAAAATGCAGTCTCATCATTGCAGAGCTGAAAACTGGAAAATAGAATAAACAGAACTGGGAAACAGGACTAATTCCTGAATTATTTCTGTGTCTTTAGTGACAATTAGTTTTGGTCAAGGTCTAAGGTTTCTCTGCTTACCCATTGGGAATGTGCTGGTGATGATCTGTTGAGCAAAGTGGTGCAACTTGGGAATAGTTGTCTGAATAGATGGTTAACAATGGAGAAAAATGACTGAAAGTGAGAGAGGTGTTGAACTGAATATTCAGTCTGACTCTTGGAAAAAGCAGAACAGAAGCTGGCCAAGATCTAGATTAGCTGACTGATTTATAAGATGTAGTTTCTAAGCCAAATCATTAAGCCTTGAAAGCTAGCTATTAATCATCCATAAAGGCTTTTGTATCCTCTGTAGAGCATTGCTTAGGGAAAGCAGAAACAGCCCTGGCATATGCACAGGAAATTGGAGAGTGGAGGCAGCCGCTCTGGACCAGGTACAGCCTATGTGCTAATCTGGGGAAGGCTGAGAAATGGGAACACAGCAAGACATGGTTATCTAATCCGTGAAAGAGGCCGGCTAGTCATGACGAAGAGATTGCTTTTAAGGGTGCAGGATGTTAACTTTTTTTTTTTTTTGGCAATATGTAGGCAAGCTGAGAATGATAGAGCTGCAAGGAACATGTGGAGTTTATCTTTACTCTAAGGCAGGGTCAGGTAACTTTTCTGAGGAGGGTTTCTCAGACCTCTTCTTCATGCACTCCATTCCCACATTTCATTATTCTTGCCAACAGAGAAAATTCCCTTGTCTTGAAGTGGAAACTTTGCTGTTAAAATCTAGACCTGTTACTTATTCCTCTCTCCTGGATGAACATAGGGAACTAACTTCAATCTCTCCCCGCAGCAGCGTTTTATGTGCTAAAGGGATGTTAGCATGTCTTATGTTCTTTGGATTCAAAATCTCACTGCTCTACATTTCCTCCAGGGTCATGTTTCCTAGAACTGTTCTTGCAGCTCTCTTCTTCATTCTTTCCAGCTGGTCCAGTTGAATTTTTACTTATTTTTTGTACTGTGAGAACAAAGCAGTATCACAGATGTGCCTTGTATGGCAGAGGGTTTTTACACGTTTTGCATTTTATATTCTGGCTCTTGGGTGCATGTATAATTCTGTTGGTACCTTAAGAAACCTGTCATAGCTTGATGTTGACTTATGTTTGACTCCTATTTGATATCATTCAAGGTCCTTTGCTACAGAACTGATTTTCTAGTTAGCTGTTTCCTGTTCTGTATTTGTGTGGTTTATTTGCTTTTATTATATCTTCAATTTGTCCCTGTTGGGCAGCATTTTTCCCCCAGACATTACTTCCGTTTTTGTCCAGATTATTTCATCCTTTGCGATACTTTCATTTTCTTTTAGGTTCTTGCCATCTGTATGTTTAGTATGCATTCTCTGAATCATGGATACTGGAATGTATTGCAGCCAGGACAGACCCCTGGTGAACCCCATGTGACACATCCTTCTGTTCTGATGCTTACTCATATATGGCAATGCTCCAGGAGAGATGCAAACCTAGATTCACAGTTGGAGAATTTTTTGGTCACAGGATTGTAATTTTTACTTTCTCCTGGCTTTATGTGTTACATTAATTACATTCTATCTACCTAATTTTGGGAAAGATATATAATCGTGACATCTAAAAGAATGCAGAAGTTGAAAACCGTGACTTGCAATTGGATATTGTTTGGGTCTGTTTGCAAAGGACGTACTGACTAGAAGAAAAGGAAAGAAAAACTGTGATGTTGTACTCCATACCAACTATAATGTCCCTCTTAAGATACAGTTTATCTCAGCTGGCAGCAGGTCCTGCAAACGTAAATGAAGACATGGTTTGTGGTGAAAAAAGAAAGGCAATTGTGACTCTTTTTTTTATGGTGTGGTTTTTTTTTTTAAATTTTTTTTAAAGTTAAAAATTGGAGCTGCAGCAACAGAAATTGTGTTTACCTTACAGCATTGGCTTACTCTAACTTTTGTTTTTCATGAGGAGATCAGAGGCATTAGAAGTTACCTTCTAAAAGCACTTCTTATTTCCAGGTGCTGAGGATTAAGGAGGAGCTGAGCATTTATGCCATCTTCTTTTTTTTCTTGAAAATACAATTTTGCAAGAAAGACTACTTCTTTTGGTGCATTCTCCAACCTTGGTCATCTGTCTCAGGTGTTCTAACATCATCTCATGAGAGCAATAGCTACCTTTTTGCTCTTGAACTCAGTATTACAAGAAGTTAATTGACTCAGTTTAGGATAACTGAGTTACCTGGATGATGGGAAGAAAAGACCTTGTGTAGTTCCATTGCTCTGTTTTTCTGCTTTTGCTACCAGCGATGTCATGACTCCCAGCTTTCCTTTATCCTTCATTTCACTTTTGACTGCTCTTTGCTTTCCCTCTTCATTCTCTTTGATTTGTTCTCTTTTTCACCTGTCTTCCCTGCTGGAGGACATTTGGTGTGTGGGGAGGTGAGGAGGCCTGTTACTAGTCAAAATATCTCATATTTTTCTGCTCCTTTCACACTTACTGCTCCACTTCTGACAGCAGTGAAGCCTCCCAGTGTGAAAGCCTTCCTCCTTGCTCACGTAGTGGGGACTGCACTGAGGGCAGTCATCTTTCCATCCCTGATGGGACTCTGCATCAGGCAGTCTTTTTTATATTATATTCTAACTAAAGTTAGGCTAAAGTTGTTGGTTCAATTTTTTTAAACTTCAAACAAAGCAAACTTTATTGAATAAAAACTAGAAAATTAAGTTTTTAAACAGAACAAACTTAGAGCTTTTAAGAAAGACAAAAAGGAAATTAAAAAATTGTAACAATATCTGCTCTTTCAGGCGAGTCCTTGGTTTAGCCAATTCATTGACTTGCTGAGTTATAGCAAACTCTACCCAATCTCCTTGTCCCTGGGAAGTTCTTGTTCTTCCCTGAGCTGGCAGGCTCCTTGGTGCTCCTTGGCATGTTCTCGTTCCATGTGATGATTCCGTTGCCTCATCTGTTGCCTTAAGCATCCCATAAGCATAATAGACAACTCTCCAAAGAAGTCTGAGGTTCTTCCCTCTTAAGTTCAGGCTGACCCAGTGTGTTTTCAAAAGAAAATAACAAGACCTTCGAAGCAGTAAATAGAACAGAATCTGTCCCACAGCGTTTGAGAAAGAGAGATTGTCTTGAGCACTGGTGGGTGCGTGGGGAAAGAGTAGATGAATAGGACGTGTATGGTTACAGTTCTGTTTTGTTAGAAGGAAACTCCTAATGAAACAAGATAAATGAAGAGCAGAATTCTGAATGTCATTGCTCATCTGGGATTTTGGAAGAGGAACTTAATGGTTAAATCAGAGTGTAATTTTATTCAAGTGTCCCCAGTGGTTATGGTATTATTATTTATTTATGCCTGTGTCCACACTTAGCTGAACACTTTCCAAACATTCAGGAAAAGACAGTCTCTGGTCTGAGAAATTGCAGTCTAAGGCTAGAGAGAAGTGAGTACATACAGATTAGCTGTATTTGTTGAATTCTTAATACATCAGGAAGATGATTGCTTATCTGATACTAATTGAAAAAATTGCTTATGATTGATCTATTGTGTAAGGAGTTTTTACCTAGACTAAGAAAGATTTCTTATACTGTAATAGAGCTTCACAATCTTATCTCTTTATGTTTTCAATATTAATAAGTCTGTTTTCCTGAAACATGAGTTATACAAAGATTAGCCATGTGTAAAAATGTATATCTTAATCTGAAGCTGCAAAATAAACCAATTATTGCTAAGGATTTAAGAGGAATAATTTATCAGGCATATGAGATATTTTAAAAAAGCTAAGGTTGCAGTTGCCCTTGCAGAAAGACTGACTGGCAGGGAGGAAGCTGAGTCAGAGCAAGGTGACAATGATCTGCATGAGAAGGGGTCTTTCTTGCAATATCTAGTGGTCAGTGTGTTGAAGCGTGGTGTGTGTTGATAATCTTTTCCTTTTAGTTCTTTGTACTTCAGGTTTTACCTCTTTGCCCCCCACCCCCAAAATATTATTGAGCTATGGCCTGAAGTAATTTTGCCCATTGGGTCCTGTTCAGACAATCCCCCCTACAATTTGATTTATTACCGTTAAAAGGAATCTGCTAATCTTTTTTTTTCTTTTCAGCACTTGCAGAGAAAGTCTGAGGGGAGATCAAAAGTGCTTTGCCCATAGTGCTGTACCTGTATGGCCGTGCTTGTTTCAGAGGATCTACTTCTGTGCAGATCATCATGTGTCTTCAGTGAGTGCTTTGCACTGCAGACCCTGGCCCATTTCCTCCCTGTTGAACCCTTTGGTAAGTGATGCTCATTCTTGCAAATATGTATTGGTTACAGAAGACAGATGCCTGACCTGAGCAGTGATGGATTCCTGCTTTTTTTTCTTTTCCCCTATTCATAGACTTAAACCCAGGAGCTGTGAGAACGTCCGTGCAGAAATTCATTATTGAGTCCTGTGTTTGTAACAGAGCTGCAAGCGTGCCTTTCAGGAAATGATGTCATCTTAGAGGCTCCAAAAAATTACTGATTTATGGTAATCCCAATTTAGTTGTTCCAATGGGTAATAAATGTTCTCTTAATTTTAATTAGAGTTTCTTTGGCTTGTGATTCTCATGTTACATCTTGCCATACTTCTGTTGGTCTAGTAAGCTAAGGAAACATCCAAACCCTTGTTTTTAAGCTATGTTGTTAAGAAATCCAACTTCAGATCCTTCTTGTGGTTTGTTTATAACATTTCTTGGCTTTCTATATTCTTAAAATACTGACATTGCACTCAGCTTCCAGTATTTGAATTACAATCTCAGCTGACAGAAGATATGGGATTTCAGAAATTCTCTCTGCCAGATCAGAAAAAAAGAGAAGATATTAACAATTTCTACAACTGTAGGCTCAAAAGTAATCTTACAGCAAACATGAGACATTTCATTACAGTTTGACTTTTAAGAGTTTTATTTTTAAAATTTTTAATATGTGATGACACCTAAGATGCAAAAAGCATATTAAATTTAAAACCAAATCATGTATATTTAAAAACATAAGAGAAGTGTCATGAAAATCAAAACCTTTTGCCACTCTTTTCTAAAGGGATTTATTTAAATTCCACCTCCCTCTGAGAATATTGAATTTTCTGATGGAGCATGTCAGGAAAATAAAATCCCAATTAGCTCATCTCAGTTGGACAGTATGCAGTTGTTCTACTTGTAGCAGATTAATTCTTATTTACACATCTGAAGATCATACTAGCCCTCATAATCACACAGTCATGTTATGAGCTTATTTTTCATTTGCCATTTCCCTTAAACCAGAGTTATTCTCTAAATCGTTGAACTACAGGATACTGCTTTTCCGTATCTGGATATTTGACCTAAATTCTTTGTTTGAATGAAAGTAGCACTTCAAGCACCACAGCCTCTATGTGGAGCTGACCCATGCTTATAATTTTGCATGCTGCCAGAGTTTGTACTTTAGCTGCAGTGATTCTTTTGTATTCAGTTCAATAGTAAAGGTATTTCATATTGTTGAGCCAAGAATAGAAACTCTGTGCAGCACCATTTGAAATACTTCTGTTTAGAAATGTATAAATCCAATTTTCATTTGAAATCCATTTTATATTCAAGAATCTGCAACTGGATGATGAACTAGATAATCTTATGAAGTTTTTTCAGCTTATTTTTCTTATAACTCTATACTTTTTTTTTGGTACAAAACTTGTTTTTAAACAGAAGATCCTTCGGTATGATGTAAAATACTTTGTCAAAGCCAGTTATGTCAGTATAATTTACTTTATCACCTAAACTTCTAATCTCCTCCAGTAATGGTATTTGTGTGACAAAGTCTGTTCTCTATAATTCTTACTGAAGGACATTAATTATGCTACCATACTCTTACTTGTGGCAAATGGCATCCCTATCAGCCTTCCATCATTTTGTGAGTGATCAATACCAGTCTATCCCTTCAGGTCATCCCTTTTAACCTTCTTAATATCTAATTAGCTTTTTGCCATTCTTTCTTCTTTCCACATTATACCAATATTTCTTAGAAATCAATGTCAATCTTCTCCCAAACTTTCTTGTTTTTTTGAAGAAACTCAAGGACAAAGCTCTTCTAGCTCCTATGGAATGCTGAGGCCTTATGAACTATTCACACACATCCCATTCCCAGATGCTGGGAAGCCATTTGTGCCACAGTTGTATAACACCTGGACATACACAGTGGGGAAAGGTGTTCCAGGGTTCGACTGTAATTTGGAGAAATGGGTTAGACTGTAACCTCTGTAAAGTCTTAAAGTGATCTTGGTGAGACCTTACATATTTGCCTCTCATGTCAATGTTGGCAGTGATTGGCCAGACAGAAAGGTAAAGCAGCATGAGAAAGGCAGCATGTTGTAAGTCCCTTAACCTGGCCCAAAGCTGGGAGACAACAACTTTCCTGTGTCCCAGGTCACTCCTGTCATGCCTCTTCCGTGGTGCTTTGTGTACCTTTCAGGTAACAAACTTTCTACTTCCTTTCCTGAAAAACAAAGGATGACATCTATGCTTGTGTGGTAGATATCAAACACTCCAGCTGAAAATCTGACAAATCACTGTGAAATCTTACAAATGGTTTTACAGTTTGCAAATCCTACAAATGTACATCTGTCTCTTCACTCTGATCAGTCTGATAAGCCACAGCTCACTACCTCCGTTCTGGTAGGAAAAGAGGGAAAATATGCAGTTGCTAAATGTGTGTGCATGCTTGGAGAACCTGGATGAGGATTGTCTTTCATGACAAAGGTGTGCAGGCAGGAGGGGAGAGAAATTTGCTTTACTTTGAGTTTTAATAAACTTTCTGGTGCTCTTCAGCCTTTTATTTGATGGTTTGTTTTGCCCCACTGCAACAAGGGCCTTTGCTGTGGTAAACTGAAGTATTGTCATTGTCACCTGCAATTTGAGATTGGTAAGAAGATGACACTAAAAAGTCACCAGCTAACTGATGGCCATCTTAGTCTCAGTTATCAGAATGGATAGGTTAATATGTAAAAGTCAAACACCAGGTCAGAACATGACAGAAATACACAATGATTTTCAAGTTTTCTTACTGGTTTTATAAACCGTACTTATACCGGTTTATTAATCTCCTCTGGCCAGAGAAGCTGGACTCATGACTTGTTAATACCACAAACAAGAAAGTTTGTTGAGTAAAATAAGTCAGTTTTAGGCATAACTATCGGAGTGGATCAAAGCATCATTTGTTGCACATGACAGGAAGTATGATTGACCAGAAAAAGGTTGAATGCTATGGACTTCAGAATGTGCATAAAGTTTTGGCTTTACAATGCCCAGGATTTAAATGTTCAGATCTTCAGATGTCCAGTGTTGCTGAAGCACATTATTTTAATAAACTGGTCCCCTTGAAGACTGCAGGAAAAAAGCCTTAGGCTGGTTGGCCAGGTTCCTATTGATTTCCAGCTGGCATGTTGATATCATCTCCTTCCTCCTGCTCACATAATGCAGCCGCTAAAAAATAATGTCTTGCTTTCTGTATTATGATTGAGTTTTATTTCTCTGAGATTCTTTTCTAGCAAATGTGTGCATTATCAGCCTTTGTGACTGAAAAAAAAAATCAAATTTTCTGTATATAAAATTGGATATAATTTCATCTTAGAGTTCACTACCACTAATATTTATCTGTGAAAGAAATGTGAGATCCTTGTGACACTATTTTTGGCTGGAAATGTTGAAGGCAATAGTATGCAAAGCTATCATTGTCACACAATATTTAAACTGGTTGTACTATACTCTTGTCTTTATCTACCCATTTTGTATCAGCTCTGGAACCATGTGTATCATCTAGTTAGGAAGTATGTTTGCTGTGATTACACTTGCCATGGGGTTTGCCAAATTAAATGGAAATTGGCAAAAGCCTTCTCCATCATGTATCCAGAACAAGCAGCCTGCTTCAGTAAGCACTCAGTCACTATTTGTTTAGATGCTTTTTTTGCTCACAAATTTCATTGAGTGGGCTTTCACTCTAGAAGTAATGTTTTTTCTCTGAAAGACCCATGGATAGATTTCTGTGTCCATATAGCTGTAAACTATCGTATGATCTGATTTACCTCAAAAAGAGAGTGAAATTGCAGGCAGCTGCATCTAACTTTATTCTATTCCCACTTCCCACAGGCTTCACAATGTGCATCTGTAGAACTAGGGCTATGCTTTGACATGGACTGTTTTCTGCAACATTTTATTAGCATAGTAAAATACACACGTGAACTTATTTTCAACTGGTTTTCACTTCTACCTAATTAGTATTTACTGCTGCTGACAGTATCTTCTCAGTGTACCAAAGTCCAGAAGCAAGGTAAAAGATTTCTGTTCCTAATGTGGGATTTGGTCATTACATAGGCTTATTGCAGTTGCTAAAACTGAGTCATTTAGTTCCATTTAAGAAGCTACAGTGTATCTGCTGGCCTCCTGCTGCCACTCCAGAGAAATGGATATCTCCCATATGGCCGGTGGTGATCTCCCATTTGTACCTTCCTAGGACGTGACAAACATTACTAGACACCTTTTACAGTTGGACAGCTGGACCGGGCTCTTTTATCCAAACATCCCAAAGGGCTTCTTAACCTTGAAGGTTTCTAAATGCCTTTGGAGATCTTCTTCAACTCAGTCTGCAATGCAGTCTGCCTGTCCAATCTTCAGTGGATCCCAAAAGTAGGCAAAGGAGCATATGAAATCCTTTGAAGTGCACCTGCCTGGCAGACTCCCAAAACTGTGTCCCTCCCATGTGGTAATTATGTGGAAGGTGTTTCTAATGGGCCTCTCATACCTGTAGCACTCACCCAGGAGGCAGAGACGTGGGTGGGATGCCTTCCTCCAACTTCAGGGACTTTAGGCTCATGCTCCCTCTCCTGCAGCACAGCACTGTAGCCACAAGGCAGCATGAGGTCTCCTGGCGAAACCCAGGAGGGTGTAAGGCTCAGCAGCCTCACTAGGATTTAGCTATGAAGAGGCTGGATGCAGTGGAACAGGGGAGCAGGGTTCTCTCCACTGTTCAGGAGTCAGTTCTTCCCACTTAGTGGCCTATCTGAAGTTGTGGAAGGAGCTCAGGTATCTGGCTCTGAACTTCATTCTGGAAATCAGCCTAAAAGGTGTTGCCACCTTTAAATCCTTTACTGGATCTAATCCACAAGGACTAAGAAAAAATATATACTTCTAATGATTTCATTAATGTCTTTACAGTTGTTCACCCTGTAATGTTAATGGGTAAATGTCAGTGCTGACTGCTCTTGTGATTTGGGCCATAAATCTTGTGAAATATGTGACCATTTGTAAAGACCTGGAAGGTGGGTGAAAACGAGGATGCACTAAGTTTCCATAAAAAAATAAAAATAAAAATAATTTTTTCTCTAGTTGGTATAAAACTCTTGAGAATTTGTCTTCAGTGGAAAGCTGAGGCCCAGAAGACAAATATGACTCCAAGTATAACAAATGACCAACATTCCTAATTTCAGCTAATACAACTCTGAGCCCTGACATGATTTTTTGATTGAATTGTAGCTGCAGAACTGAGCCTGTCTGAGTTATAGAAAAGTCTCCTGAACACTAGAAGTGGTAAATAGATGGTGTTGGTATCAGACTGATCAGGCTGGAAAACAAGAAATCTCAGGTCATTCCAGAACAGATAAATTATTTATTCACCTGACATTACAGATCATGACTAGGCTTTGCGAACGAAGACTTAGGAAGGCTCTATCCACATTTGTTGCAAGCACGCTGGTGTCTAATGAGGCCAATACGAGATGGACATATCCGATTGCAAAAGGCACAGCAGAAAGACTCCTTAGGTTGTATATTCTGCAAGACACGATTCTTTCTGTGTTGTCTTTTCTCCTCGAGAGTGATCCTGTGTACAGATCCCTTAATCATAGATAAACTACTGTCTACAAAACTTTTAAATGAGGCTTTATTGCAAGCTTAACAAGTGTGTTAACTTTTTCAATCCTAAGGGAATATTTCAGGGTGATTTTTGCAAGGAGTTGGAGTCCACACACAAGGTTTCTTCTTTCTCTCACACTATTTTACATAATTTTGATTTCATGCCTCTTTCTACTGAAGAATTATTGTGTTATATGGAGCACATACAGACACTGATATCAAATACAACACAGCAGGTTGCAGTAATGTTGTTAGTACCAAGTATGTCATCAATAGCTGCTGAGGACTGCAAAACTTTTAAATTTTTAAGAAATTGCTAACTCTCTCTAGTCTTTATGCAAGCAAGTAGTACTAGCAGATTAAAACATGTTCCTTTAAAAGAGACATTTCTCAAAGCAAGGTTGTTAATGGATGCAAATGTAATAACCTCAGGCTTATTTTAAGTTTTTAATAGGTCATGTGTTCTACATACTCATTGAAGGCAGTGCTATTTTGAAGGGGTGATTGTTAAGAAAGAAATCCTTAAGCAAACATCAAATGTATGAGAAGAAAAAAATCTGAATATCTCTATTAGCTGTTCGTTAAATCCCAAAATTAAAACTGACTCCACTGAGGAAAAGCTTTAAAAATTACCCACATTAACCCAATTAACTTCTCTAGAGATTTTAAATTTAATTGTAAAAGCATATTTTTAACTGGCAAATACCAGATTAAATTACTTTTTTATTTTAGCAAATGTGTATATGTTTTAGTCTTAACTTCCATTCATTCAATTAAACTCTTCGTGGATGATGTGACAACTATTGCAGCTCAGAAGCAGAAGCATTTCAGAATCCCAATGAGGAGTGTGTGAGTCAAACATTCTTCCACAAGGCTGCAGTTATGAGCTTTAAGTATTAAAATCCTGTTTATCCAATAGCTAATTCATGGGAGATAGCTTTATTGCACTGAGAAACCTGGACCCAAATGGACCCCCTTCTGGAAGTCTGCCTCTGCAGACAAAAAGCAGATTTCAAGAGAATATGGATATGTCGGACACCAGTTCCAGCTTGCTTTAATTTCTAATTCCTCTCTGGAAGGTGTTGCACAAAGAGACATGGCCCTTGTGGGCTTGCAGGAAAAAACCCTGTGCTGAATCAGGATAAAACCCTGTTTCCAATTAAATTGTGTGTTTGTATTTCATTTCCCCTGAGTATGTGAGACTGCAGAGCTCCTCTGCAACCAATACATCTGTGCTGACAGTGGTCTAGACTGGGCAGAGAGGCTGGATTTAGGTGGAAATGATCAGATAAGGTGCTCATACTGACACAGGCACTTATAGCTGTGTAATCAGAGCACATACACAGCCCACCAGCGCAGAGGCAGCCCCGACAGCCAAGACCCTCTTGTGTGACTGTGCTCCCTGCACCAAGAGGAAGAGTGTGCCCCATGCATGGTCGTGGGTGGTGGTGGAAAGCTGTGATGAGGCTGTCTTTTTGTCTCCATTCCAAAAGCCCCTGGAGGAGAAGCAGCCCTTTCACAAGAGGCAGAGAAACCATGGCTCAGAGCAGGACCATCAGAACTGTCTGCACTGAGGTTGTGGAAGAGGATATTGAGAGCAGTGAGGAAAGGGCAAACCCGCCCAGACCAGAAAACTCATTACTGAAACAGGAAAAAAATCCCTTTGATTTATTTATCTTTTTTCTTTTTTCAACAAAATCTCAGGTCCTTATGTCTACATAGTTGTGGCTGCAGATGTCTAAAGCTAGTGCCCCCTTTGCTAGTCCCCTGAGACTCCCTCTGCAGTCAATGGAGAGTGACTGCTACATTTGTGAGTCCATTTCCCAAACTTTTTTAAGACACCTCTTTCAGGATGAAGTGATTGCTCTGGAGAGGACTGTTTCTCCTCCTGGTCTTTAAAAAAATTCAGGGTTACTGTTATATGCCTATGTGAACTGTTATACGCCTAAACCAATGGGCATGTGAATCTTGACATCTGGACTTCCTGGAGGATCACTGTCTGGCTCCAAAATCTGTCACAGATCATGATGCACTATTCAACTTAGTGGTAAATACATTTAGCATGTTCATCAACTGTGACCTGGAAACCCAAGCCTGAAAACCACTGATGTAACTAACTAACACATCCTAGTTGTTGTAAAGCCAATAATATTCCATAATATGGACAAACTCAATCAGTGTGTGCTAAAGCTACTGAATTTTGGTTTTGCTCATTGCTTCACGTGTTCGAAGTTTTAAACAAGTCTGTTTTAATGTTTTAAAAGCTCATAAAGACACCTTAATATACTTAGCATATTTTAATCCAACCTTATTGTATTTTAAAATGAGCATGAGCATAGCATGTTGTAATGCTAATTTTGTAGAAGTGTAACTTCAGACCTTAGCAAGTGCAGTTAACACTTATACTGGAATACAGTGCAACTGCAGGAAACAAAGGTAATTTTAAGGTCTTTGATTTGTAAATTCATTGAAATAATATGATTAGTAATGTTTCTTTCTGATGATCAACAAACTAGTGTTTTTATAAACCACTATGTGGTGTTTATGTTATTTTTCCCCTGTTATTAGGAAATAGAAGTGACAGAAGGGAATACAACTATTGACTTGCAGCCATTTCTTCTATGGGCTCTCATCCAACAGTTAGCAATCATGCTTATGTGGATCTATTCTCACAAAACTGTTTCCTGACAGAACTGGCAGGAACTTGATTTTTATGTTGCTGATATTTTAAAACATCCTTTTTTTTTTCCTGTTTGAGAATGATTACAAGATTTTAAAGTTTTCTGAGGAGCAAAAATAATGAAAAGAGATGTTTGGGACACTTCAATACATAATCATTTCCAGATAAAATATACCTCCTGGTCAGAAACTGATTAAAATCTTCATTATTTTCTCAGTGTTTATTCAGTATTTCTGCAACTGAAGAGATAATATCCCAAGCAGCAGGGAACTGGGGCAATTTTACTACGGCCTCCTGAGCTGCTTGAGCAAAAGACAGAATATACCCTGCAGTCAGCACATGTGTTTGGGCTAATTCTTGAACACAATCTCTGGCCCAGTGGGTATTTTTTGACTGGAAGCAGGAAACACTGCACAAGAGAGAGGTATTGAAGATGTGTAGAGCACGTCATTTAGCACAATAGGAACAGATCCATGGGGTGGGCACTAAGGGCTCTGTGTTCACACTGTCCCTGGTCCAGGCGTGTCACCTGGGAATAGGACTAGTCTGGGAATAGGACCTCTGACTACTGAGGTCTGGCTGCCCCATGGAGTTGGAGCATAGCTTATGTTTTGGCTTCATCTGAGATGGTGATCCTGTTGGTTTGGTCCAAGACAGCTCTGTGGTACAATCCAAGCAGTATAAATAGTGGTGAAAAAGAGGCTTACATCAAAATAACAGTCCTAATCCAAGCTAAAATGCAAATAAATAGACATGTGCAATGAAACCCTTCCTGGAGTATATTTGAAATTAGAGCAGTTTCTTGATGTCAGGGCATGCTGGTTTCAATCATTGGTTGCCATAAGTCAAAAAGAGAATACCTTCATGTGCTTCTGTCATGGAAAATGAATAGCATAGCTACAGGATTGGAGAAAGGGGTCTACTCATTAGTTTCTCCTCTTGAATTGCCCCAGCCCTTTATTTTAAAATTTCCTTTGATTTTTTTTTGAAGTGTTGAATACAAATTAAAAAAAGCCAACAAACAACCCAAACCAACAAAACCAATAACAAAACAACATAATAGCATTTAGGGGTAAAAATAAATAATGAAGGAGAAATATTCTTGTCTGATGCTAAATAATTTATTTTATGTTTATTTCATTCATTATTTCATCATCCTTCAAGTGTTCAAGTGTTTATGAGTTAGTCTGCCAAATATGTTTTAGACTATGGGCTTTTTCAACTATATCATCCCCGGTGGAAATATAAAGATACTATACTCCCAAAGGAATATTTTATTTCTTGAAAGCTCTTGGCTGGATACCTGAATTAATTCCTCTGCTGAGGGAAGGGGCTTCAGTTTGAGTTCAAAAGCTTTTTGCTCCATTTTACCTGTTTGATCACGTAACAGGCACACTTTTTTTTTTAGTAACACTTTGGTGGGCATTGAGAGTTAATATCGAGGAGAAACATAAGACAATATGGGAGAAGCAGCAAAGGCATTAATGAATACGCAAATTTTGTGCCAAATTTTATAGCTATAGTTGCTACAGTAGTTGTATGTCACATTAAAACAGGTCTATGCCATTCCCAAGTTGTGCAATAACACCAATGAGGTAGCATTTTAGAACTTGAAATGTTTCTGCTGCAGAAGCATCCCTACTCAGTCAGTGTGTGGTATGACACTGACCTAATTATACCATTAGTGGTTACTTGTCTTCAGGTCAGACCTAAGCAAAGAAGCACAAGAAAGCAAGAGTCATTACCCTTAATACAAAAGACATGACAAAGTGGCTTTTAGATATTGTAGGTTATTTTTTTGATACAAGAAAATGCCACTATCATAAGAATTCATTGCAATTAGTGTTTCTTGATTGGACTAATAT
Organism: Lepidothrix coronata; assembly: GCF_001604755.1. Taxonomy (NCBI): domain Eukaryota; kingdom Metazoa; phylum Chordata; class Aves; order Passeriformes; family Pipridae; genus Lepidothrix; species Lepidothrix coronata. The sequence goes on along the minus strand of NW_016690246.1, from coordinate 2,921,665 downwards.
CATTGATTGTTTTGCAATTTAAGTAGAGTTTAAATAATGAAGGGTTTTATTAAGATCACCTTATCACTGACAAGTGATTCCCAAACCACAGATGCAGACCAGAACACCGGATGAATGTTGCGTCATTGTACACCTAATCTTCCTCCCAACAACACTGATAGGGAATTCTCTGTTGTTTCAATTGCATGGAACCTACAGCAAATATGGTTACGGATATGTTTTCTGATCCTCCAGTATATTAAAAAAGTTTTATCTTTACACTCATAAGATAGAATTGTGTACATTATTTACAGCTGGTAACTTAAACAAAGTGTGAACCTTCCTTGTGAAACATGCAATGCATCATGCTAGCCTTAAATTAGTTACAAGGGCTAGCTATCTTAGAGCTTCACTGCAGCCTTTCAGCTCTGGCCCACAAGGAAATGCTGGGATAGTTTTAAAGACTAACCTCAATCTGATGTGGGCTGTAAGTCATCACATGGGCCAACACAAGTCAATAGAGAAAATATTTGGTGCTGATGAGTTGATGTTCACAGCATGTGTGGACATGTGGATCACCTCAGACTAGCTCTAGTTTGGTCTGATAGTGATTGTAACACTTTAGGTGCACTTCTGGAGCGCAGCTTCAGCTTCTAGTTTTCCTTGAGAGGAATCCGGTCCATGAGCCCTAAGACTGCTCTGTTACATTAACCAAAGCACATCGTAAGAAGGGACAGCTAGAAGGTTTACTTCAAGTGTGCTCATGATCCAAGATGAAATGTTAATGTGAACTCCCCCACAAAGTACCATATGGATGTGAAAAGACATCATATGCGAATCTTGAGCAGCAGCTCAACTACATCTTGTTCATGTAAAAATCAAGCACAAAAAAAATGAACTCTGACCATTCTTTTTTCCACAGGCAGTTAATTAAAATGATTGCTTAATTTTGTACCAATTAATTTTTAGAAAAAAAATTGCAGAATTGTTTCCTTCTAAGTGTATAACTACTTAATAAATACAAATTTTTCTAAGTCTTTTTCACTTTCGAACGCTTGGCACACAGTTGATTGACTCCTTAAGACCATTTGGAGTATTTGTCAGCAACTCACTGTGGGAAGAGAAAGGGAAGAGGAAGGAGTCATTTATGCTGGAATACTAGCTACCACCAGAACAGACATAATAAGAAACCAGTCATGAACTGGTGGTGTGTGCTCTCAGAACCTGAGTCTGACCTGTCTTACTGTCTGCATCTTCCCACACTCCGGTGGGGGATATACCTCACCTCGCTTCAATCATCTACACTGCAGACATTTACATCTGAGCTGGTTGTCTAGACTCCTTTTATAGTCCATGGAGAGAAAAAGACACTTCTCAGGCATGATTTACATGTTCTATTTAGACGTCTATGGTAATATCAGATGACTCACTGCCTGGAAAGTAGCTATTTCTTTCCATTTCCATATTTTGCTTCTACCCAGGGAGCCTAAAGGAATGTTTTAAATACAGGAGTTGACATCTTAGATGGCTGAGAATCTATCCTGAAGTCCTGTGTATTTTGACCACGAAAACTCACCTCTAAAAAGCCAAAAATATATTTACATGATTCTTACAGAACAGTTTCAGGAGGAATGGCTAATAGGGCATGCTCCCCTGCTTATTTTGATGTTATGGATCTGGGAACATGAAGTGGCACCATAATCTACTTAACATCATTCTTATGAGTTTACATATCCACTCAGAGAATAACCTCAGGCCAAATGCTGTTCTGGATATATATCTGCTGCCTGTATGGACCCTGTATGAGAGCCGTGGTTTTAGGGGAATTCTCAGAGCCTCATCAAAATGCTCTCCCTGCTGCTTGAGGGTGGGTCTTGCAACATTTAAATGTACAATCACATCTAAGCAAAATATTTTTTTACTTCAAGTGAGTCTTCATTCATGATTTTGATGATTTCTAGAGCTGCAATTCTATTTCTTCTGCAGCAAGCCATGAAAACAAATGTTTGGCTGTGTAGTGCAATGCCTTGAACTCTAGATGATGGATTAATGGTTTGTTTTCTGGCTGTCTAAGAGGCAGTATTAAAAGTAGAATCAAAGTTTATGTTATATCAAGCCTTGAGGAAGTTTTTTCATCTAGGGAGTACACAGGCATTTTGTGCACTTAGTTTAGAAAACAGTCTCCTGACAAATTCTGCTGTCCACAAAACCTATAGAAATACTAGACTTAAAGATTAGCTCTTTCCACGCATTGCTAACTGAGAGGATTTTGCCAACAGCCTAGAAAGTGGCTGAAACAAGGCAGAGCCTTATCAGCTTCACTTGCTGTTTGGCAAATGACTTTTTATGCAAACAACTTATTTGGAAGGGTGAATAATTTTTTTTCCCCCATGTAAAATAGCTGTATCCATCTGCTGTGTTTTAAGAGGAAAGGTTATGGCTCACATGTTGAAAAGGTAATGTGGCTTTACCTTCTGATTTATAAACCTTTTCTGTACATCACCTCAAAGATGTCAGCATTTCAAAAGCTGGTGAAGTAATCACTATATATAGCTTTTTATCAGTTTTTGTGAAGTGGCTTAGAGTGAAAGGCACTCTTAAACATGATTTCATTTTTCCTTTGGTAAAGGACAAAATGAAAGACTAAGGTTTTAGAAGCTGCAGAACTTAGTACCTATATAGATACTTTATAGATAGAAACCCATACAGTCATTATACTAGAGGACATGCTAGTGGAGACTGTCCCCATTATAAAGGTATAAGAATGGATAACTCCCTTTGGGGGTGTTGTAATTTTCAGTTAATTAGGATTGAGTCTCTCCTCTCTTTAGCAAATATTATTTTTCTTCACAACAGTCTCTGCTGAATTCAATGTTCTGACTTGCGTGAGAGAGGATTTTGCAGACTTATCATCCACTTGTATTTTGGAAACTGTATTTGATTCATGAATATACTATATCCTTCACTTAAATGTAGTATGTGTCCACCATTTTTAACTTCCAGATGTGTCTCCTTAACATTTCAATCATATTGAGAGGCAAATTCTTACACTGTGCATTAAGAAAATCTGTCAAGTTTAATGACAGTGTTCAGGACAGATATGTCACCGTCATCCTCTAGCTCTGTGCAGAGAAAGGAGATGTAAGAGAATATGACACAAGACTGACCGGTATACAAGTGAGGGCCTGCCCTACTTCCATGTTTTTTGGCAGCCTATGGTCAAGGCCAGCTCTGACACAACATGATGGTGTGACCTTGAATGAGGCTCCTGAGAAGACAGCTTCATGAGAAAGCTGTCTTCATAAGAAATCTCATTTGGGCTTCCCAGCATCACTCAGGAGGTTTTTTAAGCTCTGATATTCCTTTGCCCTTCCCTGAGCTGTTGCAGCCATGCCTGTGCCTTGCCATGTACCCCTCTAATGAAGACGATGATCCTTCAGCTTGATTTCTCTACTTGACCTCAGATTTGCCTCACCCCTCCGAGTTGTTTAGCAGTCTCTGGGATGTGCTGACTGTGGTTGCTGTCACCAGACCTGCTCAGCTCTACAGTTTGGCTGCTGGGGAACTGTGTCTCCTTTGGAGGGTGCTGCCTCTGCCTGCTGTTTCAAAAGTTTCAAAAACCCATTTAGAGAACAGTGTTCTTGTGCTGCTCCTTCCAGCAGAGGAATGATTTCCAACTGCTAAAATCTTCTAACATATTGGAGTCTGTTAGACAGATTTGGAAATTAGATACCAAAAATATTCTGATTCTGAAAATATCTTCCCTGGAAACTATGCTACCTTTCCTACATGGTGGCTATCTTTGTTTTATAGTTTAAGCTCTGACATCTCCTGTTCACTGCTGAAAAGTTTATTTGAAATAAGCCACAGTCAGGGCCTTCTAAAGGTATGTTCTATTTTACAGATGGTTGCACACTTTCTCTGGCCTCCAGATAATGCTTTCTGTCATAGTTACTGCTGTGAAATGCCTTTTCTCCACCTTTTCTTTTTTTCATCATGCAATAAATTTTAAAAAGAAATATTAGCCTTAGAGAAGTGCACATAAAGCACTCAAGTTTCAAGTTCTTTTTTTTTTAGTGATTATGTTTCTTGTAAAATTTAAACACTCATATTCTGAAACATTTTATAACTCAGAACCCAGTATTCACTATCACTTTCATGGAAGTCACTTACTTTGTGGCTCTGTATTCCTTAATGGCTATTAATCAGCAGGCCTTTGCCTAACAATGATTATTCAAGAGATTTTATTGCCTTGGTAGGTTTAATTCTCATGTTTGAATGACTTGGAAAGTCACATTTCTCACCTGAATAGCAATGAAAAGCCCATCCAGAAGTCTGAGTGTCTAACTTCACACTATTTCAAAGTTAAAAAAATCAGCCCATTTCAATGTCATTAAAAACTGTACTGGTGAGTGCAGTTATGGAATAGAGCCATTGGAACATGAGTTGCTCTGCCAAAATCACTGCTTGAATGCACAGAGGTTCAGTGTCTTCTGTATAGGAGAAATAGAGGCACAGAGATGGACTGATTCACTTGGTTTTGCTTGGCTTTAAAAAGATGTTTCCAGCAAGCATTTATTCTAGGCGGTAATCTCTATGGTCCTGACATTTTAGTATGACCATGCCAGTCTTCTAATGTGTAAGATGCTGCCTGTGCGAGTCAGGAGTTCTCACTTGAAAAAAGGTAATTTAAGAGCTCCTTTATGACAGCTTGGTCTCCAGAACTGGATTTCTTGTCTTCCAAGTTAGTTCTGCAAGTAGTAATTGTCACCAGTTCTGACATTAGTCTTCTCTACAAACTGACATTAGCTACTGTTGGATTTGAATAAGAATGAATCCTGCTCAAACAATCATAGATGTGTTTTGCCTCTCTTTTTTTGTAATCTATCCTTACCAAATGGCTATTTTCCTGTAAAGCTGCTCATTCTGACCCCTCCCTCCCAATAATTTTCTCTGTTTCCATGTAGTTAAAACACAGCAAACTTCAGTTATGCATTTATTAATCATACTCCCACGGAAAAGTCATCATGGTACTCATTGTAAACCTATGTAATAAGATATAGTATCTGCCCTCAGAACTGTGCTATAGAAAAGATGTGGCTAGAAGAGATATGGCAGGGCATCAGATTACATTCAGGTTGGTGGCCAAACTAGAAGAACATTGGAGGTTTCCATATCCTAATCTTTTGACCTCAGCCTGGTTCTCCAGTTGCTAGATTTACACAAGAGTTCAAGCATCAGCTGTGCCCTCAGGACATCACTTGGTTTTGCTTTGCTGAACTTTCTGTTAAGCTGCTGAAGAGGCAGAGTATAAATGAAGTTAGAAATTGGTCTATCCAACACAGATGATAACTCATGCATGGATTATTTTCCCGATGTGAGTAAAGGTGGATGTCCACTTTAAAATAGAATTTTGCTCATGATTGAACATCAGGATTTAATCTATATGAATATATTCCTGATTTCTGTGATAGATTGCTGAAATCACAGCTCCTTAGTTTTCTCTTATGGAAGATTTTGAAATAAAACAAATGCAAACATGAGTTAATATATCCTAAGACCTGGCTCATTTCCCAGTGCCATTTTGCAATTGTACAAGACCTTTTCCATGAGAGAAGTTACAGGCTTGAAAGATTCATCCATCTTAGTCTTGTGGTTTGCCTGAGGCAGACCTTTAACATTAATCCATGTAGTACCATATAACAGAGATGATCATGGAAGCACTGGCTGGATATAGTTGAGCACACTTTGAATTCTTCCTCCTTCCAACAATGGTGTTTTAAGTAAGCAAGACAGTCACGGCAAAGCAAAGAAAAATGTTATTTGTTATTAAGGAAAGTAGTTCAGAGTAGCGTGAAATGGGAAGACGGAATAGATCCGGTTGATGTCAGGAGCCTGGCGAACCGGCCATCCTGCTCACACCGTGGGGTTTGGAGCCCTCTCCAACTCCCGAGTCCGGGGGCTGAGCCGTGCCGAGCCCCGCCAAGCCGTGCGGGGGCCGGGCACCGCGGGTGCAGTTGCGGGCGGCGCCCTCGAGGTGGAACCTTCTCACCGAAGCTGCGGCAGCGCTGTCGGGCGGGCGAAGCGGCCCAGTCGGGACTGCGCTGTCGGCTCTGCGGGGCCGGCCCGGGCGCTCCCACTCGGCGGCGCGGGGCATCCCTGTGCGATAGTCGTGTAATGGGGAGCGCCTTTGAGGAGAGGAACAAACTTCCAGACTCCTCCGGCGAAATACTCCCCACTGTGTCCCTTACCCTTCGGGGGCCTGACTTCGCGCTGCCGAAACCCCCCGGGTGCCTGGAGGCATAAATGGAAACTCCGCCACCCGGCATCTGAGCTGCAAGCCGAAACCGGGGATGGGACAAAGAGCGTCGGGAATCTTACCCTATGTCATCGATCCTATGGCAGGGCACACGGCTCCGCCGGTCGCGGGAGGAGGGATGGGGATGGAGGCCCCGCACCCTCGGGGAAATTGCATTAAACAGCCAACTCAGGCCATAAACCAGCTCAGGCCGGTGACCCCCTCCTTGTCTCCCTCTTTTCTTCCGCTCGCCCACTGCTACCGCCCGAGCCTTTATTGGCTCCCTTTGCCCAGGAATCCCGCAGCACACATGTGCGCGGCCCCGTGTCCCGAGCGGAGCGGGTGTGTCGGCGGAGGGCGGTGCCGGCCGCGGGCGGGCGGGCCGGGAGCCGCAGCCCGTGGCCAGCTGGGGATTCACGTGGAGCCATGCCGTGCCGGGCTGTGCCGTGCCGGGGAGCGCCGCCGCCTTCAGCACCAAGAACAGCTACAAGTGTGGCGCCGCGCCCGCCCCGCTGTGCCGAGCCGAGCCGTGCCCTGCCGTGCTCCGCCAAGCTGAGCCGTGCCGTGCCCGTCCCGCCGGAGCGGCGGTAAGCGCAGGCGGTGCCGCGCCGCTCCCGCTGGCGCCCGGGGACACCGAACCGTGTGGCTCCTGGCGGGGACCGCTCCACCGGCGCACACGAACGGTCTGGGGGTATTTTCTCGCTTGGCTGTGAGCGGCACGGCCGGGCCGGTGCGTGTGTCCGCCGCTGCGATTGAGCGGTGAGGCGGCGCAGGGCTGGTATCGTCACGGGCGCTGAGCCACTGGTCCCAAAAAGTTTTTTTTTTTTTTTTTTTTTTTTTTTTTTTTAGGCGAGGGGAGGAGAAGTGAGGAAGGAGTCAGCGGAGCAGGTTCGGCTTGGCTGATCGCAAGTGTTATACAGCACGACTGAAACCGCTCTCCTGAATACCTGTCCCATGCTGAGCTTTCGCATATTAAGCTGACGCTGCTGGGGGAAGCTGTCTGAGACGAGAATTGTACAGAAATTACCTCATGCTATTCCCGATCGGCGCCGAGTATAATTCCAGTGACCTCCACAGTAATACGGATATGCAACTCTTTTTGATCAAGGTATTTATGTATCTGTGTGTGTCGCCTTTAGTTCTTATTTTAAGGAGAGAAGAGCACTCAATGCGAGTTTTGCCTCAGTTAAGGTTTTTGGGCTGTGAATCCCGGGCAATCCTCTCCGCCTGCTTTGTGGCTCAGGGGTCTTTTATATTTTTGCTTTAAATATTTATCATTTTTATTGTCGATATCCTCCCCCAATCAGCTCTAACGAAAGAGATCCCGGACACGGTGCCGTCACAGCAGCAAGCAAAAAGGGAGACTCGGAGCTCCCGAGCAGTGAGATCTCCCCCTGGCTGCCTTAGCCAGGTCGTCTCCCACCCCCGGGAGGAGGGGGGCACAGGGGTTCCCCCGCGCTCCCCGCCGCCCTGTTCACGTTTCGCTGCCCGGGAGGGAAGAGGGGGCTCCCGCCACTTCGGGGGGACGGGCCAGCCTGTCTGCCGCCGTCAAGTTCTCCGGGGCCGGGGTCGGGCGAGCTGTCGCCCGCCCGCCCATACCTTGTCGGGTGGGCTCCGCTCTCTTGGCTCCGCAGGGGAGACCCCCGTGTCCCTGGGGAGGGAAGGGACAGGAGGATCCCCACTGGACTCCGGGGGCTTCTTCCCCGGAGGAAGAGGGCGAAACGGTGTGCCGGCACGAGGAAAGGGGTTAGCTGTCCTCGTCGTGGAGCAGCATCCCCAGGTGCTGGCGTGCAGGAATTCGAAGTGTTGGCAGAGGAATGTACGACACGGTTAAAAAACCAAACCAAATCAACCAGCCAACCAACCAAAAAAACCTACAAAACAACTCAAGTAAAAAAAAAAATCGATCAGTGGCCAAAAGTGCATGGAAATCCAGCATCGGCATTTTAGAGTTTGCAAGCTTCTGACCTCTGGGACCAGGGATTCATTAAAAGAGACTTAGGTTTGCGTCGAGGGGGGAGCAGAAGCGCATTAAAACAGACCAGTTGATGCAAGGAGAGGAAGGAATCACCGGCGGCTGGAAATAAAGGGCGACGCTTGTTTTTGCAGCGCCGCTGACAGAGGTGCATTGCTCCCGGCCGGGGAACAGGCTTCGGAGGGGACTGCTGAAGCCTCGGCTCCAGCCGGGAGATCCGCATGTGCCCGCCGTCCCCCGCCCACGGGCCGCCTAGGCTGCAAGGCCGCGGCGAGAGGCGGCTCAGACCCGTCCTACGACCGCAGGCTGAAAGGAGCGAGGCCGCGGGGAGAGCCGCGACGAGGCTGTGCCGGAATCCCTTAACAGCAGACGCCAGCTGGGGTACGGATGAGCCAGGGAAGAGAAAAAAAATGATCATAAATCACTCGGCTAAGTAAAGTGGAGAACAATAGGGGGCTCCCTTCAAGAGAGAAGCTCCGCGATGATGGGCGATGGTCGCGGAGTTGCGCGGGGAGAGCCGGCTCGCCCAGCCCGGGGGCGCTCCCCGGGCCCCTCCACCAGGCGGGGCCGGCCGGGCTGCAGTAGCCCTTCCTTGGCCCAGGAAAGGTGCCGACCGCGCTAGGATCCGGGAAAGCACGGAGAAGCCGCGCGGAAAGCCGGTGCGTGGTCGGCTGTTCGCTCCCGGCGGCGTGCGCCGGCGGCGGGCGGAGAGGGATGGAGGGGCAGAGAGCGGGGTGAGGGGTGCGCGGGGTGCGGTGCCAGGCGCTCTGCAGGGTGCGGTGCCGAGTACCTTGCAGGATGTGCAGGGTGCGGTGGTCGGAGCGCTGTGCGGGGTGCGCGGGGTGCGCGGGTTGCTGTTCAGGGTGAGGTGCGGAATGCCGTGTGGAATGCGTGGGGTGCTGTGAGGGGTGCTGTGCAGGGCGCGGTGGTCGGACTGCTGTGCGGGATGCGAGGGGTGCGGTGCCTGGGGTGCAGTACTCGGGGTGCGGTTCGCAGGGCGCGGTGCGGAGTGATGTGCGGGATACACTGGCCCGATGCGCGAGATGCGGAGAGCGGGAGGCGGTGCGCTGCTCGCCGCGACCTGGGAGCCCGGGGGACCCGGCCGCTCGCCGGGACCGCCGCCGGGGTCATGCGCGGACACAGTGGGGGACTTTCCCTCAGGGTGCCCCGGGACGATTTCGGTGGGCGGCTGCGTTTCTGAGGGCAGAGCCCTTAACGCGGAGCACTGGACTATGCCAGCAGCGCCTGCTTTGAATCTAACTGTGCCGACTGGGGAGTCTAGTGCGAAGAGGGTCGAATGAAAGCAAAAACAACAGACAAAGCTCTCCTAGGGTGCCTGGGAAAATCTCCTCGGTTATCGCTTGCCAGACCGGAGGTGAAACCAACTCTAAGGGTGTTAATATTGATAGGGTTCATTCAGCTCTAAGTCCAATCAAAGGCAGAGGAAAATATGCGATGCTGTTTCTTTTTTATGAATTGTAAACTCCTGTTAGTTTCACCCCAGTAGAAGGAACTGTGCTGGATTTTCGCTGGGTAGCTTGTTTGGTAAATGGATATTTGCAGGGTATGCAAAGGCTGGTGCTCTAGGGTATTTGAAAAGGGGCTGATCAGGCTGAGGAGAGACATCAGACTGCACAGGGAAGAAATAGTTCCTGTAAAGGAGATGCTGAGAGCGATTTGCCTTGAAGTCCTGATTATTGTGTAAAGGTTACCTCCGTGGCAGGGGCACAGCAAACCATTACAGAAAAGCTGAGGTAGATAAGACTACTTACATCAGTGAAGAATCCTCTTGTAAGTTAGGAGTTGTGATGCTAAGGCCAAAGGTTTTCCAAATTCCCTTTTGCTGTCAGCAAAACCCATTAATCTTCTATATGTGTCAGGTTACTGTATGCAGGTGGCAACTCTTTGCCTGGTCTGTGTGGAAATTTAGCTATTTGTTCATTGCTGAATGTTGTATGGGAGAAAGAAGCAACTGTTATGAACATTAGCAAGATAATTCTTTTGTAGTTCAGAAGTAACACACCAGTAGTAAAACATAAAAATAGTCACATCTGTTCTTTATTTTATCCTCCTCAGAACTTAAGAATGAAAGTTACCATTATTTTGTTTTCATTCACTAAAACCAGATCAGTTTTGCATTGACTGGACAATCTGATATTTTGTGAATGGGTTTTCACCCTAGGACTCCTCCTATCCTAGTTCACAGAATTTTTATTTTATTTTATTTATTTTATTTTATTTTAGTGCAGTTCCAATGTGCTTCAAATGTAATGACAAATTAATTTTTTTGGTCTTAAACAAAATCTTAAATATTTTTTCTCCAGTACTTTTGTCTCTCACTAAATAGCTTATTTTGTCCCTCAGTGAAGGGTTCAGATGTGTCTGTCTGGCAACATCCATCGTAAAATATTCATCCTCCTTATCCTGCAGAGAGTACTCCTTGCTCCTGCGGTTGTCTTTAATTGTGAGATTTTTTAAAACATATTTCCTGATGAACATATTGAATCTTTCTATATATTTTCAGCCAAGACTTGGTAGCCAGCTGAAGATGGCTCTTTCAGGAACCTTGTTGACAAAATAGAGACATTTTCTGTATTTATTTAAGTATTTATCTTTCACTTTCAGCTCATTAGTTAGACCTTTTCATTAACAAGAAGAGATTCCACAATGAGCCTGTCGCTCAGTTGCAATGAGTCTGTGGTTGGAGTAGTGACTGGTCTGGGCACATTCTGATGCACTGACTCTGGCAATGTGGTACCAAAATACCCAACACCAAGTACCAAATATCTGATAAAGCTGAATGATTTTATGAAGGAAGTAATTTCAGAACCAGACACTACATGCAGAAGTTTCCATCTCCCCTGTCTTGCAGTACTCCGCCTCCTTAGGTTTAAAAATACATATATATTCTAGCAGAACAAGTGGAGGTTTGTGCTGAAATCGCTTTAAAAATAGCAATATGTTCTGATAATGCCAGATATTTTTAATGAATTAAACCCAAGAGAAGCATGTATTACAAGATGACTGGGAGGGAGGCTTTGTGGTGCACTTACTCTTGGACTATGCTTGGGAAATGTATGAATTTCTTCTCTGAAGTCATGTTTCTAGTGAACACCAACTACTACAGTGGGAAACCTGCTAAATCAAGAATATATTTGCATTAATTTTAACTGTTATGGTCAATTGGAAAAGGACAACATTTTACTTCAAATGAAATCTCTGCACATGAGAAAAGTTCATTCAGGCTTTAAAGCCCAGAGGCCCATACTTTTTCACTAAAATTCATTGATAAAAATGGAATTAATTTAGATCATACGCTTTCTGCTTAGCTACACAGGCTTGCAATGTTCTATAAAAAGGAATATTAATCAATATATAAAAAGCAGTGTGGCATGAATAAATTAGGCAGTATAATAGAAGCTTTTATTTCTTAGGTAACATAAAAAAAGACTAAAAGGTCTTAAATTTTTAAAAAGAACACTTTAAAATTTTATTTCTGTTTTATAGACAGGCTGTGGACAGTTGCAGCAAAGAAACATTTTTTCAGGAAACCATGCAAGCTCAGGCAGAGCTTATGTAGACTCTAATGTTGAAAAATGCTAATTATCAATTAATTTGATTTTCAACCAGTTCTAGATAAAATATTGGACTGAGGATCTTGGGCTCACTGTAGCTTCTCCATTGTTGTTAGAATTTGGGTTGCAATAGTTGAATTCATGACTATTTGTTTTCACAAGGACTGACACTTGCTTTAATTTCTGGTCATTCTTTGACTGTAAGGAATTGACCTGTGGCTGAGAAAGAGAAAAAACTGTGCTTCTTTTCTTCATGAATATTTTTCAGTGGTGCTTTCTTGTTCTCTATACAGTGTTAAATAAGAGTAGTCTTATCTTTTATTCCCTCGGTGAATTGCTCCTTTTCTGGTTTGTACATACATGCATGGACTAATGAGTTGGTTGTTCATTGTGGAATTGTAAAGAAAATTATCTCCATATGTATTTTAGGTGTAGATACAACTTTTACTCTTTACTATTTTGAACCCTTAATTGGATTTTTCTACTAAGACAATCAAAACAACAGATAATTGTAGCTAGGTAATAGTTTGGTCTTTTCTCTATAACGTGGAGCATATAAGAAACATTCTGTGGGCCTGGATCAAACCACACGGTAATGTGAGTCAAGTTGTTCCATTTGTGAATGAGTCTGTTTGGCTCATGGAGCTGAAGCCTAGGCAGTTTTGTAACCTGTATTCCCAAAAGGAGCCAAAGGAGAATGATGGGATTATCACATAAAACAACACAGATTTTGTTTCATTTAGATTGAACCCTGAGCCAAATTCAAGCAAAACTAAATGTTAAGAGGCACTGAAAGTCCTGTGTGCTGCTCTCAGTTGCAGTGATTTTTTTCACGCACATTAAAGATGTTTCATTTTCAAGTCGTTCTGTTACCAAATCACAGTGATACATCTTCACATTTAAAAGAAGACTTTTCATTGTGAAACTTTTTCTCAGGTCTTCAAATAGCTGCTATTTAAAAACTCTGATTCAACTTTTGTGAGCTTAATATTATCATTTGGAGAGAAACATGTAGCAAAATAAATGTAAAAACAGGATTACAAATTTAAACATTATAAATGAGCATTTTTAGTTTTGTTGCCACATGATATATAAAAATTTTGTGGAAGATAATTCAAAATGTTTTTGAAAAACAATATAGTATAGACCTGTCTTCTGATTTTGTCTGTAGTTGTGTTCTAGTGTGATCATATTTTTGATAGGAACCAGTCAGATCACTAAGGACAAAGTACATATCTGCAGTTGAGCCTGATGCCCAGATTTTCAGCACAGGCGGTGAGGAGGTGCTTGGCCAGTGTAATCAATTTCATAAGTAAAATGTTTGTAAAGGAAAGGATCAGGCGAATTGCACCCTAGGGTGTCCACTGCTTTCTGTAACCTATAATAGATGTCTTGAGAGACTGCCTCAGACACAGTTGCCCCCACAGGTGCCTACCTAGTATCAAGTAAAATTAATTCTTCTCCTCAGAGCTTTAAAAATTTATTCAGACATGTGTAATCTTGTTAAATATTGAAATAAATAAGTGCCTTCCTTTGAGAATTAAAGTGTGGGCAATTCGGAGATATAACAGTCAGTCAGGTGTTTAGATATGTAGGCTGAAATCCTGATCTTGTTAAAATCAGTGAGACTTCTCCAAATATCAGTGCAGGCACAACATTGTTCCTATTTAATGTGGTCCAAATGCAAGCAGAGACCTTGTTAATGTTGGACCTCAGCTAAAGTAAAATGTCAGAAAGGGAGTACTAGATGTTCAGCTGGTTTCCTAACACAATATGTTGTGCTCCTTTTGCTTAAGAAATCAGCTACCTTTTCATGAAAATAATTGAGTGTTTGAAACTATCTTGAAGGAGATTTAGACATATAGTTAGCCCCCTGCAAGTGAATTCCACCGGAGATATAATCAGTTTAACATCCAAATGATTTGAATGTGCTTGTGCAGTGGCTGAAGAGTGTACTTAAATTCAGGAGCCCTGATTACTCCATTGTCATAAACAGGACCTCTCCAGGAGAAGTAGTTACTATGTTTTTGTAGGCTGGAATAGAATGATACAGGAAAACAGAAAATACAATGTGTTATGGAGCAAGTCTGTTTCTGGATATCATGCAACATGAAGGTAAATACGAACTACTGTTCAGAATCTGAACACCAAGCTAAGTTTAGTTCCCCTGATTCGGCTGTTGCTCTGCTGGCATCATCAATTTCCTGGCTTGTAGTACAGTGCAGCCAGGTGTTCAAATTCACTGAAGGCCAAGAATTGCTCACTTAAAGAATATGGAAAGTGAAACCTAGGCAATGTAACTTCTATTCAAAAGTAAATACACTGTGTGACAGGTATAAAACTGCTGAACTAAATGGTCTTTCTCACGGTTTGTTTTTTTTTCTTTTTTTTTCAGAAGTACCTCAGCTATAGGGCAAAATACAAGGACATAAGCTACTGACTTCCTTTTAGCATCAGGACCAGACATACCACCCTACGCAGTCAATTAAGAGCAACTGAAACCCACATCTCAGAAAAGCTGGTCAACCAGTTACATCAGTGGACATCTTTTGTAAATCACATTTTATGTACTTCTGCTGAGATCCTTTTTCTACCTACCTACCGCATGGTTCTATATCACTTATTGGGCACTGATGGTAGCCTCCAGAAAGTGCAGCTTCAAATGGTCAGCCTCATTCTTTAGCAAGAAGAAAATCTGGATACTGGATAGCAACAACGTCTTCAGAGAAAATGGTATACGAAGGGAAACGATTGGTTTCCTGCCATTGTTTCTTCCTGTTAACAGCCAAATTCTACTGGATACTCACTCTGATGCAAAGAACTCATGGCCAGGAATATGCCCACTCCATCCGACTGGATGGGGACATCATCTTGGGAGGACTGTTCCCTGTTCATGCAAAAGGGGATAGAGGGGTGCCTTGTGGGGAGCTCAAGAAGGAGAAGGGGATCCACAGACTAGAGGCAATGCTGTATGCAGTTGATCAGATTAATAAAGACCCTGATCTTCTTGCCAATATCACCTTAGGTGTCCGGATCCTTGATACGTGTTCCAGGGACACTTATGCATTGGAGCAGTCCTTAACATTTGTGCAAGCATTGATAGAAAAAGATGGTTCAGACGTGAAGTGTGCAAACGGTGACCCACCTATTTTCACTAAGCCAGACAAGATATCAGGTGTGATAGGTGCTGCAGCAAGTTCTGTGTCCATTATGGTCGCAAATATTTTAAGACTTTTTAAGGTAAGGAACATTTTCTATCTTTCATTTAAATTTCAAGAAAAATTAAGTAAGTGAGCTGGCTGTGTTGTGTTACCTTCATAAAAGAAAGAACTCTACCACATTCAGAAATCTGAAATGGCTGGTTTGCCCTTTCAAAGCAAAGAGGGGAAAAATACCCCAAAGCAATGTTTGCAGACCCTATTTTAAGGTCTCAAATGTTTATTTGGAGTTCTAGGCAACCAAAGCTCATTTTAACTCTTTAGAGATTTGTATCCTTATTTTTTTACTACTCACATTTGCTCCATATTGAGCATTCATGCTCATCAAGACTATGTTCGGATTGATTCCCAAATTTCCGGGAGAATGAAATATAAGATTTTAACACAAATACATTTGTAGGAGGACCAGATAATTTCCTTACCTAGAAAGATATGCCAGTAGTAATCTGGTACTATTGATGTGCAATGTCTAGCCAAATGAAGTGTACTGTAATACCTTTGATTTCCTTGAAATCTTAACCTCCTCCATATTTTTTACAAGGTGATATTTTTTTTCCAGACTTTATTATCACCTTGTAAGTGATAATTTTTAGGCAACAGTTCTGACATTTCCTTCCATGCACTTTATTGAGCTCAGACATTCTAAATAATGGAAAAGTAAGCCTGCCACTTTTAAATTTGCTGAGTTAGATAGGAAGATGAACACATTCTAATCAATCAACTTGGATGGAAGAAATCAGGCAACAGATATTTAATTTTTAATCCTATGCAATGGCAAACAGACGATGGTAAGTTGAGCACTTTTTTCTGTATACAGAACGACTGTAACTTTTGTCTGAATCTATTACTGTCCCACCACCTACTGTTCCTTCCATCCATCCAGAAACCCTTCCTTATTTCATACAACTTTACAACCAACAAACACTACCTAAAGACTATTTCTTTGACTTTGGTGCAGAAGATCCTGGTAATGTTAAATATTGCTGTTATGTATTTTGAAAAGTGTTGCACTTGTTTTCTAGTTGTTGAAACTGAGAGATTGATTACTAGTAGAGAAAGACTGGTTTCTTTTTTTAAGGTTTCTCACATCAGCAAAGAGTATTTCAGTCATTTGAATGGAGATTTTTGTTCTTCCCTCTGGCTCTCTCACAAAGGGTATAATGATGGAATTACAGTTCAGTGGAGGAGCAAAATGTCTGCTGTATTGTGGTCAGGTGTTCATTTCATTCTCAAAACTGATCTGCAGCTGCAATTACTGCACAGGTCTGAGAGTAGTGGACTTGTTCCAGCCATATGTTTTGCATGTGAGAATCAGGTAGACAAAATTGAGCTAAGATTTAAAAAATATTCTACATGGAGAACACCTCTGGAGTTATGCCTGGTGGGGAGACCTGTCTTTCCTGGGAGCAATCATACGTGTTGTGGGAGGTGATTATTTTTTATTTCACATCCTTTTTTTAAGTTGTGTTACCCTATTAAATAATGCATAGTTCTGAAGTAATGATAGATGGAATGGTCAGTTTAAGAGCCATTATAATGCAGGGCCACATAGACTATGGCTTACACCCAGTTTTGAGTTGAATACGATTCTGTAGACTGATTTAAGAAACTAAGCCTTGTAAGACATGCATTAATTGTGAAATAAGAGCAGCAAGAAGGAAAGAGGCCTATGAATTGTCTAAGATAGCAGCAATTTGTCTTCTGAAACCTTGACAGCTACCTTCTGATTTACGTTATGCAATAAAATTGCAAATAACGTTCTACTGCAGTCTTAATCAATAGAAAGCCATGTGATATCCCCTCTGGGGAAAGATCTTATTTACCCATTTAATTGATGTAACACAGCTGCTGGCAAAAAGAGGAGACATCTCTTTTAGTTTTAATTATAGATCCTGCACAAATATTCTTAATAATGTAAAAATATGTCAAATTATACCCTTTAATGTCTGATGGTGGACCAGCATCTGAAATCTGTTTTTACACCTTCCTCTCAGAAGTGGATCTCTTCATGTGTAAAGGTTTCTGGATAAGGCCCTTGGTTAGCAACGCTATAGAAACCATTCACAATGGTTATCGTCAAGAGGATTAGGAAATTAAGGGTCATTTGCCAGAAATACAGATGGATAATCCAGTTTGGGTTGTACTCAGACCAAAGACATAGGCTGAAATTCTCAGCTGGTGCATCTGCACGGCTCTGTAGCTGAGGACCTGGACCTTGGTCCATGCTCACAAAGGCTCCAGGCATTACTTACCCCAGCTGAGTGACCAGCCTTGACATATATCAAGATATGTCAAAGCTGGTCACTCAGTTGGTATAAGTGCCTCTACTTTCATAAAGTCAGTGATCACCATCATGCAAATGCCTGTTTCCATTATATCCAGAATGAGTGTGATTTATCCATATTTCTGTCTAACAGTTCTATTTAGCAAGTTGAACCTGTAATTGGAAGATCAGTAGTGCTTTAATACCTGCTCTGAAGTTCCTGAATGTCAGGGCTACATATTTTTTGAGAACGCTATTATCCAGTGAAATTTTAATCTGATGAAATTATGCAAAGTATATTATATCATTCAATGTGAATACACAAAGATATACTGAGAAATACTATGCTCAGCAGCTTGAATTTTTATGCTGCTATTTTTCTTTTTCTTGCCATTTTTTCCCTTTCTTTTATTGATTTTACAACAGAAAACATACAGGTCAATAGTCCTATCTGATGATCTGGTGGATAGCATAAACTGATTGATAGTCATGGTATTCTTTTATCTAAGTGTTTTCATGAGAAGAGGGGAGGGAGGCCACCACAGAAAACAACCTTGATCTATAGACTTTTTTCCTGATCAAATGGCTTGCCTTGAACTCTTCTCTCTCTTTTCTCCTTTTGTGAATTCTGACGTACACTGCTGCTTAGCAGGTGATTTTCTGTAGGTCTTACCGTTACTAGATCCAAAACGTTAAGGTCCAAATTCGGACAAACTAAATTTCACCTCTTGGTGGTTTTAGACCTTTCAGAGGCACTTTACACACAGAAAACACTGGATTATGGAATTAATTGCTGTTATGCCTTGATTATCGAAAGGTGGTGGTTTTTCATCTTGTATGACTCTGGCACTTGGTAAAAAAAGTTGCTTATTAAACTTTCAGAACTTGGAGTTGGTCTTGCTGCAAATACAGTGGAAGAAAGGCAAGCAGAAGACTATGCTAGGTAGTAACACAGCCACTACCCACTTAACCAGTTAATCAGGGATCTCAGGACAGATTGTGCCCACTTGAATTTTAAGTTCTTTTTATCAGTGAACATCAGGAGTGGGCTGCTTCACATGGCAAATAGAGACAAGAGGCCAGAGGCTGACAGAATCTATTCAGGAGCTGGCTGTCTCTGGGTAGCTTTCACAGTCACAAAGACAACCTTTCTACTAACTCAATCTGTCAAAATATTACTCTTATATCCTTCCTTATATTTATTTTACTGAAATTCTGGTTTTCTGTAGGGTGCTTAGGCGTGACTAGGTGGTATTCTTCATCTTATAAGTGTGATGCTTATAAGCATCTGGGCTACTTCCCACTCCCCAAAACTTGGCATGGAGGAAACAAGAGACTCTTTAACCTAGCTCAATTCATGTATTATGTTCCCTGTATTCAAAGCTTCTACTTGTTTGATGTCTGAATAACTCATGTCAATGGTTAAAATCAGCTCGAAAAAGATAGACATTTGTTTATGCTAGTGTCCTCACATCTAAAACCCTCATACTATTTCTGAACTCCTTGGTACACTCCATCGGTCACCTTCACACATCTTCTAGCCAGTGTCACACTAGGAGCAGCCTAGAGATGTTGGTTTGCATGCAAACTGAGAGGGGTGGACAGTATGCTTGGTGGATTGTGATCTTAAGGTTTTATGTACGTATTTATATGCATGTGTACAAAGCTAAAATATTCATCAACAGTTTTATTCTTTTCCTTGCTTTGCTTTGCCTTGCCTCGTCTTCTGTTTTCTCCTCTTTTCCTAAGGCTAAATTACTTATTTCCTCTTTTTGGTCAAATTCCCTTCTTGCTGCACCGCTGTAACCCACTTTAATAGCTGCTGTCTGATGGGACTAATACTCACTGCATTCACATTTGCCTTATACATTTCATACACATTTACTTCTTCAGAAGTACAAGTACAAATGACATTATGGAGTTACTCTTTCAACTTTATGGTAACCATCCAAAATGCAAGGGATAATTTCTTTCAGTAAATCTCAAAGGGAATATATTAGTTCGACCAGCATTTTGTTTATTTTCTTTGATTGTTTCCTTGCCTCATTTTGGATCTTTGGCTGGCAGCTTTGCGCAGTTACCAGGGTTGTACCTGGGTGATGCTATTTTTATGCTTAGTTGCAGGTCTTTTTATATTTGGCTGCCATTTGGCACTTGTGCTGCCTTGTGTTCTAGACCTGCGTGAAGCAGCAGACAGGCCTCCCAGAAATGAGGGCATTACCATTGTACAGAGGCTAACCTCACTGAACTTCATAAACACAAGGCTACATATTTAAATTGTGGCAATGGAGTGCATCTTGTGTTTGAAAGGAATATGATGTAAATAAAATGTAATAACATCTTACCACATAATTTCAGAGATCACAAACATTTTTTTGTGAGGTAACCTGAGCCATACACAGATCCTGATCCTGTCTCTATATCTATGGAAATATTTGCACCTCATGAGCATTACAGACTTCAGAGGCTCTAGGGAGATGCAGAAGTCAGTCTGTTCCATGTCTTATTGCAGGGTCTTTCCATAATGGAAAAGCTTTATCATATACTTTATTGAAGTGAAGAAGGAGCTCAAGAATTTTACACAACATACTGGCGTTTATTAATAAAAAAATGTGCTACACTGATTGGAATATATCCATTTTCTGCTCACCGTGTCATGCTACATGTGTCAATAACATTTGCTGCTGCATGGCATTTGAAATTCGAAACAGGACAATTTTTTTCCTGGTGATTAAAACATATGTGGAAAATTTTGTGTGAAGTGTGAAGCAAAATTGCTGTTAGGGAGAAGACTATTGAAACATTTTGAAATCAGCTCTTAGGATGAACAGATTTATTTTACCTTTGCTCTAGATAATATTTGTACTTGAATAATTTTTAATTATAAAAGGAACCCATTCCAATATGTCCCATTCAATTTTACAGCGCTTTTTTGTAGCGCTTAGTACAAGCACATATCTATTTAGTGCCTGAGCATCTTGTCTTGTTGGCTGGAAAATACTTTTATTATAATTTCTTTCTTTTCCTTTTTTTTTTTTTTATAATTGAACTTCTTTTACATAGAAGATACATTAATATTTCTTTATATTTCCATAGCTGTAGACACTTGGTTATGCAAAAAACCCCTTTTAACTCAACCATGATTCTTCTGTCAGCACTAGGTTAAATGTTTTGTGGTTGAGAGAGGCAAATGCCAGGTCAACACCAAGATAAAATTATAGGTACGAGAGATACTTTGCTAGTGTCAGTAATTAAACAGTTGCCAAATTTTTTATTTGCAGCCAGAGGAAATAATAGGTTTTCAGATTCTGTGAAAACTGCTAGCACTGATTAGCATCAACTTTTATTTGTGATAAGCTGTTTGAGGAAAGGGAGTACAAAAGCAACTTGATGTATTCATTTAGTATTTTACAATATATTAGTTCCTTAACTATTCCTCTAAAGATTTAATAATTTTGGTCTTCTAACATTCCTAGATGAAGCTATACCAATGGTTAGAGCAAAGGGGCAATCTGGTTTTCTGTGTTATTTTCTGTATTTGTAATTCATTTGCTATAAGGCTTGAGGCGAATCTCTTGACCTTTTTGTGCTTCTCTTTTGTCATTTTGATTTGTTTGTGTTTAAGCATTTCACAGGAACAATCGAAGCTTGATTAATGTTTTTTAAATGTTTGAGATGTCTCCCCTCCTTTTGTAAGCATGCTGAAGCTGTCTAAAATGTTGAGATTTTTACATCATTCCATAAGCACAGTACATGAGCACCTTACAAAGAGAGTGTACCTATGAAAGACCAACAGACTGATTTTCTTTCTACTTCCCTGAGGGCATCTTTCCCTCACATGAAGGAAACTGCATATGCAGAGAAAATTGTTTTATCCTTTCATGGATGAAGTTTTTCTGAGTTCCTACCACTATATTAGGGTTGTTTGTATATGACAGAGGCCCCTGAATTATTTGTTAAATAATACCTGTAGTAATACAGATATCAGTCATAATTTCACAAGTGAGAAGAGCAAAAGGCTGAGAGGAGCCTAGCAGTTCAACAGGAGCTCACTTATGCACAGAAACACAAACTCTGCAGTGAGGTTTTTTAAAGATCTTGTGTTAATAGGAGGCACTTTGTCTGCCAGTAAACAAAATGTGCCTGGCATAGTTGTCTGGCACCTGGCACCGAGGCCAGCTGACACAGAAAATCCATACCCACATCATACACTCCTTTATTCCTCCAAATCATGGGGCTTCATGGAAATTACCAGAGGGGAATGATTCCTGACCCATGCTGACTTCTGTAGCCTGTTGGGAAATTCTAAGACTTGGCTGGCACAGGTCGTGGCCGAGTTATGGACTGTCCTGACAGTCTGACAGTGGAGGCAGCTGAGCTGTTGCTGAGAGATGTGCTCTGAAATGATGTGATTAACCAGTGTAGACATTGCTGCTGATTTCTTGAGACAGAGCTCCTCTGCTCCTATGTCACGCTGAAGGGAAGCCAAAACACTGCAAGGATCATTGATGCTGTTTCAGTGCTTTTGTACAGCAATGTTAGTTGTATTAGCCACAGTGAGAACTAAATTAAGTCGACCCTTTCCCTTAGTGTTTAATTTTTTCAGTACAGTGACAGTACAAGGCAATATGAATAGTCCTGGTTTCTGACTGTCATCAGAAACCAGGCACTATTTTGTTACAGCCAAGTGGTAGATTTTGGGGATTTGTGTATTTCTATTTGCATTATTTTCCCTAAAGCATATTGTGCTTTTAGGATTAAACTGGTTTACAGTGCTTAAATATATATCTTTGTGTTTGCTAGCATTTATCAGAGAAAAGTAGTCATCCAAACAAAAGTCTTACTGAGGGACACTAATTCCATAGGAATGAATTAAATAGCCAAGAGCAATATGCTCCTCTGGGCTGGAATATACATATGCTCCCAGCAAGATATTATGTCTCCTATCCTTCTGACAGGATAATTAAGCATTTAAGTGAGGCCTTAAATTAGGAGGCTGTTGGCCCTTGGCTGTCTGTGCCCTCAATAGAGAGAATAAAATGCTTTCAGAAGGGGACTGGATCAGGCTATGAGTGTTGATGAATCTTTCATGTTTGAAGAAAGTTTATGTGTTGATTCATGCTTGCACTTGCACCAGACAGAACCTCTTCTCGCTGGAAGGCTTTGGAAGCCCTGGAGGAAAGTGATAGGTGGCTTTATAAAATCTTAAACCCCTGTAAGAGTGGTACCAGTTTCTTAAACCCTTTCTCACTTTTCTTTGGAAGGAATCTTACTCATCTCCTTTTCTCTTCCTTTTCACACCTGCTCTATTTCTCTCTCGTTATCTTAAGAAAAGCTACTTTTTGGCCACTGTTCCCAGTATTTTTCAAGTGACTATTTCATTCTATAGTGTCCAAAGAAAATTTTTTTCAGACGTGCTGAATAAACAAGACTCTGACTGGATCTCAGTTTCTGTAGGTTGTGAGGATGAGCAGGTCAGCAGGAGGAAGAGCTGGAAACTGGACAGCTTAGGAGAGGGACTTATCTAGGGGGATAACAGGAAATAAAGGAACTGCTTGTTGAAAGATTGAGCCCTAAAGGGACAAGAGTCTTTCTGTTTTTTACCTTACTGTAGGATTTCTTGTCTGGCACTTCAGATAAATCCTGGGCTCTAACTCTTCTCCAACATAAACTATTCCTGATAGCAATGCTGAGATATGCCATGGTATTGTGAGATCCCTCTTTCTACTGTATCTCTTTTACAGCTTGAGACTGTGGGACAGGAGTAAAACTGACTTCTCTGAGCTGGAATAATTTGTCTTTTGAGTTTTGGCTTATGTTCTTTCACAGAAGATGCCTCCAGCATTTAGTTACATAGCAGTAGTATTTGTAGAGGCTGAATCTGAATCTTCATTCCTTCTTCACTGGTGCATTTATGCACATGGCTCTTCTACAATTTGAAAACAAGAAAAAGGATGATAGTCCATTTTGGGTATCATTCTATGAAAAGTGCCTAACAACTTCCCTTAGATTTTTACTTTGATAGTGGCTCTGTCACATTTAAAATGCCATCACAATCTTCTTCCGGGCAGGGCACAATTTCGTCAAGCAACTCCATTGCATTATGGTAACATTGATCCCCTACGGTGATGGTTACTCTTATTCAGATAAATTTTCTTTGGTTTTTGTTTGCAAAGTACTGTGAATATTAAGATATTAGTGAAAACTTATCATGACAGTTGTACTTAGGCTATTCACTAGAGAAACATTTCAGAGAGCTTGTGAATCCTGCAATAGTTTTTTAGGCCTGACACTTCCAAAAATGAAGCCCGAAAAATGAGCTGAAGAAAGGGCTGGCTACACTACAAACCTAACACTTCAAATTCTACTCATAAAGAGGAGTTAGTAGAGCACAGACATATATAGCTAGAGGTAGGATATTGTTTCAGGAATGAAAATGTGGGTTGACTATTAGGAAAAAATATTGCCAAGAAGTACCCTGTTATATGTTGTTTCATCCAGTTGCGTATTATGAGAAAAATGCCAAATTTCCTACTTCATATCTTTCTGAAAATTAGGTTGGATAGAAGTATAAAAATATACATTTATGTATCAGTAGGGAAATTTTCTAGGCAAAGTAGCCAGTGTTTTCCTCTCCTAACTTTGATAATTCTGTTTACAATTCTTTGCATAACAAAGCACAGGATTTAAAAGTTACCAGCTGCTATATTTGCTTTCCAAAGTGTGAAGAAAACACGTATTGTCCTGAGGATTAGAGAGCTGATCCTCTTTGTGCTCAGTTCAGGCAGAACTGAAATGTTTGTAATGAAAGTTAAAGCTATTGAAAAGCACAAAACATAAAAGAAAAATAATGTGTTTATGTCTTTTTTGTTGGACAGGATTTGATGATGCCCTTAGAAAGTTTTAAACATTTCTCTTATTAACAAGCATTATTTTGTGCATGTTTTAAACACTTCCACTTGCAAATCCTAAGTGCAGTCAGAGCTGTTGTTTCAGCCCACTGGGAACTGTTTTGCCAAATATCATCTGAACAGCAAAAACTCATCATCTATGAGAAGGTTCACATCTCCAGTACTGATTGAACAGCATTTTGGAAACTGGATGTGTAAGGCATTTGAGACTGCAGAGAAGAAATATCTTTAGGGCTAGTTTTGGAGGCTGGAATAAGATGGGAAGGTAACTGTGCTGTATATGGGAGCATGAAAAGCTTGCAGTTGGAACAGATGCTGAGAGTGCCCTGTGACTCAAGGTATGATTTCCTGCCATTCCTGCCAAGTTTCAAAGCTTGTGTTTCTTTTTTCTCTTTTCTATTTTTAGGCTGAATAGCAAAGAACCTGTGCTTCAGGAATGAAGATTCACCATTTTGGTTATATCTATTTTACTGTGTCTTTGCATATGCATCAAATAATGTTTGATTCTGGCGTGCAGAAGAGAATGAGAGTAAAGATGTAAAAAGCTGACGAAAATGCAGGGTATTTTTGGTATGGATCACATAATCACTTGGCTCAATGGCAAGTTGCAAAGCTTTGTCTAAGTGTGACAGACTTCCCTTGCTGTGTGGTAGTGCCCGTTGAAGCCTTACATCCTTTGTCTTGGCTCAGCATAGATTTTCTCTGTGACCTTGGGCAAGTCACGCAGCAGTGAATCTTCAGCCTGGTGGCTGATGCCCGTGGAGTTGGGTGCCCAGTGGCCCTGGAGGACTGATGCCCAGGGTCTCCCACCCCTACTTCCCTGGTTAGAGCACTTCTGTGGCTGAAGGGATTTGTGAATATAAAGGCTCCTTGATAATCAGATATAAGAGTAAGGGGTGGGGGCATATAAGTACTTCAGATAGCTAGTTCTTAACGAGGGATTTCTTGTATCCTCTTACATAGTTCTCTCCCCTGGGTTTTGCTATGAAAGGAGATTATCCAACTCACAGTATGTTTTAAATATGCAAGTCATAGGTCTCAGGAGCAAATGGTGAAGCCTGCCTGACCTGTAATCAGAGGCTGATTTCCCCTTAGGAAACCAAGACAGTCAAAGAGAGCCCCAGAATCAGGAAAAAGTATTTGGATTATTGCCCAACAAAATTAAAATTGTTAAAATTTATACCTGCAATCTATATTAGAGTAATTGGGAAAAAATGAATGTCTGTAATTGTTATGCCAAAGCAAAAAATTAAGTAGTGCAGGATGAAAAAAATTAGGATAGGTGTGTGTGCAAATGTATGTTCTACTTAAATGAGTAGATTTGTTTTGTTCTTAAATGCTTGAGAAGAGAGACAGTAAAATTAGTTTTGTAACAGACTTGTTAGGTGGCAATTATACAGTTTATTTCTTGGTGTCTTAGGAACCATTTTTTTTGTTTGTTTAATTTTTCATGTTGATTTCATTAGAAGTTTTTTTACTTATCTTTAAATTGAGTAAAAATCCCTAAGAATAGTGCAACTTCTGTCAGATGTTGTGGTAATTAGCTACCTCATCTATTTATCAGGATAAATAGGAACTAAGAGAAAAGCTGATTCCTATGTTAAATTTCCTCCTTTTCAGTTGTTTTTAATATATCCAAGGTATGAATGCAATACTGTGAGCTAGGGTGTGCAGATAATTAGTCAGTTTGACAGCTAAACTGAAAATAAACATTCATTTTATTCTTAACCAAAATGATCATGTAGAAGTGGAAGTGGAACTTAGGGGCTTCTTTATTTGATGGTGCTTTTTTAAAAAAAAATTTTTGTTGTTGTTGTTTTGTTTTTGTTTTATTTTGTTGAGGAAAGCTTTCCACAATATTCTCTTTTGTGTTAAATGATAACTCATATTTCATGTAAAACAAAATGTTTTATTTCTATTTTGGAAATTTCATAGTGTAAAATACAAGTGATAGGTTTGAAATTACAGTCTTGGGTATCATGCATTAAGTGCTGGTTCCCCTGTTACCAAACTGTGTTTACACATGGCTTACACAAGGCTCTTGGGCAAATTCTTTCTTTTGGATTCAGAGAAGGGTATCAAATATAGCTTAGGAGATGGGACAGTTCAACTCTAGTCCCCACAGCAACAGACAAGACTGCTTTACAGTAAAATTAAGAGTTCTGGTCACATGGGGTGAGAGCTTTGCAGAAACAGGGATGCCAGGGCACTCTGTATGTGCTGAACTTCCACCCTGTGAGTTTTCTTTCTGTCAGAACAGGTCTTATCTCACCAGTCTCCTGTGTGCAGGACTTTCCCTGGAGGTCTCTAATATCAGAACTGTTTGTCAAAACAGGCCTGTAATTGCGCATCTTCTTGAAAACTCTTGCCCGCTTTTCTACCTCTGAACAGCTGTATGCACGTTAACACTGCTGTTGCCAGATGCTGTCTATTCACTGCTGATAAGCTTGCACAATGGGAACATTTTATTTCATCCATGCTACAATTCATTAAATGTTCGTTAGAGTAATGATTTGAATTTAGCTATTCCCGTTCCTTGCTAAATACTGGACTATGCAGTGAATTACTCTCAGGTGGGTCCAATGGAAGTTTAATTGTTTGTGAAAACATGAACAGCTTCAGCAGGAGAGACTTTCATGTCCCAAACCCCTGTAACTCAATGGTTAGTTGTTCCCAGCTGAGTACTCTAACCACTAGGCTATTAAGTTTAATTCAGGCAGATACTACAGCCTCATTTTAAGTTTTGGAACATATTTGTGCATTGAGAGAATAAATTACAAAAAAGAAAATGACGGATACGCATGACAGAGACCAGTACCAAAGGAAAAATCTTCAAAAAAGTCCTGCTGAGTGCCATAGGGTGACCTAACAGTAAAGAATATTTGAATACTGAAACATTCCTTTATATGCTTTAGCCATGAATTTCCAAGCTTTCTCTTTAAGATTAAGTGTGAAAGTCTTGGCCAGAATGGTAACACAAAATTTATCTCACCCCTGTCTTCATCTGCCTAGTTTAACACAGACCTCAAGGACAGACCCATGTATTCACCTGAATGGCTAAATCAACCCACATGAGTCTGAAGTGCAAGTGGACTTCTGGAAGTGCCTATCTATGTTTGTTAGTCATAGAGAAAGACTTAGTGACTTCCAAAGACTAGGAGTTTCTAACCACCTGCTGCTATCTCATTTCTGAGCTGTCTAAATGCCAAGCAGGTCCTTCAGTATCTAGGGCTGATATCTCTGCAGTGCAAAACCTGTGCCATGAACTGTCTTATTTATTTACTCTCATAAAATATAGATTGTTTTTGTCCTTGACATACAGGTTTGTAATTATTTTTGATTTGCTTTACACATAGGATGTTATAGAAGGAGTGTAGACATTTTTGTTTTGAATATAGAAAATTGGAGGACACCCCCACAGCAGTGATATTTTTTATTCTTTCTTTCTTCAGGATATTGTGAATATTGTAGATGCTATAGTTATTTAGGTAGACTGATTCATGATAATAAATAATGTTGTATTTTACTTTACAGCTCCTATTTGCAGCAGTGCTCCAGGCACATCCCTATAAACACTACAGATCATTAAAATATTAAAACACACAGAAAATTAACCATGAAAATAATGTCAAATGGACAAATAAAACAAACAATTGGACTATGTTGGGAGCTTACAGCCAACATTTCTGCAAGTCATAATGAAATTATACAGTGGTCATGACTTTAGTTGGGACACTTTTCAGATCCACTGACTTAAAAAAATGGAGTTATGGAATTAGATGTCAATATATATGAATTTCCCTGATTTAGTAAAAGCTTCTGTTGTAAAGATTAAGGGGAAAAAAATTAAGAAACGTTATATACATAATTATTCCTACTTTGTAAGAGCTGAATTCTGCACTCCCTACACTATGTCATGTGCCAAGGAGAACAGGAAATGATGGCAGGAGCCCGAGGTCTGAGTGCAGGCAATGCTCCACAGCCCCAGCTGCCACCCGTGGCAGTGCACTGGGGTGCCTGAGAACATGAGAAATGCAATGTCACTAGATTGAAGTAGCTATACATTTGGAGAAATAGAGCTGCCCTGTGCTTTGAACCAGCTTATGTATATGCTGCTATTAGCATCAAATTTTATTTGGCAACATATCTAATATGGTCTTTGCTTTGGTTTACAAAAATGAGCCATGTGTGCTCTTTGATGTGCTGGAGCAGCCTGCCCTAAGCCAACAAATTAAAAGTTATTCACCCTGCCTACAGTGGCAGGTTGTCCTTAGTGTCAGGAAGGCCTTTGGCAGCTGGGCACTGGCTTTGCAGGAGGGAGGTCTGAGTATCCTGGGCCAAGTGTTCTCTCGTGGGCATAGGCTCGATTTCCATCCATAGCAATGAGAATGTTTGAAGATGGTTTACGATCATTAAGTGACTCACTGAAATTTAGTACAAAATGATACATGAAAGTTTCCTCTTCCTTTGGTTACTGATGGAAAACATTACAGAATGGTGTAAATTAAGAAGCATTTATTGCTACCTTAGAAAAAAGTGAAATGAATACTTTGGTTTTCTCATCACACAGGCCAGTGTAGGCAGTTTGGTGCAGCTGATGATAGGAGTGACTTGAAAATTCTCTCTAACAAGCAAGTGAACAAACCTTGATAATAATACTCCACAATGCAGCTCCACACTAGAAAAGCTCAACAGCATTTAATGTATTTTTAAACAAAGAATTATCAAGTAGGCACCAGTAGAAAAGCAAACTTAGGAGAATTCTGTTGCTGGTAAAACCAAAAGTAACATTAGTTCCATGTGTCTTTGATCATTTTACAGTGCCTTGTAGTTTGTTTTGTTTTCTTTTTTTTTTTTTTTCTTATTATTATTTAGCTTGCCATAACTGATGTCTGAACTGGCCATCTATCATTGCACAGTTTGTCCGCAGTGCTTAGGAATTTAACACCCAGAATGACAAGTGTAATTACATGCTTCTGAAACATATGCCATAATTTATGGCTATTAAACAAGTATAAACAAGAGATCAAATCCTAGTATAAGCAGTCATCCAAGAAATCATCTTGACATTTATTTCATTAAAATCTTTCTTTCAGTAAGACAGAACTTACCTGCATACCACTAACAGCACATCTGCAGATACTCGGCAATTATTGCGTGTTTGCAAAGCAAAAGGTCAGGTACATGCATGCAATTAACCTTTAATTTTCAGTTACCTACTGCACATGTAGTTATGTAAGTGTTTATCATGCTTATTATTATCCCTTATTATTATTACTATTACTAATCTCTCACAGGTGATTAATATACAGGATTTAAATAGCAACAACCCTTTTCACCTGTTTACACTGTGTGTTAACATTCATTGTAATTTGAATTAGAAAACTGAGCAAAAAGGCTCAAGCCCTGCAGAGCTGGTGGTTTGTTCGCTTGAGATCATACTAGGAAGAGGAGCAGAAAAAGAGGAGTGGGGTGTGCTGGGGGAGGTATCCACAAAAAATTGGTGCTGTGTGTGCTAGGCTAGCTGCAGACATTGAGCATGGGAGCAGGTTGGGCACTCAGGGTCCCAGTTGGGATCTTCCCCACCCTCTATCTTAACTGCAGTGCTGAGAAAGCAATAGGGTTGCTAATATTGTGTAGATTATAAAGTTGATTTTTATTTTGTGTTATCAGGAAATGTCTGTGTCTGCCTTATCCCTCCTGCTAAGCAGTGCTTTACTCCATGAACACTGCCAGGGAACTAGAATAAGCCAATATTTTGAAAAGAAGAGAAAAAAAGATGATTCTGGCAACCAGTCGCTGCCAGGGGCAGAATAATGCAACAACTGAGATAAATCAATATTAATGTACAATGAAAGTATTGTAATGCCAGCCTGTGCAGAGAAAATAGGTCTTGGTAAATAAACCTGAATGTCTTAGCAAGACTTAGAGTTGTAAAGCTAACAGCACTGACTTTTGTAAACCTTAGTGCCATGTGTCATTCTGTGAGGTACTGTAACCTTACTTTAACCTTACTTTATCTAATAAAATCATCATTTTTTAAAATTTATTTCAGTTTTTTACATTAATACCAGTGGTAGCTTGGGGTTTCTCTGGATAAGTTTATGGTCAGGGATAGGAAGGTTCATGGGGAAAAGTCCTTCTCTGCTACCTGCTGCTGATGTTCTTATGTCAATGCGTGTCACAGTGAAGGAAATGTTTTCTTACCAGATTGTCAGTGCTTTTCTACAGCCACTCTGGGTAAACCCCCAAACTGGGGGATTGTTGTAGGAGTTTTCCTTGAACCTTTTTAATTATCCAGCTTGTTTCTAAGGTTTTCTTGTAATATTTGTGACACATAAACAGAGCATGCTGGTAGAAGCTAAAAATCTCTGTATTTGCCAGGAGCTCTCTGATGGCCTTCGAGAGAGGTGAGCAGTGTGGAGGAAAGGAGAGAGAACTGTCTGTGAAAGGTGAGGAAATAAGACTGTGTAGGAGAGGAAACCTACAGAAAAATTACAGCAAGCATATTTGGTCTCTGTTGGTTGTGCTATCTTACATTCGTGTCATCAGCTTGGCAAGCTGATACTGGTTAGTTGTATCATTTGAATGTATTGTTTTCCTGTTAGTTCAGTCACCTAAGCAATTCCAAGACATACACATTGAGCCAAAGAAATAGGATTTGTGGGTCAAGATTATTAGTGTTCTCTATGTGTTGTGATCTGGTTATTAAAATTGTTAGAAATGCCCCTACCTGAATTAAGATGCAAATGAGACCAGATGCTAAAGGCAATAGTATGGGTTTTATTTAATGGTAAATGTGAGGGAGAGAAAGAAAGGTAGAAAGAAATGAAAAAGGAGGGGGGGAAAGAAAGTGACAGAGAGATTAAAATAGAAAATGTATCACCAATCCGTGAACCCGGTGGTATCCCATCAGTCCAGTTCTTCTGGTCTTCTTGGTGGTGAGGGTCCCACAAAACATGGGGTCTAGTGGATTAATACACATTCAGGAGATGCCCAGGCACCTCCCCCAGGGGTGTGGGGGGGAGGTTTTGCGGTCTCTTGCAACAGGCTCTGGATTTGTTGCCTCACTTGGATCACGTGCAGTCCTCTGGTGGTGGAAGACCTCATGAATGAGCTGGGGAGGCGCCTGGGGGGTCTTTGATCGTTTATGACCCCTTCTCAGCTGCCTCTTGTGTGAATGTCCCATGTGTGTATGTGGTCTTCCCAGAGCAGGGGGGAGTGTTATCCCTTGGTTTAGTGTGGAGAGATTTCACCATCAGGCACCTGAAACCTTTCTCCTCCACCACCCCCTGAGCCTTGTTTACTTCTCAGACCTGAAATGATTAGACAATAGGCTTATCTCAAGTCCACCTTCACAGTCCAAATTCCGGTCAGGCTTCGATGGTGGAAGATAGGCAGTTGCTTCCTCGTAGTTTGACAAAAAGTCTTTCTATGATTTTGACAATGTTTTATACATTACCAACATTTTAGTCCATCAGAGTATGCTGCAGTGTAAAACTGTCTCTATAACTAAAAAAAAAAAATAATTTAGCAAACACTGACTTGATGCAGAAGCTGTTTCTAGAATTGTCCTGAGCCTGATCAAAACCATGATGATTTATCATGAGTTTAGGAGAACAGCTACTGCTTAGTTTGTGCTTTAATCCTAATGATAAGTAGCATATACAAGGTTGGGAAAGAGTAGTCAGGAAGAATATTTGAAAATTAGTCATAGAATCATAGAATATATTCTTGAAAGTTCAATAGATAGAAGGCAAAATTGTCAGAGCATGGTACTGTTGGTACCACTGCTGTTGCAGCAGGAGGCTGACAGAAGACGTGCCTGTTTCAGCCTGCAACCACCATGTGAGCAATACTAACTTACTGCTACAATATTGTGGCCTGCAGGGTCCTGAGCCAGAGGACTATTGAAAAGATTAATTGACTGGAAAGCATTTGGCACCTGAAATCTATCTCTGCTGCTCAACTTTCAAACAGATAAAATCTGAAGCTCCTTTGCACTTGAAATGTCTTTTTTGGGCTGGAAACAATCAATTTCCCCAAATACACAGAACGTGTGCTTGTTTATAATAAAACATTGTATCTCACCATTTCATGCCATCCTTTATAATACAAACTCCCATGGTTAGTGTTTTTTTCCCCACACCTACAGTCTTGAACAGATGTACTAGTTTTCAGAAAGTTATTTTCTCTGAAATTTTCTACATTTATTGGACATATTCAAGAATAGCCTACATGCATTCAAGAGTAGCACAGAAGCTATTCTTGAAAATGCTATTAACATCTTTGATTATTATTCCTTTCACCTGGGAGGTTTCTGGCATATACAGGGTGATGGGAAGATAGGAGATTGTTTGCAAAAGTCACAGTCCCTCTGCAACTTTCTTTATAAGGGAATAAGCATTATTAATATTGCTGTCTTAGTCCATTCCTTGTAAGATAATAATATCAGACCTTGTCTAGTATCATGAACTTTACTGAAACAAACAAAGTTTGCTTTAGGAATCCCTAGCTTTAACAGAGCCTATTCATTATTCTTTAGCTATTCTCCTAAAAGCTGTTGGCTTTTAAAGTACTTTATACCACTCTGGAATTGGCTGCAGAGCAATCAAGCATGGAGCAATTTGCTATAAGGCTCATTACTTTTTCAGTTCTTTGAGATCTTTCTCAGCTACACCTCCAGTATGCCCCAATATTGCTTTTAAGTAGTACGTGACCCGTATTCTGGGTTCATCTATGTCTGCTGCTCTACAGGTTCCACTGTGACTAAGAGTATGACAGTGATCCAGTTTTTCTGTTCAGACCATCATCCCGTGTTTCAGAAGACTTGGAGGCACTGGTGTGTGATAGGTTTCTAAATCTCTTTTGTTCAGTTGAAACAATGTTTACACTTTATGATGATAAACACTGAGCCTGGTGGGTAAGGAGGACATTGGTCACAGACAAGCATTCTTGAGTGCTGGGGGATCTGCTTTTGCTCTTGTGCAAATTTGGCAGTCAAAAATCTCCAGACTCATTGTCTCAGACATGCAGTTCAATTTTTTTTTTCAATTAAAAAAAATAAAAAAGTTAGGAATTAAATTAAATTAAAAAATCAAGTATATTAGTAGCAGTCATTCAAATCTGCTATTGAACCGTTTACTAAGAGCAAGCAAAAACCCCACCCCTCTACTTCATCCTGCTTGGTATTTCTGTTTAACTTTTGGCATAAACCAAGGAAACACGTAAGTCTTTATTTCCTGCATACCAACATTTCCTGTCTCTGATCTTCTGTGTGGCTTTTAATGTTTGCTTGCTTCATAGGACCCATTTGAATAGCTTGAGTAGCAGAACTTCACATATGATTTATTTTTTCAAGTTTTAAAAATAAACCAAACAAATACTATCTGTTCAGTTTGCTTATGGAAATTTATACGTGAATGGAAAAAGGAGAAATTTCAATATACATGACTAATAAATTATCAGTCTGTGCTCCAGAGAGAAATGGAAAATTGCAGCATTAAATCAATTTTATGTGGTAACATAACAAAACAACAGATTGTTTGGGGTACTTGAGGTAACCACCTTTCCCTGATAATATATGATTTTCAATAGCACTCAGCAACAAATTCTTTATCAAGTTTATAGTGAAAATTTCTGACAGTAGCAGGTGAGGAATTAGTTTTAAGTATGATGTCCTTCTGGTGGCTCATGCTGAGAATGATATTATTTATATTAACTGGCAAAATAGCCTGGCAGCACACAGGCAATTACCTCAATTTTATGTTTAGTGCTCTTCTCATAAATCTGTGTAATGATGGCATCTCTGTTATGAACTTACATTAACTTACTGGTTACAGTAATTGTGTTGAAACAAGTAAATGTCCACTCTGTGATGAAGGTAGTACAGTTATGGTATTCCAAATAAATAATTGCTTGAGCTATATATAAGAAGAACAGATCAGGACTTTATGAAAGGAAACGTTAATTGCACAATTAGGTAGAGCTTTGGTAGTGATTTTTCTTGCATAAGTGTGAATTTGTTCTCCATAAGGATTTTGTCTTAAGAAGGTAAAATGGTCACTGTTAATTTCTTTTCTGGCTATGTACTGTCCTCCAGACTGGTGTTTAAAGTCATTAATGAAGGTGAAGCAAAATGCAGTATATGTGTCCTTGATCTTGCCAACACCCCTTTATTGCCCATAACAGCTTAGCCTGATATGATCTATTCAGATAAACAGCAGATCTTCTGCCTTTGCATCTTGCTCTTTTGTGAGGCATTTGTTACTGACCACTGCCAAATATACACGATTGGTTTGCCCCGATATGGTTTCTTTCTCATATGCTACTGTAAGAGGAACTGCAGATGTTTCTGTGGGGGATTTGTGTTTGGTATGAAGCTGGAATTTACAAGAGTGGATATTCAAAGTGTCAGACCAAGTAATTACTGGAATCACACTCCAAGTACAATTAACTTTGTGGTATGTCAGCTAATATATGTGTTCTTTTCTTACAATATATGAAGTATTTCTTTGGATATCCTGGTCAGGTGGGAAATGGGTATCCTTGCATCCTTTCAAATATTCCTGTATTAGTTAATAGAGAGGAACTGTAGCTTCTGTTGTCTTAGGGGAAAAGTTAAGTTCAAAAATTATTTTCTCCTTCCATGAACATTAGAAATTTATCTTAATGTGTTGACCTTGACTGTGCACATTTAAAACAGATCCATTAAGGTAAAAATAGCTTTTAAATTATCCAATTTGGTATACTACCTGACCTGCTAAGTACCTGCAAAAAATTAATTCAGGTATTTTCTGTCTGGAGTGCTTTATTATCTGGTGACGAGTGCTTTATTATCTGATAACTGCTTAGGCTGAGCTGTCAATAGGCTTTAGCAGAAAACATTAGAAAAATTCAGCAGTCATCAGTCTTAGGCATTTGACCTACAATTCAGGTGTGCCAAAATCATTGCAAAATGAAGCAATGAAGTCAGATTTGCCATAGGCAGGGAGTGAGGCAGACCGCTTGAAGACCCTTTGCGTTGACTTAAAAATAGTGATGATCGTTTACTTGTGAGTAATTCTGGATAGATGGTTTCTGTGCTTCTGAGACAAATTTGTAAGCGTGGCATTTGAGGAATAATGCAGTTCACGAGCACTATCACTGGCAAAGGCCTGGAGTCCCACTCTTTTAACAAGCAAACACATTGTTTCCTTGCCGATATCCTCAGGTACTTTTCTGATATCACTGCTCTGTTACAGCCCTAGTAAGTCACACCTGTAGCTTGATGCAATAAGGTCATTTGGTGTATCTGGGAATGCTCTGTCATTGCCAAAGGTTATGCTAAATAGGCTGGCAGCTCTGGAAGCAGAGTGGGAACCTCAGGTATTCAAAACATGTCAAAGGACTTGGAAAGTTTTTGCTTTCATCTCCTTTCAGCCTTATTGTTTACATGATAGCTTTGGAAAGGGCACAAGCCAAAGATGCTGCTTCTCTTTTAGAGGAATGGAAATTCATAAGGATTTTGGCTATGAGTCCAACACTTAAATTCTAGCTGTTACTGCTCACTTGCTGGGTGGCAGCTGGCAGGCAAGAGTGAATATCACAGGACCATGCTGAAGGATATGGTCTGTATTTCTGGGCAAGGTAGATTCAAATAAGCAGAGGAGCAAGAGAAGATGAAAATAGTGACATCACTATAGCAGTAAAGAGAGAGGGAACTAATTAAAATCCACATACCTGAGACACCAGAGGATTATTTTTGGTTCAGTCCTGTCTGATAGTAATAATAAAAATGATAATATTATGGGCCCAGATTCAATGGGAGAAGTGTCACTGTGTCAAATGGCGTAGCTTATAAATTAAAGTTACTGATGTTTCTGACATGAGTAAACTTTTTTTCCCTTAAAGAGTACCTTTTTGAAAATAGATTTATCTCTGCAAAAGCAGTAAAGCGGATTTTAATATCCTACAGCATTCAGAGATACTGTGAGGTTATTGCTGTAACTTGTTTATCATTTCATCAAGAAATGTTATTCACTGAAATGTCTGGGTCTCTTCTTGTCAAAGAAATTTGTCTCTGAAATAGAAGCACATCAGGACTCCACAAGCTCTGCTTTATGCCTTCCCAGTTTTTATCTCTGTTATGTTTTTCTCCCTAATCAAATGGAAAAGGTCTTTCTTCCCTAGGAGATCCTTTCCCATAAAAGACCATTTGATTACCTTAAACGTTCCATATTAGTCAAATTAGTCAAATGGCATTACTGCATGTGACTTGAAAAGTTACTGCATTTTCTATTGTTAATATGTTTTGAGTCTGCCAGTTTCATAAATGAAGTTGTTCTTATAGCTTTTTTTTTTTAGCAAGTGTTTACTGAGAGACACCAACACAAAGACAAAGTTAAGGGGAAGGTAAGCAGTAGGCAAGTGTCCTTTGGCTTGGTTTAAGATATGGTACAAATAAGATAAGGATAACATATGTGTTACTTAAATTCCTGTAAATCCCTGATGTCCATGTCTGAGCCATGTTAAATTGCAATAGCATCATTATTACCTTTATATGTCTGTGACTGCAGCCCAAAAGTGCAGACTGGAGACAGACGGTACTAAGAAACAATAAGTAAAAGGTGAAACAGAAAGAAAGTATTGTCTGGAGCAGTGGTTGCCAAACTGGAGAAGGGAAGGCTTTTGAGCTGAGGATGGCATTGAAAGATAAGCAGATGGACCTTCACACATGAGAAGTGGAGCAATGGAGCGAGAAGTGTATTCCATCTAAATAGCAAAATTACTTCCTATTTTCAAATCTGTGAGATCCTAAAAAAAGATTTGAAGAGGAAAAAGCAGGGAATTGGAAGGGGTAGCTATGCAGTCTGACTATCAGAAATGACTAAGAGTCATACAAGGCTGTCCAGAAGAAAGCAAGGTAACTTGAAAACTTCAT
Source organism: Lepidothrix coronata (assembly GCF_001604755.1). Taxonomy (NCBI): domain Eukaryota; kingdom Metazoa; phylum Chordata; class Aves; order Passeriformes; family Pipridae; genus Lepidothrix; species Lepidothrix coronata. Next base: position 2,884,524 of record NW_016690246.1, on the reverse strand, counting down.
TTGAGACAAAGGGAGCTAAAAAAATAAATAAGAAGCATATAAAATTAAATGTGACCTAAAAATAGTCAGGAGATTGAAGTCCCTTTTTAATATTGCCTTTAACAAGAAACAAAAGAAAAGAAAGTCTTGGCAGTTAGAAGACAATTGAGATCATGTAACAACAGCTACTGTTAAAAAAACATATTTGAGAGTACTTGGGAAAGGTAAACAGAGGGAAATAATTCCAGATGATGCTTAATCGCTGAAACTCTTTGAATGTCTGACCACTCACAAAGACCACTAGCAAGTGACATGGCGCAAGAGACTCAAGAAAAGAAAAGGCATTTTCCGGTGCCAGAACAGAAAAAAAGGGAAGAGTGATAACAGGAATTACTATCCAGTAAGGACAGCAAATAGATAAAATGTGTTATGTGATAAAGCTATAGAAAAGGACAGTGTGATTTTGTTGTGCTCTCATGAAAGGATCAGAACACAGAGGAAAGGGATGGCAGTTTATGTCAAAATTTATGACCTTTCACCCATATTTTTCTTACTATATTGACAAATTAGAGCAACATTTCAAAGGTGAACAACAGAAATTATTGTGCTCTGGAGAAATCACTGTTAGGAAAGATTTAAAGAGCTAAAGTAGTACAGCAGTTATACAATGTCTGAGAGAAGAAAATACAGGAAGAAATGACTACTTGGAAGATTTGAACAATGAGATGAAAGACGACCAGAGATGTCTCCTTGTAGGAAATTATTAGGTCATAGAGAATTACTATGAGTCTTTACCCTGGCAGAGATACAGGTAAGGAAATTCCATAAATCTCATCCATCCCTACTTTCAGTAGGTCAGATCTGTCAACATTTAGTTCAATTTAACCAGATGTCATAGACCTCTGGAGATCAGGTACTAAGCATAAATCCTGATGGTGAATGAGACTGAATGCTCTTGTTCCTTGTAAAATATAGACAAAATTGGTTTGACTATTTTGTCTCTCTATTTCAGCCTTTGAATTTTTATTTTTGTCCTTTGTGCCAGGTGCTCATACCTGTATAGCAAAATTCTTTCTTCAAGCTAAGACTGAACATATTCTGAGCTGATAGCTGTTGAATGAAGCCAAAACTCTGTCATGGGACTTTCTGAGGTTTCTGCCATGTAGATGATTTTATGCCAGGATGAGTCTGTCTTTAGTCTTGTTATGTTTATTCCAAAAGCTTCAAAAAGACTTCTAAGTAAGAGGAACTGACATAATACCAGTCCAGACTGTGCTTGAGCACACTTTGTGACACGTAACTACTTGACTCTGGGGAAGCAAAAGGAAGGACACTGTTGGTATCTCTGAATGAAAGAAATTATATGCATGATTAGATCAGACAGTCCACATACAGATAGAGTGTTCATGTTCCCATGTTTTAGAAAGCTACTGGAAAATCCACATGCACTCCCAAATAGGACAATCTTTCTATCTCATTGTACCTCTATTGTGCAGCAGATCTGAAATTTCCACCTTATATGCCTAAGAAATTATTTAACGATCTGTAAAGTTTAAGAGGCCTTGTAATGACCACTTCACAAAGGAAATTGTTGATCTTGGCACAACTACAGCCTGAGACAATGAAGCCACTATTAGTAAGGCTCTTTTACAATGTCTCATGAAATCCTAATTTTTATGCTAATTCAACTAGTCTTTTGATGTGAGAATTTAGTAACCGGACCACAATTGAAAGATAATATAAATATCTAGGCAATAAATTAGTGGAAGTTGTCTAGCAGAGTGTCAGAGAGATCATTAAAGCCTTTCCTACAGGAAATTATCTGGGAGGGAGAATTGACAGCAAAGGATGACATTAACAGATGATAGCAAGAAAGGAAAGGAGAGGAAGTGGAAGATGTATTTAAAGGCTAAGTGAGAATAAAAGAAAACAAAAAGGTAGAAGCAGATACCAAGGATGAAATTAAAACTCCAAAACAGAACAAACAAGCAAGAAAGCGAAGCAAAATATCTGCACAATTTTTCTTAGAAAACAGGGAAAATAGGTTTCATCCCCTAGTTTTCAAAATTTAATGGATTTTAGTTCAGGGAAATGTACTGGTGTTCTTTGTGATGCAAAAAATGACAAGATTTAATACCTTGGAAGACATAAGGATGGAGCAGAAAGCAAATCTGGTGAGTGACTGCAGTGTAGGAAAAGAGCAAAAGCAGCCTGTACAACATGAGACTGAACAGCATCAAATAAGGAATATAATGGCTCCTGTTCTGGTCCTGTTGCAGCAGTGTGGCTGCAGCCTTTCTAGGCATGTTGTCTTCACAAGAGACTCACAGACAGGAAAACTTCAGTTAGGAAACAGGAGAAATCATAGAAATAGAAGGCTGATCAACTTGAAATTAAATTTTGCAAGAGTTAATAGCCCCGAGTACTGGCTTTCAAAGAAGTCAGTAATTTCAGGCTATATTTAACTTAGTTGGATGCAGCAGTTATTCTGAGAAGGCCTGTTATTTAATCCATATGATGGAGTGACATTTTGGCCCCTTTGATTTATCAGTAGGGTAGATAAGATTTCATGTTTTATATATTTGCAGAAGAATGATTCTGGATGATTTAGAATTGTCCTAGAGTTTTTAACAAGTAATTAAATGAAATGAAGTAAATAGTCATTGACTTTGACTATCTTTGTTTTTATATCTGCAATGTTTTCTGAGACCAAGCAGCCTCCTGAGGAAGGAATATGTCATATCTCATGTGACATCTAACCTGGACTGAGTAAAGTGGCAGAAAATGCCCTTTCAAAAGATAATCCTGTCCTGACAGATGGATGGAGTAGATAGATAATAATAATAATAATACTTTTATTGATATAAGATCTGCTTATAAGAGATAACAGCTCTTTTTGTTTTTAATTTATCCAAGTCTTACAGTTCAATATAATAGATCTATTGAAGAAGCAGAGGATTGCACAGGCAGTCCTGAAGACAGAATTAGGCCCTCTTATTCTGTCCTGCTTCTTTTGTTCAGTTTGGGTATCCCTCTCAGTATTTACAGTGTTTAAATTCAATCATATTCAGGCATGTCTTCTCATCTTGAACATAAGGATTTCAAGCCTGAAAGCACTATATCCAAAAGCAAATTTTTTTAAATCAATTTTCAGAAATAAAAATGCATTCAAAAAATTTGGCAGTGAGCTAAAATATCGGTGGTTCAATGAAAACCAAATTTCTTTTCATATGTTTCAGTATCTGAAAGCAACATGATATGGTGTAAGGTAAACATACACAGGTATTCTTCCCAAGAATGCCAAGGCAGTGGAAGGATTAAAAAAAAGGTTTATTTCAGATGCAAGGACCACTTTTTTACGATGCAGCACATCGGACCTTTCAGGGACAAAAAGCAATGCCCTGCCTTCTCCAAGGCTGTTTGTATCTTCTCTCTCTCCTCCCCCACCCTCTCTGAACCAAGGAGGCCTTGTACACGTTTGCAAACATGTCTTTCTGCATACCACAGAGACCGAGAGCTGCTCACAACTTCTCCTTGCAACTTTCTCTGAAATGCAGAAGGAGGAAAAAAAAACCCATCTAAACAGTTCAAAAAGGCATTTTGCAGTTTTTCTAAGTGAAACAATTCTAGCTTTCTGTTACAAATTTTTGAGCGATTGCACCTATCCCTACAGATGGGCTAATTTATTTGTAATTTTTAAGCCTTTAAAGCTGCACCAGATATTTGCTCATTGTCAGTCTCCCAAAAGAGTCACATCCATTTCTCACAGAAGGTATATACATGTCAGTAGTAGATCAGAGAAAACAATTGTGAGTCATGATGGAGGAAAAGGAACTGTTGACTCTGCATTTCTGTTGGTTTAATGATCCCGAGAACAGAGATGTGGTTGGAACATAAGTCTGCAAGACTCTTACAGTTGATCAGCTTTGCTCTCAGGTTGTTCACCTTGCTAGTAAAGCTTTTATTGGAAATAAATGAGTATTAGAAACTAGAAAGTACAGTTCTGAGTATGTGCAGATGCATAATTACCTTATGAATTGTATGAATTTCCTCTTTTTTTTTTTTTAAATCAAAGATACATTTGCTTGAATTGTTGGGCTAATGTCACAGCAGAGAGGATCTAAATTTATATGGCCTTAAGAAGTTAAATCTTAAGAAGTTAATTCTTAAGCAGCTAATGTCTAAGCTTTTTAAGTTTCCTAATCAGAATAGCTGTAGACTCTGCATATAATGAAAAAAGCTGAAGGAAAAGAAAGGAAATGAGTAGAAATCTTTCTATTGATCACAACGAATTCCAGGAAAGGAGGGAAGAAATCCTAACTTCCAATTGTTTGAGGTATCTTACCCAGCAGTTCACATAACTTTTGGCTAACAAGTAGAAGTACTGTTTAAAAGAAGTATTGCAATGACATTTGAGCCTTGGATTCTAAAATCTCACTCTATCATTCCGTCAGTGTGCCCTTTATAAACTTTTCTGAATGGAATGTTCTGCCTTGTTTTTCTGTGGTGTTGGCATTGTAAATAAACCATATGCAAGCAGCTGGATTATCTTCATCTGAGGCATCCTTGGTCCAGCTATATAAGGTGGCTCATTCTGAGGTGCCTGTGAGTGGACTTGGAAATTCAGAGAGAAGAGATGCCATCCATAAGTAGATGACCTAAACCAGGGACCTCAGCTAACCTCTTCTACTCTCAGCAACACAGCAGCTACTTGGGAGAGTGCACAGTGGTGTGTGATGTAACCACAGTATCTATACACACTGATGTGAAATAGACTCAGCACTGCTTTAGGAGGAACGTTGGCAATTAAAATGTACCAGACTGCTCGAAAATTGGCTCATCTTTTGAAATTTTAAAACAATCTTATGAGAACTTCTTTGGAGTTCTTATGAGCTAGAACAAAACAAAATATCTTTGGGTGTACTAGCATCTGTTTGTGATCTATAGTATTTAAGAAAATCCATTTAAACTAAGGAGCAAACTGTCTGGCCTGATGAACCTGCTAAACCCTGCCTTTGCTGCAATATGTTCAGAAAGAAAGGGTTACCTGAGATAAACTCAGCCAGCTGGTACTGTGCAGCTGCGAGGGCTTGGGCTGTACCACCCCCAGACTCTTCAGCCATGGCCCATCTCAGCCACACCAGCACACATCCCTTTATTAAAGCCCCATCTTGCCTTTGCTGTTCCAGTTGAAATTCTTGTTTCTCTGGGAGATTTTCCTGATTAAATGCTCAGGGTCCTGCTGATGTGTGCAGTTCTATTCTGCTGAGTCTTCCCTAGCACAAACATCTCACACAGTTTTAAAGCAGAAGGCACTCTATTTTACCATAAAGTAAAGGTTGAGACTAAGCAAAGAAATTCCCAGAGCAAAGCTTTCATGATGTAGATGGGATTGCAGTCATCATTTTACGGGTATTTTAAGCCCTATTACTTTTACTATGCCCATGAAGGATCAGATTATAAAAGAAAGATTTTTGCAATTGCTTATAAAGTTACAGAAAACATTTTAAAAATAACTATATTTGTATCTAAAAATTAACTATATTTAGGCAAAAAGATAGCATTTCCAAAATAATCTCTGCATATATCTGGGATGGATAATATTTAATAAAGAGGCACTGGTCTCATTTTTGGAAGACACATGCTTATGTTTAAGCATGCCCCCCTTAAATTTGAAATAATTGTTCATTCATTTCTTAATTTCATAAAAATTAGGGGAAATAATATTTTTAAAAACTGCATTGATCTTGGTAAAAACACTAGTTATTTCACAATGATTACATAACACCTACTCCAATGTCAATATTCCAGAAACCCCAGATGCTGTATCAGATCCTGAAGTGCTTGATTACTATTTTTATACACTGTAATCAATAGGAAAGTTACTTGCATTTAGTACTTTGTTGGCATAGTTAGACTAAAGCATATTTGATTGCTGAGAAAGACAGAGGAAAACAATCTAAGTTGTGAAGCTGTAACATTAAAAAATGCTTTTCAAAGTACAAGAAACTTAACCTTCTCTAGTGAAATGAATAGCACTATGAGATGACAATTGTCTTATTTTGGGATATACTCAGAATAAAAGATTATTCATTTGTTGTAGACAACATAATATTGATAAAATTTATCTGATTCTGTCGTTCTGCTTTTATTGTTAGCCTTTGTCATTGTTCTTTCAGAAGGTAATTACATTTAGACAAATTAAGATTCAGTCAAAGCATTTCACATTTTAAAACAGACAAAAAAACAAACCACAGGCCATACTTCAAGTCTTTAATTGGTGCAGTATATGAAGATTAATACTCTATACTTGAGCTTAGATAAAGTGGCCAGGTTTCGGTACAAGACTGTTTTAGTTAAAAAAGCAGCCCTATTTAAATAGGTGGTAAGAATAGCTTAAGCTTACAGGCAGTGTGAACACAGAAGTCAGTTGTGCAACACAAAAAGCGTCTTCTGACATAAATAAGTAACTGCTTATGTGAATAAGCATTAAGGCTGGAGGATAAAGATCTTACCCTTCCTTTCAAGAAGGAGTTCTCCATCCTGTTTCTATCTTCTTTAAGAACTCAATAAAGCCACTCAATAGATTGTAAAACCATAACCTTTACTCTTTCTTGCTTAATTTAACCCCTTTCTAATATAGGTAGCTTTTGCTCTGTTTTGGCTTGGATTCTTATTTCTTTTATTTTTCCCCTCCTTTTTACTTGTAAAGTGTTTTTGCTCAGTTGTCATTTCTATTCTTTGCTTAAAATAGTGACAAGAATCTGTAATTACAGTGATGGAATAAAGTTAAGAGAAAAAGTAATGAAACAACAGTATTAATTCTTCAAAAAATTGTTGGGCTAAATGAGTCTCTAAGCAGGAATCCTTTAACTTTCCCATGGATTAAACAAATGTAAGTCTGCGTTGGTAAATTAGCTCTTGGATACAGATTCTCTGTGAGTTTTCTAGGTGCAAGAGTGTTGGCTCACAGCCTGGGGCAGCTGGGGAGACAAAAGGGTGGTTGAGGGCTGCACTTTCTGCACTGACCCCCAGAGATGTACTTAACTGCAGTGGGACCTGTTCAGATGGGCTGTGAAAGAAGTGTGAGAGGTTCAGATTACTCCTCTCCTGTGCTGTATCTACAGAGCAGTTGGGACTTTTAAGCAAGGAACTGGCCTAACAGGTCTCTTCTGCTAAAGCGTCTGTGAAATGATGAGGAACCGGGAGGTCAACAGATACTTTGTGAAGATCACAGAGCTCTTGAGGGTTGGTTTAAGCCTTCTGGTATATAAGATGGTGGTCAGCAGTGAACAGTGATATATGTTTGTATCACTCTTTGCTAACACAAAGGCATGTGGGCAGTCTGTGCAACAGAAAGCAGTGTCCTTTCTGAGTCTACTCATGATACAGTGTGTGCATATGCCCTTGGCAGAGTGCAGGAGCTATGTTTCTCTCTTCCTGTAGCACAGCAGATCTCTTTTCTCACCATGGAATCCCAGGCACCAGGAGTGTAAGCATCTCTTACCTGTGGGTGGACTGGGGGAAACCTGCCTGACTGTTCTCAGCACAAGAACCACCGTTAGGTTGGCTGTGTTGCTTGAGTTGACATTTCACGTCCGTCTGTAGGGCTCTCTAGAAAAAACCAGCATTCTCAGACACAGATATAGTTGTAGATTACTATGTTTAAATGAAAACTATTGTTGATAGAGGTGATCAGGATGCTTTGCTCCTGACACTGATTAAAGGTGGGTAGTATGTTTCAGGGGTGTATGTTCACACAAATTGAATTCAAACTGGCAAAATCTCTTGTAGGGGGAGAAAAACTCCACCTAGATTAAAGATTTAATAGAAGCATGTATCCTGAAACTATGAAAGACAGGACCATACTATTTTATAATTTAAAACGATATCAATAAAAATTACTGTCCTATAAAATTTTTCATTATACCTATGGAATAGTGGATTATTGTCCCTATATACTCTGCTTAAATTTTGATGCTTTAAAAATGCCATTTTGGCCACCAGAGGGCAATAATTTCTACTGTTCCTCAACACCAGTAGTAATTTTTTTGAGTGAGAATCAGATATTAATATAAGCCCCTGATATTTTTGAACTTTGTAGTATGTACACTTTCACCTCTAAGTTCAAAACCAACTGCTGTTCGTAGTGATGCAAAATTCTTCACTTGTGATGGTTAATTAGTGTATGTGAAGCAACTTTGGTCTTTTCAGTTCATTTTTTTGGGTATAGATGTTCACGACACAGAATTGATAGTTGATCCTGTTCTTGAAGGTCATTTAAGATCAAATGAAAATGTTTATGGAAAAATTAGGCAAAATAAAACATTAAAAAATAGCTTTTCAAGACTTAAAGACTAAAAATGTCTGTTTCTTGGGTTTCCTTTTGTCACTAGCACTTACATTTATTTCTCTGTTTACACACAAGCTCTCTATGTTTAGACTGAATAGATTTCATTTTTACAAGAAACCATCATAAAATTCATTTCATATGTGATATCTGAATGTGAATTAATTTGAATAAGATTTATCCTTATTATATGTTGCTCATGGAGTTACTTTTTCCAACTGGATTTTGAGACATTATCATTTTAATCATTACCATTAAAATTTCAGTAGAATGAGTTAGAAGCTATTCAGGGAAAAAGTATTGAAGGATGTTATCCCTGTCTTGTAAACAAATTTCATGCCAAAATGAAGATTTAGTAGACGAGCTGCCAGAAAGATGCTGGCTTTTTTGTCACAAAGCTCCTAGAGATATCATTGAATAACTGGGGTCAGCAGATTAGCAGCTTTTTCAGTTTTTTTTTAAGTTTTTTGCAGTATTTTGAGTGAAGACTCTCAAAGCACTAATGGGTTAATCCTGACCAATCTTGTCCTGTTTTGCAGAGTTTCTGAGTGGTCAGCTGTCTGTTTCTGGTGATCAGGCTCCCAAAAATCAGACCACTTGTCTGAAGTGGAGCACAGAGATATATCCTTAGTATTTGGATGGAATTATGAACTTGAGCTATGTGGAATAGATATAAATAAGACCATCAAGATTTCTCCAGTATTCCCCTGCCATTTCTATTTGCATCATCTACTAGAACCTCTAGACAGTAGGGAGGAGTGTGTTTGCAAGAGAAAGAAGCTTTAGCATCTGTTTAAGAGCAGATGCTCAGCATCACGTGCTGCCCAAATTAGCTGGCCATCAGCCTCAACCTTGCTGGAGTCATCTCCTGCCCTAATATTTGAAAGAACAATCCTTTGCAGTAAGAACTCTTGCTGAGTGACCTGTGGATTTATTAATTACAAATCAAGCTGAGATGTCACATGAACCTTCTGTTTCCATGTTCAAAGCCATAAAAGTTTTCACTTAGAAAGTATGGTTGCAGCTAACATATTTTGTGAGATCCTTCATAGATATTATTCCTAAAATTCCTCAGTGATACTGAGAGAAGTTTGGGAGAATATTTGTTGTAGAGAAGCTTAAAATATTGCTAGAAAAAAAAATGAGTAAGCATTTAGAATATTACTGGTTTTCAGACTTACCAAACAGAGTAGTTTGTATCTGACGTGTCAGGTTTGGAGTCTTTAGTCTTCTGTGTTACCTGAGACTCAAGTCTGTACAAGACTTATTGGGTCATCCCCAGACAGGCTGTGTGTGCAGCCTCAGTGCACATTGATTTAATTTTATGTAATGAGATTCATAAATTTTCCACATTAGCACCAGCTCTGCTCCTGCAGCAGAAAGTTAACCAAGGAATAATGATCACTGCAAGTATTCTGAAGGGAAATCCCCAAAAGCTTGAAAGTCTGTTCCGGGAATGTAGCTTTTTTCCTTCTTTCATGTTCATCCCATGATGCAGGGAGCACTAAATACTCTTGTGTGCTGCAAAGGAGGCAGGCAGAGAACAGAGTGGATTGTAGGCAGCTACTTGGTGGCATTCACCGTACATCCTGCAGAGATCATGACAAAACAACTTGTGAAATATCCCAGTTTGTTTCCTGAGGACGGGACCTGGTGGAATTGCAAGCAAGAAAAATGGAATACCACAAGTCTATCTTAACCCGGTCAGGACCTCACCACACATTTCTTTCAACTTTGGGGGTTACCAAACGCCTGACTTGGTTGTCAAGCACCGGAACAGGCTGCCCAAGGGAGTGGTTGAGTCATCATCCCTGAAGTTATTTACAAGATATGTAGAAGTGGCACTTAGGGACATGGTTTAGTGGTGGACTTAGTAGTGATGGGTTAACAGTTGGAACTGATGATCTTAGAGGTCTTTTCCAACCTAAACAATTTTGTGATTCTATGGGGCAAAGCTGTTGCAACACATGAGACTGTGGTCCTTTGTGCAATGAGGAGTGTGAGTTCCATGAGGCAAAAGAGCCACTACAAAGACAACTTGATTCTAATCGAGAGAAGTTAGGTGACACTGCATTTCTTTTTATGTACTTTTTCACCAGTGGTAACATCATGCAAACTAAACATAGGTTTCTAGGAGCAAGGGCTACCTTCTTGAGTTGTACCCTACTAGACTGCCTACTGACACCCCTTGTCCTCGTTGCCAATGCCCTGGTGCTGTGTGGCAAGGACACTCACCTTAATGTAAGGAGTTTGTTTAACCTGTTTGAACCTGTTTAAATCACACTGATTACATCTAAGTTCAGCAGGCACTAGAAATGTATATACACCAGAATTAGTCATTCTGGAGGTGGGCTTACATTCTTTAACAAAAAAAGAGCAGATTAAAATAAATCAGTGTAAAAAGTAGATTCAGAATATTAACTGTGCATTAGTATTCTAGATACTTAATTTGAAAAGTATAAAGCTTTTCTCTAAAAAGCAAAAAAACAGAAACCCTCAGACATTCCTAGAACTTTTTAGTGATAGGAAAAATGAACTAAAACCTGTTTTCAGTACCTGGTGATGACAAGCAACCAATGCATATTGATTTTATCCTCACATTTTTTTTGGTATATAGGCAGAACAGTTGCAACTTTTTCAGTCTTGTGAGAAAGAGCTTTGCTGTGTCTGCAAGTTATCCTTTGTCATGGCTAAAATGACAGTTTTTATTTCTTTTGAATGTAAGAAATGAATGGAAGAGCAATTCTGTAAGTGAATTTTGGAATGTTTTCCCAGTACAAGATAAGAACTCACAATTTCCTAATAGGATATTATGCATTAAGTTTATAGAATACATATGGAATGGACCCTTTTAATAGGTTGCTTTTGATCCGATGATTACTGTGGTCTGATGTTCAAAGTGGGAAAACAGTTTCTCAAGTGAGTTAATCCCTATTCCTTTTTGACAGAATCAAAAGGGGAGATCTCATTAGTTTATGAGTCATAACGTTGACTACATCTAATTAGATAGCTGGTTTGAGTGAGCACCACAGTCTGAAATTGACTGTAATTTTATTTTGATTGACAAATGATTCACTTGCTACAGAATAGTAATAAAAAACTCCATAAAGATAAAATGAGTACTATATCAACATTTGGATACTAGCAACTACTGCTTGTCTAGAATTTTGTGATGAACATTTCCTTTCTTGTTTGAAAATGACAACTAGTTGAATCCAACTTTTTAATGGAAGTGTATAGTTTTGCTAAAACTCTAATCATGGAAAGTTTTTCAGATCCATTAGGCAGTTTCTGTGCTTATAAACATGTACAGCTTCCAGATAACCCCACTGAAATATCAGTGTAACACTTTTGAGTTTTGAGTTAGACATTTAAATTTTGATTTTCCATCTTTTAGAAGCATCTCATATGGTAAACCATAGTTTTGTTTTATTTTTGGTGGAAAAGTCGGACAAGTTGTGTTTCTATCCTCTGCAGAACAGAAAATATTTTGAAATCTTGAAATTATTGTTGGGGTATAGAAACCTTTTTCCACCCGGCTCTGATAGCATCTAGTTATAAACTATTTCAATAAGTATGTCTGAAAATTTTGTATTCATTGTCTTTAGTACTGCAAAGAGCTTACCATAGGATTCTTTGTAATTAGCTTCAAGTGTCTTCAGTGATATTTCTATTTGCAAAGTGCATATAATTTCTTCCTTGTAGTCATGCACTGACAACAGAAAAGAACAGCACAATAGGTACCGAAAAGCAAATAAGAAATGTCCAATGTAAGAACAACATATTTTGTGGTTGCATTAGGAAATATGAATGTTGGAAGAGCTGATGTTATGAATTAAAGTTCCTTGCATTATGAGAATACATGCTGTTTTCCCAAAAAAAGGTCAATAGAAATACTAACAACGTATTTCAGCATAGATATATGCTTATGGAAGACATACTTCAGATGCCAAAGGAACTTTTAGACAAGCAGAAAAGTACTCAGAGGTTGCATGCAGATTGGAGGGCTGGATTGCTTTTGGAAGTATAAGGGGAATTTGTACATTTACATTCTGGCTCAGACAGGATTTAGGACAACAGGATCTGGCCTCAGGTCTAAACTGTGATGTGACCAGATATTCCAGGTTGTTGTGCTATATCAACATGGTCAATATTATGTGCAGAAAATTTGATGTATCAAATATATTCAGATTGAGCATTAAACTGAAATACAAGCACTTTAGGTAGAAAAGTCATGAAAATGTTTAGCCTTTTGTAAAGTTATACTCCTTCCCCCACCCTGTCTTTTTCTGCAGTACTAAAAAGCTAGTGTTGTAAGGCTCTTTATATCATGTTGACCTGAAGAGATACAGAATCCAAAATAGGGAAAATTGATACTATAACTTGAAGATTGCTATTAATTTTCCAGCTCTAAAGGGTTTTGTGCAAAAGTGCATGGCTACTGTGTTTTAGCTATAGCAATATGCTTGGAACATGTCTTTAAAAACCCTTGACATTTCCTGAATATCTGTACAGCATGTTTATCTGTCTGTGTGCTATGGTCCCCTTATTCTGTGCTGTAGTAAATACAGTCACTTCCTACTTTCTGTTTTTTCACTCAGGTAGTGTTCATAGGGACCAAAAAGGCTTTCCTCAAGGGATGTAGCTGCAGCAAGAGGATAGTGAGAGATTAAATAGATTAGTGAGAAAGAGGGGAACTATAGTAATCTTGTTTGTTATGAGTATATGATTTAAGATTTCTTTTGCACGAGAATTTCTTAACAGTTATACTTGTACTAGATAACACAAAGAAAGTGAAAAACAAGACAAAATTTCAGTACCAGTGTAACTTCAAGATTTTTCAGATAACTGAGTACTCCATAGAAGAAGTTGTCTCTCAGGTAGGCAGAGCCCAGAGTTACATATGCATTACTGCACATTTGTAATCACCTATGCAAATCCCTGCAGGCAGATTGGTTGGTGAGGACCAATTTGCATAACTCCAGTATGATTATTTCTCAGTAACTTTATCACACATAAATCCCTTCCTCCTGACAGTTATTTGTCACTATTACCTAATCAGAGTACAAATATTTATAATAGCTGTGATTATGGAAATTTCTGGCTTTATAATCATTGGGATATAGCAGTAATCGGTTCTAGTTTTTATTTTTATTGGTTAGAGACAGTAAGCTCATCCCACTGATGGGCTGCTTCTTGCAGCGATGAAAGCCTGGCTTTGGGCACTCTGAGAGAGCACAGGTTTTGTCAAGAGAGTCATCATCTTTCAGAAGCATTTTACCAAAAGCATTTTGCCAGAGGCATTCTGCTTAGCAGAAGATTTGTCTAGGGAGGCATTCCCTGGAAGCATTTTCCTTGCAGGGACTTGTCTGTAGAACTGTTCCCCTGAGGCTTTTTCCTAAGCAAAAGTCTTATTTATGTCATAATTCAAATGTTTTAACAACCTATTGCTTTTGTGTTTTTTAATATAAATTTATATATATGTGTCGATATAAAACAGACTAGCTATAGTCTTAAACTGACATATGTAATATGTGTCAGAGACAGGTTTCTTCAACTACTTTTTCAATTTAAGATCTCTAGCGATGTGCTAGCTACAAAAATGGCCACTTCAACTTCCCACTTCTTTCATTTAGAGCAAATTCACTGCTACCTTCTCACATTCCAGAAGGCATATACAGAGCCAGAGTTGCTCTACCCTCAATTCACATACATAGCACTTCTTTCTGTTGTCACACATACAGTCCAAGAGGAAGATACCATTCTACATTTAGTTCTTTCAGGCATCAGAGTAAAAATTAAATTCATTGTCTCATTTTTGGCTTCCTATTTTTCTTGAAAATGATCTGAGTGAAATATTCTATTGCATCTTGCAGTTTCTAAAAACTCGTCTGTTACCTTCTAGTGAATATGAAATGTCTTTGCTTTGTTTTTAGCATTTGATGCTTTGCAGAAAATGTGTATGCATGTGATGACAATTGTTAAGTAAAGCCTGCAAGTGAAATGTGCACCTGCTAGATTTCCTTGCTGACTGCCTTTACAGAGCCTTAATCCACTGATTCCTACAGACTCACTCTTCACTTACAGCATTACAAATGAAGTATTAGAGAAAAGCTTTCAGAGCAGCAAATAGAGCATTTCCTTTGTGGCTTCTGGATCACCTGAAATAGCTCACAGGGGCAAATCTTTGCTGTACTGACATATGTGAAGTCAGGGAGAGAGCCTGTGTGCATAGAATTGGGTAGCTCCTACAGGTGCCTACTCTTTGTTGGACTGGATTCTTAACAGTTTTTGAGTCCAACTGTTGAAGCAGTTAACTGTAAATAATGCTTTAATTTGGGAGACGAAATACAGTCAAAAGCAAGGTAATTCTCTTTTCAGCGTGCTGTACAGAAGTTATGTTTTAGACAGCTGCATCTTTTCATTGCTGCACAGTGTTTACCACTTTCCCAAGATGCTCTTGCCCTATTTGCAGAAGTTTGCCTTGAAGTACTACTGATTTTCTTTGGCCTTTAATATTATGCATTATAAATATGATTTGCTTAGAAGTTTGTAATGCCTTTTTATCAGTGGTTGGTGTGACTGTGCAGCTGTTCTGCAATTACATACTATGGAGCTGAGCAGAAACTTTAAGACATGAAGCATTTCTAGAGAAGTTTGGTAATTGAAAAAACCTAGTTTAAAAGTGAAATCTCAAATACTGGAAAATGAAATAGACTTGTCTCTGAAAATTTTATGAAGGTTTTGATTGTCACTGCATTTGAAAGAATATCCACAAGGAGAGTGCTAGGCTCAGCACCAGTTTAAATTGTGTTCCTTCCAGTAGAGAAAATTAATTTTAAATGTCATCTGTTTAATTGTTTGTTATGCCTAATTTATTTGATTTATTTGTAGCATAGTTAGTATGTTGCTTTATTAAAAAATTACAGAAGTTTGATTTCTAATTATAAAGACTGAAGATTTGTTAAAGCATGTATTTAGAAATATTTTTATTTTTGACAAAGTTGAGACCACTTTGGTAATGTGGAATTCTCTCATTCCTGAAAGATGGATAATGGGCAAAGGAAACATTATATCTTAATGACATTATTCTTACTTTCTAGATGGTAAGCATGATAACAAGTAAATGCTCTTTCTTACCTTCAGGAATATTTAGCAACCATACCCCATACTTATTTTCACAATTGCTTAACCATAGAGGTTTTTTTGTGGTCTAGGACATACAGCACAAAGAAAGGCTCATCATACTGAGGAGGCTAGATCTGAAGTGGCACTTGTGTTGGAATGGCAGCTGTAAAGGCTGAGGTTGGAAAGCAAAATAAATCTGATATTATGTATTCTGGAGGAAGATGTAAATGCTTGTAAAAATTAATAAATTTTTTCAAGAGCTGTTTAATGTAGCGGTATTTAAGAGAAAGAAATTGATTAGATGAGATGGACATTTTTTATGAACAACATCTTCAAAATAATGTGGAAAGGGCAGAAATACAGATAAGGTTTTTCATCTCTTTGCTGCAGTGAAATTGACCTTTTTAGCTGGATGGTGGAATTTTTTCTTTCCTTTTTTTTTTCAAATAAAAAAAGAGCATGTTGCTAAAATATCTTGAGTGTTCTAAATGGTGAAGATTATCCTTCTCAGTAAGACACTGCTTTTGTATATGAAAAAGAGAAGGAAGTCTTGGAAGTCATCTTTCTTAGTGGTCTTTAGGGCTAGTGGTGCCCCTCATGGGAGAACACCATGTACCTCTGGGAACTGGACCTTAACAGAGAGAGGTGCCTTACGTTATTTACTGCCTATATTATGGTATCAAAATCAGGATGCATGAGAAGCCAAGAAATTCCTTGCATTTTGTTAGTGAGGAGGGCCACTGGAGCTGCTGCAGGGAGGAGTATCACTTTTACTAACAGTCATAGGACCTCACTTCTTGCTGTTGTCTATTCCTACACTAAGTGCATGTGCACATATGCATATTTTAAGAAATCATGGGTGTTTATTTCTTGGTTCAATGCAATATCCCCTTCTTTGCTATTCTTGCCCATACAGTTGGAGTTCTCTTTATTTACTATGAAATCTTTCTTGTGTGTTGGCTGCTGAGGTTCAGCATAATTTTTAAAATCTCCTTTACAAATTTCATGATTTACTGTATGAAATTTGATATACCTTCTTTTCTCCATTGGAAGTTTTAGAGAAAGGAACCCCAAAACCTGACTGTGCAGCTGCAATTCCTAAGGTAGTAAAAAATCTGTACAGGTTTAGGTTCTTTCATGTTTTCAGTGACTGTATTATATTTACTTTCCTCTGTCAGGGCATAGTGAAGGACTAAAATTAGGTCAGATGATGCCTACTTCCATTCAACTTCTACATTTAAATGAGAATTGAGGCAAATATTTGCTGGTTCTTTGGTACACAGAAAGATATCTGAATATTATTGAGTCTGTGCCTTTAATCAAAGCTCTCTCTGGAGTCACTGGAGACCAATAGGTCTCCAGAAGAGGTTTGTTAGTTCATTTAGATGTGAATTGCACAGTGGTTCCTATCTTTCTTGATGAACTACAGAGAGCACTGAGGACAACTTAACTCAAAGCTCAGTCTAGTCACCAATAAGGTAGGATGAGAGTCTCCTGCTCAAAGCAAGGTCAGCTATGAGATCATACCAGTTTCTCAGGTCAGATTTTTATCTATTTGGGTCTTGAAAACCCCCAAGAATGGAGAGAGACTCTCTGGGCAATGTGTTGCACTGCCTGACTGTCCTTATGGTGAAAAAGTTTCTCCTCATGTCAGTCTGAGCATTTATTGTTTCAGCTTTTGTCTGTTGTCTGTCACCTTGCCACCACATGGCTGTGAAGTCTGGCCGTATTTTCTGATGCTGGAGGACTGATGTTCAGTTCCCCTGGAGCCAACTTTTCTCCAAGCTGAGCAATCCCAGCTACTTCAAATTCTCCTCACAGGGCAAGGACTTCAGCTCCCAATCATTCATCTCCCTCTGCTGAACTTGATCTGGTTTATCCTTTTCTGACTCGTACTGGGGGAACCAAAACTTTGCACAGTATTCCAAGTATGGTCTAAAAAGTGATGAATGGAGGGTGATAATCCCTTCCTTTTATGTACTGCTCCTATTACTGCAGCCCAGGATATTGCCAGTCCTCTTTGCTGCCAGGGTGGCTCATGCTGTTTTCTTCAAGGGCCTTTTCTGCAGAGCTGCTCCCCATTCATCAGTTTCCAGTTTGTATCATTGCAAAGACCATTTCTTTCCTAGGCATGGATTTGCATTTATCCTTATTGAATTTCATGAGGACCCTATTGGCCTGTTCCTCAAGCCTGTATATGTCTCTTTATATGACAGCCCTGCCCTGTAGCATATCCAGCGTTCCCCCCATTTGGTGTAATGATGAGAGTGTACTCCATCATCTCAGTAACCTGCAGGTCACTAGTGAAAATGTGGGACAGGATGGGTCCCAGGACAGACCCCTGTGGTAGTCTACTTGTTACTAGCTTCCAGATAGGGTATGGCCCATTAGTCATGACCCTTCACTCATAATCTGACTGGATTTTTACCTGTCCAATTGTTCACTAGCATATTGTAAAGTTGTAGCTTGGATACCGGAATACTGTGGAATATGGAGTCAAAAGCTAAAGTCAATGTAAATGGCATTCCCTGTTCTCTCATTTACCACAGACCCCATTACTATACTGTACAGAGATATCAGGGTGGTCAGGCATGATTTGTTTTTAAACTCCTGTTCCTGGTCCCTGCATCCTCCTCCCGTATATTGCTTTTTAAAGTCTCCGCATCATAAGTTCGCTCTTCAGTCATGCAGATTTTCTCGTAAATTTGATGGTCTTCCTGAGTATTGGTGAGGACTGCTCTTGCAGTTGTAGGATGCTGTCTGACAGACCTGCCAACTTCCCTGAACTCCTTTGCTTTTCAGAGCTGCCATAGGATCACATCCAGCAGTTTTCTGAGTAAGTTGAAGTCTGCTGATCTGAAGTCCAGACTATACTCTGCTGTCTTACGCTAGATATCAAGAAGTAGAGTCCAGCAAAGTTTTCCAGTTATTTGTTAGTTTTGGCATTCAATATCTTTACATGATTTGTAGTCCTAATTTTTTTACTTTTCTTATTTTAGCTACTGGATCATGTAATGATTTTATTTTTATAAGGAAATAAGTTTTCTGTGAGTTGAATAAACTAATGTATTAGACTCTCAAATCATCTCTTGATCTTTAGGTGTTGAATTCACTCTTATCTCAGCTGCAAGGTACTATCATTAAGAAGCAGCTGTACTAACAGGTGACTCATAGAGCAGGTGCAAATTATCTGAGATATAGGAAACTTTCCCTCAAGCAGATATAATGAAGTATCAGAGCAGAGATGGTTTTTAGAGAGCTACTGTGTCTGTAGTCAGTTGGAGGAAAAAAAAAGCAGCTTAGATTTCTATTTTGTTATTGTTTGAGTTAACAATAAAAGTCAAAACTCAGGGAGTAAGTAAGTTTTGACTCCGTAGAACATCTGTTGAGTAATCAAAGCAGGTATTGCAGACTCTACCTTCCAACTGTTCTTTAGATGGAATGTTTACAGTCAATAAAAAGGATAATATATTTTTTCATATTCTGAGAGAGAGTTCAGTATTTAACATGCTGCTTTTTGCATTCTAAACAGATAAAACAATTTATTCTGTTCTGACTATACATCAACAATTTATTATTAACTGGTAGGTTTGCGCATGTTAATTTTTTTCTTAGATTTCATTTCTACAGCAGATATGAGCTGAAGTGAGATAAGATGTGGAAATTGATGCAGTGTGAGAAGAATCTGAAGTGTTCCTTATTTCTTGAGAATGTGTAGGTGTGTATATAGAAGTTTTTTTAAAAAAAGATGTGTGTGAGAAGATCAAATTTTGATCATCTGTTTTATTTTTAAACGTCAGCTGCTGCTTTCAGGTAAAATTCCACATCCCTGGGAAGCTTCCTTGACCTTAATAAACACTTGAATAGTGAAATGAAATAGTTTGAGACTTGAACATCTGATTTTCTGGGAAATATAGGAAAAATGCTTTAGAGTTCTTTTTATATTGTCAAGAGCTGTATTGAGGAGTGGTTGATGTTCACATCACATGAAAGTCTTATTTTAATTATCCTTCTGGAAGTTTATTCTGCAGAGCTGAGAATTCCACAGTCTAGGTTGAAATTTTAGCATGTTGACAACTAATTCCCATGCAGAAAGGCTTCTTCTGCTACATTCTGTATTGTGTGACCCAGATGCATCCAAACTGTGAAACAGAGGTCTGAAGAGGGTTTTCTGTTTATTTCTTTTCTATCAGGAAAATCTGTGAAAATACTACTAATAATAGCAGTAATTTTTGGTTAGAAGTGGTCAGTCTTGGTGTGGGAGGGGGGAAATAAAAATTGTCTTGTGGAGAAGTGGTGGAATATTAAGGTTGTCCCAGCCCTTGTGCAAAGATTTAAATGGTCTTTTTTCTAGCCAACTACCAGTGCTTGCTGAGCTTTTTTTGCCCCTATAACTTAGTCTACAGGCCTTAAAGTGCTGATCCTACCTGAGCACTTAGTGTCTCATTCCCACTGATGTACCCCCGACTAGAAGGACAGTAAATGAAGTGTCACAGAAATGCTGGCTTTGTTTTGTTGCTGCAGTCATGAGGTGCTCCATGCATCCTGGTGCAGAGTAGCTCCCTGCGTGCTAGCTCCTGGCTGCGATCCCCCAGACTCAACAGAGGGGCAACAGCTCTAGCACCCTACTTGAGCTGCAGAAGCTCAGAGGGAGTTTTCGTTCTCAGGGTACTTAATAAAATGCAAAGTCTTTGCTCACATTCCTGCCTGTCATGGCACTGTGGTGATGCTCTGCCTCCAGTGAGGCTGCGCTGGGGTGAGGGACCCGGCACTGTTCTCACCTGTGGTTCTCCAGTTGTTGGCTAGTGAGGCAGAGCACTGCGTGCCAGGGCCTGGGTTTCTGCAGCCGACTGCCTGTCTGAAAATCAGGTTTTGCTCTGCAGTTGCCTGGAGAACAGAGCAGGCTCCGGAGACTCCAGCACTGAGGCTTGTGTCCACCAGCATGTGCAGAGGGTCAGCTGGCCTCAGAAGGCACCCTGTGCTTTGACACCAGGGTGGCAGAGGGAATCTGGGGCTATTGGCCACCAGCACTGGTGGTATCTCAGCTTTTACTCTTGCGTATTCTGTACAAAACTTTGTGCATAGATAAGTGTATTTGAAACCATTCACTCTTTATTAGAGTCTGATTGTTGTGACACCTGTGTATATAAAGCCAAAAATTTTCTCTCTCAGGTAAAATATTGTTAATTTTTGGCTCAGCCAAACAGAGTTAATGGAAAGGATATATATTATAAAGTGTAAAGGATGGAAAGGGAAAAATACTCAGAGATAAGAAACTGATTGATGTACAGACATAGAAAATAACTTCATTCAATTCTATGGGGAATTCTGTCAGGCAGAAATTTCTCTTATCCTAATAGGGAGTGAAATTGCAATTCTTTAGAAATCTGATACAGAAGATTTGCAGATTCATTTCAAAACTGCATAATCCAACCGTACCCCTTAATTGTTTTCATAGATCTGAAGAGTTATATTTGGACTACCTAGCCCAGATAGAAAAAGTAAGACCTCACAGAACCCTCTTATGTGCCTAAAGTGGCACTCAGGCATCTCAGTCTGTGAGCTGTTCTTGGATCTGTGAAACTTATGCTATCTAATTTTGGCCAGTGAAGTTCTCTTAACGTTTGCAATTCCATGACTGCATTTTCCCACTGGGGCTGTCACCTTGTCAGTTACCTTACTGCCTACATGTTTGGCAAATATTCTATTCAATGTCAAACATGCCTCAGGAAGTCAAGGCCAGACCCTGGTACCTGCAACAGCTCAGATATAGTGCAGAGCTCTGCAATTCTGTCTGCTGCACTGGTTTGTTCAGCTTCATGCAACTCATCCACACAGAATCCTGCTGCCATAGAAGGGTGAGAAAGTCCTTCACATCTCAGTCTGGCCAGTGTCTCAGAGCAATCCCTTAGATATGGCTCAGGCTGTATGCATGTTGAAGGTGACATAAGAGCCGTGTTTCATCCTTTGCCTTTTGCTATAACTCTTTCTGTATTGGTTTCTAACCTAGAGGAAAGAGATTTGATGACCTCCCATCATCTGTACACAAAAGAACGGCTCTCATCTAAGAGTGAAGGTGCAAGTGCATAAGTGTGGATTCAGTGGCAACTAGCTTTTCTTTAAAAAAATAAATAGAGTTGGCAACATTATCCTCTTCTCCAGAATTGTTTTTAGGAGAGATGTCTGAACCAATCTTATGTGTAAAAGATGACTTTGGGCTACAAAAGAAATGTGATCTTGGACACTTCTCTTGCTTAGTATTTCAACTAGCTAGCTTGGGAAGTATCGTGTGAATCCCATTCCAAGGTGCTGAACTTCACCTTATGTTACATAGGCAGCCCACATGCTGACGAAGCCCACAAATTGTGTTTGAATAAACCTCAGTGCTTTGTAGCCTTTGTGATTAAAAAGTAAGATCTACAAACTGTGAAAGGGAAGACAGGCTAAAGACATCAAAAACAAATGCTTCAAATTTGTGTGGGTTGTTTTTTCTTTTTTTTTTCTTTGAAAGAGATGTAGATGACATTGATATTCCATGGAAAAAAATGTGTTGATATCTTTCAGTTGGTAATTTTAAACCAATTCTTCCAGTGCCTGGAACTGGATAGGTGACACTGATATGCAGAAATATATTTGTGAAGCAATTTCAGTAAGTAGATAGAAATGGAATTGTATCAGGCTCAGCACAGGCTGGCATTCCCACACCACTTGTCATCAGGAGCATCCACTCAGGCTTTTGATGTCTCCAATGTTTATTCAATGCACTTGACACTTTAAAATCTAGTTTAGTGTAATTTTGCTTTTGATGGGGTCTTTTAACATATGCAGCAACAGACTGAGGGAGGACAATTTCAAAATAAAAGATGTTCACTCATCAAAAGCTGCTATAGTACTCAGAAGTGTTACAGTGGTACTCTAGTTCCTAATACAAATCATTTGTGCACAGTATAAAAGAGGAGATTTCCAAAGACTACTGATCAGTGCACTGATGCACTGCATACAGTAGCTGCAGACTGAAACACTGTCAGATAAGCTTGGGGTTCTCTTTAAACACCTGTACTAAAGCTGGGTTTAAAAACACGTGTTTTGTATCAGTCATAGGAAAAAATAGTTGAAGCGTGTTAAGGCTCCCAATATTTGGTCAGAACAGAATCAATTGGTTTCTTATTCTACCCAAAGAAAGACACTGAATTCTGTGAAATATATTATGGGCTGGCATGAGCATTTCACCCCTTTTAGTTGAAAGCAAAGGTTTGTGTGGCGCCCTGGGGCCAAGGCTCCCTTGGCTGCCAACTGAAGCACTGCCTGGCTGTGCTGCATAGCAAAAGTGAGCTGATCCCTGCAGGTGGGAAGGCAGGCAGGGGAGCTGCTTCTCAGGGCACTGGAAAGTGGTTGTCACTAAAGTCTGTCTCTGACTACTGACATCCTGTCAGAAACATGAGGTGTTACTGGGATTGCTGAAATGGGAAAAAAATTGAGTGAGAGAGCTTTATGAACTTATTGAAAGCTCCTCAGACCCTCTTCTTTCATCATCCTGCTGAGCTGCTGAAGTAGGATGTTGATGGTGGGGCCAGACTTACAGGATCAAGCTAACTGAGGAGGACTTTTAAGAACCTTCAAAAGACATATATCATTCTGTATTTGGACTTAGAGATATTGGAGAGTCAGAGCTAGGGAGGAAATCTCCATTGCACTACCCAGCAAGGCTAAGGCTAACAGACTCAAACAAGGCTGTATGGTGGTGATAACAGTAAACTGATTTGTACTTAAATTGCAATGAATAAAAATAGGGAAAAGGAGAATTTGCAGAAATGCTCATCCAATATAGGCTTTTTTTCTGCATCAAATACTACTTTTGCTGACTTTGTGAATGTGTTCCCAATGCAGTCAGAGAGCAAAAATGCCTGTTACAGGGAAGGAAGCCTTACTCAGTAGACAAGAGTGAAGGTTGACCCTGTCCAGCCGTATTTCATAGAAGAGGACTGCCCCTTTGCCTTTTCCACAGGGCCAAGTGGAAGCACCAAGTATCTCTGAGCATGGACTGCCAAAAGAGAGAAGCAAAGCTGGAACTGAGAAACCTAAGCCACTCTTTAGGAACCAACCACTGTCTACTCTTCCTTCTGAGTTCAGGCAAGTTGTTGTTGAGGAAGAGGGATTGAGAAGAGGTAGAGAAAACAAGTGTGAAGGAAAAGGGATAACTGGGAAGAAGATATACACATAGAGGAAAGAGAGAACATCAAGAAGAGAGCAGAAGGGAACTATAGGTTGTTGAAATGTCTGAGGAAAGAAAGTAAGCATGAGATATAGGAAGAAAGGGAGAAAATTTCAGGGAAAAATACATAGGAAATAAGTTCAATAAGAAATAGCATTGAACTGTTTTAAAAAATATTTCCTCCATATTCTAATTATCTCCTTTAAATGGAGAAACTAAGAATATACTGCTGTACAGGTAAGAAACCTCTGCAAGATTTCTCTGTTTCTCCAAGTGAGCTTATTCGCTTTAAGCTGTGCTTTTCCTGAAGCTCATCTTGTTCAATTTGAGTCAGTAACCATATCAGCTTAGAAACAAAATTTGGGTAGCCTCCCAAATGGGCAAGTATGAACCACTAACTACTCTGTCAGAAAGGAAAGGGGCCCAACACATGGTATATGTGTGCGCATACATGTATGTATATGATACATATGTAAAAATACTTTTATATAGAAATATAATAATTTCACCTGTAATTCCTGACTTTTAGGGCAATCATTACTTTTTGGAAACTTTACTCATGACTGCTGACAGAGTCAAAGTATGTGGTGGATAAGTTCACACTTCGAGGGTATCTCTGATATGCCTGACCATAGGCACAGCCTCCTTGTGTTGTGATCTGCTTGTGTGTGTTGAGCATGATCTGTAAGTCTGTACTGATCCTAACAGAATGATAGAATTTATGAAATACAAGTAATTGTGAAAGGTAATTATTTTGCTTTCTATTTGATACCAAGTATTACTGTGAGTATTTTTTTTGTATTCTTTGGTCTGACTTGTTCTTTGGTCTTCTAAGAGTCAGAAAGACTCTTAGCAGATTGTGCTGTTCTGACTTTTTGGCTGTGGAGTAGCCTCCAAAGTACCATGGCCTTCATGAAGATCCCAAAGGCTGCCTGCAGGATACCTTGGTGGAAATGATGGGTACTGAGTTGCTGCATGTGCTTGGACATGCAGGTTTCAGTATAGCTTTTTGGTGGGGGGAGAGGATCAGGCATACTTACGTACTTTGTACAATGTACTTCTGAGCCCATATTACAAAGCTTCTTTTTTCTACACCAGGACTGGATAGTTATTCTTGTGGACAATCCCCAAATGGTAGATAATGCAGTTACATTCGCTTTTCTATGTTGCAAAACTGGGATTTCCAAAAGAGACAAGTAAGATTAGGCCCATCTTAGCCAGGATGTACTTTGGAAGATTCCAGACTCTGGCTGCATTAGACAATAGGTTATTCCTTTTATTTGATATCACTTTTTCACATTATTAATGTAGTCAGTATTTTTGTTTTGGTTTTGCCCCCCTTCACTTCATCCTTCCCTGTAAACCCTTCCATTTCCAATATACCTGTCCAGTTCATGCTGGTTTTCACAGCTTTCTGAAATTCTGTAGGAGCTGTTTCAGAGAGTCTTCAAACCACTGACAACATACCACAATCCTACTTTGTAAATACACTGCTGTGCTCTCACATCAGTTGCCTGGGTTTTTGTCTCTCTATTTGCCATGATGTTTTAGCTAAGATAATCCATGGATCAACATAGTGATAAAACATAGTGTTCAAGTCAGAAATCATAATGGAAATCTGGTAATGATGGAAAAGAGGAGATATTGCCCTGTGGTGTTCAGGAACCGTGTGGAGGAGGATGTCTTTTTTTTCTACAACCACCCTACTATGTCTAAACTAAAGTATATTTTGAATAGAAAGGAAGGCTTGGATATCACACCCTTGTCCCTAGAGATTAATTCATAGATAACTTACAATCTTTCGATTGGAAATATTTTTCTTTTTTCTTCAACTTTTCTACTGGTAGCAACTGGACTTAACATTTCACTGTGGTAATACAGGAAATACTGAACTTTTTTGGAAATGACTAGGCACTGCCTAATGTTTAATTGTAACTTATAACGCTAAAAACTCAAGGTAAAATTGTTTAATTGTCAAGCCTGATTGTTTTAAGAATCAAAGAAAAATCATCTCAATACACAAAAAAGGGATACTTTTAATTTTTCTTCTTCCAAGTCGATAATACATGGGTTTAAATGATGCTTTATAATCCTATATGAACTGCCTGTGCTGCAGAAGGAATCCATAGCTGTGGTGAATCATACGGATTTCCTTAATGCACTCTGATACGAGGTATCAAAGCCATTAGCATGGGGCAGAGAGATTAATGGAAAGCTGGGCTTTCTGGGCTATAGCTGAAGTGTAGGCGGCATACTCTAAACATGTGAAAGCACCCACTAAAGCACTGGACATATGTGTCTGGCCAGCTGAGTCTTGTTTATGTATATTCAGGTTGTCCACAACTGTGGAGAGAGCCATCAACAATATAGAATTTAATCTTCCTCCTCGTGGTATTTTTCAGTCACTTGTATCTCATGATGTTAAGCTGGCAGCATGGGTAGCAAAAGGGTAGTAGTACTGCTCAGCCAGTGGTGTAAGCTGAAGTGGCCTTGCTGTGGTAAAAAGTGAATGCAAAGGTCAGAGTCTGTCTTGCATTCTGCTGAGAACACCCTCCTCTTCACAAAAATCACAGGATCATTAAGGTTGGAAAAGACCTCCGGGGTCACAGAGTCCAATCTTTGACCGATCTCCACTTTGTTAACTAGACTGCAGCGCTAAGTGCCACGTTGTTGTTTCTTGAACACCTGCAGGGGTGGTGACTTCACCACTTCCCTGGGCACTCTGTAACAATGCTTTCCCATTTCTTCCAGTATCTCATACTTCCTTCCTTCCTTAGTGATGGTCTCTGTAATCAGAAAAATTCCTGTGGACAACTGCGTGTCCCCGTGGGTGAGTCTCTGAAGTTGCTTGCTTTGTTCTCTATGGTACTAATT
>NW_016690246.1:2823023-2856927 GCF_001604755.1 Lepidothrix coronata | reverse complement strand
TATACACATTTTTTATTTGTTGCATCCCGTTCTACAAGGGCAGCAGAGGAGGTCATAAACCGAAATATGCTTGCTGTAGCATATCTCATTAGACTTTGTGAAAGACGCTTTCTGGCAAGTGAGGATAGAATGCAATGCAATGGAGATTTAATAGTTTTTCAGCCCATAATCTGATACTATGCAATTACATGTATTAACTAGAAAAAATGACTTTTTCTAGGGTAATTCAGTTTATTCAGAGTACTGTAGTTGCTAGTCCATTTGACGACCAGCAACAACCTCAGAAATAAGTATGATAGATAATTAGTGTGTTTGTAGTGGTGAAAAAAAAATAAGAGAAAATAATGAGAGAGGATTTGCATATTTGATTTTACCTCGATATTTTCACAGGGCTAGTAATTGCATCTGTATGTACAATTTTTCACATACCAGATTCATATGCCAGATGATTGTTGGCAACAAATGGAGCTGCATTGATTCTCAGTTATGTCTTTTCATGAAAGATCAGTGCAGATAGTTGAAGTTGTGTTCTGTTCAGGAATATGTCTTCAGAAGGTAACTGGCAAAACAAGTAAAGCCAGCAAAAGACTAATGGAAGAGAAAAGAAAGAATAACATAGTTTACCCATCCCAGATCAGAAGCATTTAGGTCTTATGGATCACTTCTGTCCCTGTGTTTTTGGGCAAAAAATAGTGATAACTGTGCTGCATTTTGCCACAAAACCCATATCTTTACACAAAACCCATCCAAACATATAGGGAACTTTCAAAAGATTTAAAGGAATCTATCATTACCTCCTCATCATTAGGTGTATGAATTGCAAGCATCCTTGACAGAAACTGCTATGATATTTACTGCAAATAGAATGACTTGGTATAATTCAAATGGGTTTAAAAAAAATCCTGCCTACCAAGTGAAATCAGCTAATGACAGCTTTCAGATTATACTTTTGTTCTTTCAGTTTCCAAAGCTTTTAAATTCTACTAAACTTTTTTTGAACTAAATGCATTTTAAATTGTATTCATCTGGTTCAAAAGCATATCTGTTTTTTCTTGCCTTTGCTCTAGCTGATGTGAACATATTTTTGGGGGGAGATGGAAATCTGTGGTAATTCCTGAACAACATGAATGCTGGACACATGATAAATACTGTAGCTGAGTGTACTTAACATAAAGAGCATCAAGTTTATTCATCTAAATAAATATAGCTTAGAATTGCCCGTGTTTAAAATATAAGTGAATACATGAATATATCTACTGTGAAGATGTATTATTGTAGGTTGCTCCTCCTCATGCTAAAATCCGCAGAAAGAGGCTGAATCAGAAAACTTCATATGTTGAAACTTTTCCATGACATCAGCGCTAGCAGAGGTAGTTTGTAGCTGCTGGAGTTGGCAAAGTATCACCCTGTTCATCCTCTCTGAGCATTGAATGGGGCATCTCACATCTCCAAAAGCATTACTGAATCTTAATGTGTTACATTTTCATGGGGTGATTTGATGTTGGTTTATTCTGAAATGAATGAAATGAGGTCCTCATGATGCATGAGTGACCTATCCAGTTTTTGTCACAGGTGGAAGGATGAAGACACTGTAGAAGGTAGTTAAACATAAGATGCCTTAATAGCCATGTGTAGCCAAAATGAGTGGGACTGTGAGATTTGATGGAAGACGTAGCTGTTTACAGTATTGTTCTATGTGGTGCGTATAGAACAGTTGAATTAATCTCCCAGTCTCTCTTTATTGTCAGTGGACCGAAATGGACAGTTCCAGGATGCATTACATTTCCTCCTATAATTAGTACAAAAAAGGACATTTTTAGTATTGTTTGATATAGAATAAGATATTATTAAGCTTCATCAAACTCTTTTGAATCTTGAATGTCCTTCCTGAATGACTTTGGCATTACGGTGCTGCAGACTGACACATTTTTCAGAAGTGAAAGCAGACTAAGGTGGTGTTCTGGCTGATGGGATTTACAAATGTCACTAATAGCTAAAGTATGGTGACCTCAGCTCTCCTCCGGTAACTGTTCAATATCTAGGCCCTGAGGATTCATTTCACTGCTGTGAATTTTTTGTACTCAAAAAGAACTCTTTCTTGTTATACAGAAAAGGGAATAAAAATCTTGAAAAGAGAGGGCCATTAATGATTAATAATAGACATTTAAAATTCAAAAAACCATCAAGTTCAAAACATGTTTCCACAGTTAAATTTTATTTCAAGTACTTTTACTCCTTTGCAAGCTTTATTAGTTGGTGGTAAAATGCCAGTTGATATTGAGCAATCATTAACTTAAAGTTTATTGACTGCAATTTTTTAGCTGCAATTATTACTATTTTTAATGTGCTATTGCTAATATTCCTAAAAAATGATTGCTTAGTGATTAGAGAATAGAAAAGAGAAATAAGATACTAGTTGATATGTTGAAGTTAATGGTGATAGGACTGAGTGGGTAGTGAAACTGAAGATGTGAGTAATTTAAGCCCATTACTCTGTGTGACTGTACAGCACAGTTACTGCTGTGCGTATAACTCACAATTTGTAATGTTCAAAATTATTGGTGATTCCTTTCCCAGGTCTTTTTTCTTATGAGCTTAGCTCATTTCACCGTCTGCTGTTCTGTTCCTAAATCATATTTTCAGCTGAAAGACTAAATAAAGGAAGTTGGCATTTGAAATGTCCAGCTGATGCTTTACATTGACAAATGTAGCATGCAAATGGATTTAAAAGCTCAATAAAAAGGGTTTGAACTTTTGCCCAAAACTTGGACAGCATGTAATTGAAAAGAAAGCCTACTAAGAGATGGCTTCCGTAGTGAAGACACTCTACTGGAAGGGCACAACTAGGTCACATTGCTTCCTCTGCCATCCTCAGTTCAACTCTTCTATGTTTTTGGGTTTGGATCCAGCATTGGACCCATCAAACAGATCCACGGTAATGCTCCTCTATGAATAGTCCTGAATTCAGGAACAGTGGGTGGCTTTTGTTTTCAGTGTAAGAGGAACTGAAAGTGGTTTACCACTTGGCTGGAAGAAATCAAAAGTTACATTACCTGCCTTTGGCACTCCTGAAGTTGTCCACACCTCCATAAGAGAGTACAAGTCCGTTTTGTAATAATGCCTGGTGGATACCTTGTACAGATGTAGTTCCCCCTTTGAAGAGCTGCCACAGTCACGCTTGTGGACAGTCAGTTCTGAAAGTACCTGCTCCATCTTCTCTAATTCTTTAGGAAGTGGATATTTTAGAGACAGATTTTACATCAGATAGATTTATATAGAAAAATCCAGGAAAAACAGACTCTTCTTTACTGTAGATTTTGGTTTGAATGTGTCTTGACGGATTAGGTGCTCTGCTTAGCAGGTTTTTTTTTGTTTTGTTTTGGGGGTTTTTTGTTTGTTTGTTTCTTTATTTGTTTGGTTTTTTATCCAAATTATTTTATTTTTTAAGCATGCAGAATCTTTTTTTTTTATGCCAGTGACTGAATAATAGAATGAGATGAAGCCACCACTGACTTAGATTAAAGTAATGAGGGATCACTGGTAGTTTCAGCAGTGGTTCAGTATGTATCAGGATTAACACCGGTATGTAACTAAAGCAAGATATTGCTTCAAAAAATTACACTAGGATTTTTTGTTTTTAAATAGATAGCTTAAGGTTTAAAAGTAATAAAAATAAGGTTTCTATGAATTCCTCTGTATAATAATTTCAGAGAGTTCAAGTCTGTCACCCACTAGAAGTTGAGAGTTTATCAGCAGCTTATAGGTTAATGCGAGGAAGTGGCCAAACCATAGGGTAGGAAAGAACAGAAAAATTGTATCAATGAGCATTCAAACAGGAATGCTTTTAGCAATTGTCAGTTAATGTGACAGCTGTTGTGCGAGAACTGATTCAAATGTGGTTATATAATTGATTTTCTTTTCCCCAAAGGAGAAGGAAATACACTATTAACAGTGATATATATCACTTAGGTACAGTGTAAATGTTACTAGTATGGTATTTAATTTAGAAAACTGAGACTGAGAAATCTAAAATGAGAAATATAAAACTCCTTTACAGGTCTCTTTCAAAATGCAAATTTATGTCTCAAGGGGCCAGTGGAACTTAAAGTATAAATACAGTCTGTATTTAGGGAGTTTTAAAAACACATATTACTGAATTGATAGAGCATAACACTTCCCTTGCTTAGGCAGCATTATGCTCTATCTTGTAAAATGTACTTGGGGTCATGTAAAATGCTTTATTAAACTTACAGTCCATAACTAGAGTTGTTACATTTTAATGTATATATTTTTTATTCATGGATTATTAAACCACTAAATCCAAACAATGTCTTCATGCCAAACAATTTCTTTGAGTATCATTCTGAGTCTTTTCACTTCCTGTGTAGCTACCCCAAATCCTCAAATTTTAAAGCTATTTTTCAGAGCTACCCTGTATAGAAATATACATTTAAAAGCAGGCAAGAAAGGAAGTTTCTGTTTGTTTTGCATAAAATACTTTTAAAAAAAGAAATCAATGAGGCACTTCTGGGTGGGAGAACTGCAATTCTGGGGAGAAAATTCTTGAATGTTGTGTTGGTTATAACCATGAGGGATATATACAAAAAGAAATAAGGAAAATAATTACATATTTCATTGCAAGAATCCTTTTTTCCTCAAGACTTAGGGTTGGCTTGCTATTTAGAGAGTGTCTTACTCCCTACTTTTACGTGGTGTATTGTTCTTTCCTATTATTGAAAAGTTGGCAGAAGTTACAAAACAGTGGTGGTTTAAGCATACTGCTGTGCCCAGAGATTCCAGGGTATTGGTTTTGGACTGCATTCACCTTCTGTTTTCTTCTACTGTTATTATAAATAACTCTAGGGAAGAAGTTGAACTGCAAAGAGCTGAAAAGTAGGAAAGTAGCATCTCTTTTCTGCATATTCCAAGCCCCCAGATAAGTGATATTCATAGTACATATAATATCTTTATTGATCTGAAATGTCTCATTGCTGTGGTTGAACCAACGACTCTCCTACAAGAACATACCTAGGATTTGTTATTCATCTGATACCTGAAGAGAAATGGGAACTGAAAAAGTTAATGGATATAAGTCTGTGGTCTGGGCTTCAAGATATTCAATGCCAAAGTGTCCATCTAAAAGATTTGTTACTGGTGCTGATTTTATTGACATTATTGATGAAGTAACTTTCAGCAATGATGCCATAGTATTTGTGAAACACCAAGGAGTAAAATGGGCAAAATCACAAAAGATGTCTTTATTTTTTTCCATATGTAACAAAATTGACTGGTTTAGAGAGTAATAGAGGAAGTTTAGAAAGGGAAAGATATGTGCTTTAAATATGCATAATTGTGTTATTACATGCCAAAAATCTCTTGTCTTGAAAGAGATAAAGATGTTTCAAACACTTTGTGAAAGAAAGGGAATTTATACAAGACAAGTTTTGTAAGAACAATTTATCCTTTATTTTTACCTGGCATATCTTTGCTATGTTAGGAATATTGATTTCCACAAAATATAACTTTTTCTGTGATCTTCTCTCTCCTTTTTTTCCTGTTCTCTCTGGTCGTTATTATAAAAACATTTCAGATTACTTATTCTGAGGCTTTTCCATGTGTAGAAAATTTGTTGAAGAAGAATACAGCCAAGATACATAAGAGTTTATTTTGTTTGTTTCTGACTGAGCAGTGATTTTGCCACTCCTAAGGCAACAAACTGTTTTTTCAGGCTATAATAGTCTACACTGTCTCTGCAGGTATGGTTAATGACCGGACTCTTTGAATCCCTTACATATGCCCCAAATCCCTTTTTTAGTTTGTACTGACGAGGAAACACTGTACTGGATGTAGTGGTTGGACTGAAACCTTATACTATAGCATCTAATAGGACAGTGAGCATTTACAAGATCACCTGTTGCCTGAGGTGCTAAATTTGGCTCTCAGCAGAGTCAATTTAGTAACTCCATTCAGACTGATTTCTCGAAGATTATTTCATGTTTTGTGAGACATGAATTTAGCACATATTGTTAATATAGATCACAAATGCAATGCAATATTTTTCATTTCAAGCTAATGACTATTTCATCAGTTTTACCATTTTGAAAGAGAAAATAATTCCCCTTTTAAGTTAGCATAAATGTTAATTTAATTTTCTTACACCAAAATATGCTTCATAATAATTGAGTATTTCTTACAGACAGTTTTTTCTGGACATCGCTGAACCATTTATTTAAGACAAGAGTTACCAGAAAACTGCCCTAGTTGTTTTTTCGTTTTTTTTTCTAAGAGACTAAAAATGTATTTTAAAATGTATTTCAGTTACTTAGGTTTGTTTCTGCTAAGAATATCGAGGTGTTTTCTACAAAGTTTACCATCCTTGTAAGCTTTCTCCTCCTCTATATGTATGTCATATACAGGTAATTTTTTTAGTTTTTTTTTTTTCATCAAATAGCTTTTGCTATTAAACACATAGCCTTCATATTCTTAAAGAATGTACAATGCCATATTAAAACTGGAATATGAAAAATCTAGAGAAATCTTGAAAAATCAAGAGAAAGATTTAAAAATGGTAATAAAATGGGAACACACATGTGCATGCACATAAGTAAAGAAAACAATGAAATGGAAATAATCCACATTTTACTTGTTGAAAGTAAATGTAGCATTTTTAAGAATCGCAGTCATAATAACTGACCTTTTCATCTTCTGTAGTAGCAGTAAGATTTCCTCCTTCCCCCTCCCCTTTTTTTTTCTTCACTTATTTCTATCAGAGCCAGGATCAAAAGAGAAGTTGTAACACTTACATGTCAAGAATCATGACATCTGGAGCAAGACTGAATTCATTATTTCTTGGTGAGAGTGTTATACAATAAGGCTTGACTGACATACAAAATCTGAGACGCTTTCTGATCACCTGATATAATTAAAACAAAACACTTGGTTCTGCACAATGCCTGTGCATAATCTATTTTGAGCCTTTCAAACATAGAAGTATATAGTGTAAAATGCTACTAGATTAGTTTGAATGACTTGTCATTCTATTTGCAGATACCTCAAATCAGCTATGCATCTACAGCTCCAGAACTGAGCGATAACACCAGGTATGACTACTTCTCTCGAGTCGTCCCACCGGACTCCTACCAAGCACAGGCCATGGTGGACATCGTGACAGCCCTTGGGTGGAACTACGTCTCGACGCTGGCTTCTGAAGGCAACTATGGAGAGAGTGGTGTGGAGGCGTTCACCCAGATCTCCAGAGAAATTGGTGAGTGCATCTTTACCAGGTTTTGTATTTACAGCTGCTGAGTTGCAGAACATCACTGAGTTCTGCTTGGGTCTATGCAGTGTGATCAGAACACCCATGGCTGTGTTACCTGGACTCAAGTGGGTGATTTTGCTTCTCGCACATCTGCCAAGGTGATAGTTCTGGCAGTAATTTAAGAAGACAGGCAAAAAATGTGTGTCTCTTGCCCCTTCTGGAAAAGAGGAGTTCCTTGATGAGTTAGGGGCAAAAAGCAACCACCAGCTGAATTACAACCAGATTTGAGGAGATGTGATTTAGCTTAAGAAAATTGTAATCCAGTAAGAGCTTTTTCCATGTTCCAGCACTGATAAATCTAGGGGGTTTAATTTTGGTAGATTTTTAAAACAACAAAAAAATCCTCTGAAATAAAAGACATAACTTTGCTGTTTTTCTTTCATGATGAAATGTACCGTACAAATACAGGCATTATGATGAGAAGTATATTTAGGTTCCTTTGATCCTTTTGGTTTTTTTATTTTTGTCATACTATAGTTATTTCTGGCCTGAAGAAAATGGCTGTTTCTCAGGAGCAGAAGGTTTTGGATAGCAAGTAATAAGATGATGAGTAGCAGGTGGTTTAAAAGAGGGTGGAATTGGTCTTTCACTAAGTGCAGTGTTAAATGACACACCAAAAAAACCCTGCAGACAGTCTTCCTGTCCTTCCTCAGAAAGCCCAGATTAATCTACCGGATTTGACTTTCAGGGCATGTACATATGAAAACTGGTTCTTTTGAATCAGGTTGGGTGAGAAAATATGATAGTATCTCCCACTTTCAATGACTGCATGTGAATACAAAGACCATCGCAATCGTACAGGAAGGCGCATGTGTGTTTCAAGTACTTATGCTTGAATCATAAAGGTAAATGATTACTCACAACAATCTGGCAGTAGGACAACACCACAGTGATTCATGCCACTAGGAAACCCATGTATATAATATGCTTGGTAGTTTAACCACTAAATACTCCTTTTCTAGTTTCTAACCAGTACTGTCAGGTCCTAGGTGTCTTCATGGGAGAGACAAAGCTGACTAAGGCATGGATAATTTTTTCACAGTTCATATCTCAGAGATGGTTTGTTTATTGCAAATGGATTGGCTTCCCCAGACCCTCGCTGAGTAGTTTATTGGCTGAAAAATCACTTTTTCTTGAAACAATCTGCAACACAGCTAGTTCTACTGAGTTCTGAAAGCAAACAAATGAAATAGAGTGTTTAGGACTTTTTACTGTTTCCCATTTCCAGGAATATGAGACATCTTCCAAGGGGTGCAAAAACAACACCTATGATTCAACAATGACTTGAGTTTATGTCAGAGGGATCCTAGAATAAAAAAGACCATTGTCATTTGATAAATAATTTACATGAATAGGATTAAATAAATATTTTTAACAGGATTATGAATCCAAAGCAGTTACAATCATGAATGGGTGTCCTAAACATTACAAGATCTGTGTAATACTAAGAAGTGCAATAAATCATGATTTGTGGTTTGATTTATCTTCCCCCCTCTCACCTTGTGATTTATGTTTTCTACTAGAACACTTGATTTTGGCAACCTCTGTGCTCACAGTAACTTACCAACTATTGTGGGGACCAGGAAATCTAATGGTTCTAAAGAAGGAAGGCAGAGGGAGGCAGGACAGACAAGTAATTTTTATTTTCTAGAGAAATGTTCAAGTAAATAATCAGGTAAATCATATGTAACCACAGGGACAAGATTGATAGCCAGTGCAGAATTGTCAGGAACAAATACTGTCAAAGCCATCTAATAATTTTCTTTGACAGGATAATAGCTTGTAGCTGAAGACAAAGCAGAGGATGTGTCATGTCTCTAGAATTTTGTAGTGCTATCTCAACTGTCACATACAATATTCTCCTGAGCAAATTTGGGAATCTAGGTGAAAATATCATAGACTGGATGCAGACCTATTTAGAAAACTTTTCTGAGATTTCTGTTTAAATGAAAGAATGAGTTGTGTGTTATTTGACAGTTTATCCTGGCTCAGGTAATATATAATATTTCCATGTTTAACCCAGATGGACTTGTAATGAGGAATACTGTAAAATCTTCCTTCCTCAGAAGGACTAGGAGTGTATTGGAAGATACTCTTAGGGTCCAAATCTGAAGACAGTCTGGAAAAGTAAAAACTTAAGTGACACATACAAGGCATTGTGCTTCAGCAAAAAGGATCTGAACAATGAGGAATTCAGATGGACTGGTCGGAAAATACTATTTAAAAAAATGATGGGAGAATGATAGTAAATTATAACCTGTCTATATTCCTCTTGTTTAAATGGAACATGCAGATGGGCATACTATCTGTAAAATAATTTGAGTAATCCTCCAATTTTCCTGTCAATTGTGGAACCTCTTGCTCATAACTGAGCAAGGGGGTTAGCCTAAAGAAGAGTTGACTAAGAAGGGAAGGTGATGGAAAAGGTGCTTTCAGTTAGGCTTTTACGGAAAGATAGAGGACACTTGTTCATCCAAATACAGTGTATGTAAACAGAAGTAATGGAATTAGTCTCTAGCGTGATTCTATCTAGATTTAGAGAAAGCCCCTTTTAATATTTAAGACAAAGCATTATACTGGCTTGCTTGGGGACATTTTGTAACCTCCAATGCAAAGGATCTGGGAGAATGCATTAGACAAACACCTGCCCAGTGATTATGTAAGTGCAGTTAGCTCTTCCTTGGGGCTGGGAGGTGGATTGAATGATTTCTTAATGTCCCTTTCAGCCTGATCCTCTTGTTCTCTGTCCTCAGACTTTTCACCTGAACCATAGGACTGGAAATGCTTTTAAAATGGAAAGTTTGGATAGCATCTAACTATGAGGTCTGAGACTATAGAGTTTACGTAGGTTTGTAAAAATCATCATACAGTGTAAGACTGCACACAACAGCAAAAGTTACCAGCTCTGTGTTAATAAACTGTGTGTTAAGAGAACCTAATTAGGACACTGCTCCCCTTGTGCAGCTGGTATGCAAATGAATAGGACAGCTCAACTCTTTGCTGAGTATTTTACTCAGATCCTATCTAATATAAGTAGCCAATGACTGGAAGCAAAAAGAATGTGAAGATAACCATAATGAAAAGCAAAAAAAAAAAAAAATGAAGAAAGGATGTGAAAGATATTGATATATTCATTTCTGAAAAAATCAGTGCACGAGAGGACATGAGAAAACAGATTTGAAAATATAAACAGAAAAGCTTGGGGTTTTTTGTTTATTTTTTTGTGGTTTTATAAAGTTGAGAGTTCAGAAAGGGGTTGAGTTTTACATATGTTTAAAATAGAGATTAATTTCATGTACTTATAATTTAGTATAATTTTTGTTGTGAGCTTGACTCCCTCTAATTTGCAGTTTGATTTACCCTCTGTTCAACTTCTATTTCTTGATAAGTAACAGGCTCCCAAATGAAAAGTCAAATACTGAAAAGGTCAAAGTGTTGCCACCCTGACATGTCACCAAATATATTATGTATCAAAATCTCCTCTCATTTTAATGACAAAGATCCTGTCTACAACAATGCATAGCTGGAAATTAAAATTTTACATGACAATGATTGGAAGGAGATTAGGGAATGGTGCTTATTCCAACTCATTCTTCCATGCATTATTGTTTGAACACAATGATTAAAATTTATAGAATTTTTTACTCCCTATAAAAAGTTAATCAATGATATTACTGTAATAATTTTGACATTATCATCAAATAATTTTGATACATTGACCAAAGGAATGAATTAATGTAAATTGCTTAAGACTTTCAGTAAACTGTAACTTGACTCAGCAATAGAAACTAAAACAGGGAAAAAAAGAAAACACATTTTACTAAGTCCTCATTAAACTGTCATGCTATATACTCATCGTCTATTTACTTTGCTGTTAATTATCTTTGACAAAATAAATGTTGGAAAGTCTCTAATCTGACTTTCTTTTAATGGTTCATTCCCTCTGTTATTAGAAACCAAAAGAAAGTACCATTAGAGATAAAATCAGGGGATGCTTTTGCTTTCTTTTTTTATTCAAAATACAAAAGCATTTGGTTCAGACAAATCTCTTTAGGTTCAGAATA
The DNA here is from genome assembly GCF_001604755.1 of Lepidothrix coronata. Taxonomy (NCBI): domain Eukaryota; kingdom Metazoa; phylum Chordata; class Aves; order Passeriformes; family Pipridae; genus Lepidothrix; species Lepidothrix coronata. The sequence continues at coordinate 2,845,545 of NW_016690246.1, read as the reverse complement.
CTTGTTCAGTTAGTGCAATGTTTGTACTAGAAAGGGCAACAAATCTACAAATAATAGATGAAATGCTATATGACAGATTTTTTTAGCCACTGTTGGTCAACTGCTGATAGGTACTAGCAGTGAAACTCTTATGGAAGTATTAGAAGAGGAGGCAAAAATGATAAAGGCAGGGAACTGAGCTGATCATCAAGAATAGGTGAGAAACTTCAGTGTTGCTTGCCCCTTTTTGCTTGTAAGTTGATTTTGTGTGTCTTGCCAGAGCTTTAAAGAAGACAGCAAAGTGCATTTAGGACCAGATCTTTGACTGAGGCAAAATGACATAACTTCATGGTAGCTTTTCTCCAGAAGAGAATGATGTACTTATTGTATGCCCTTGAATACCTGTTTTTAGGAACAGTGGTCTGTAGTTTTACTTACTCCTTTTATACTGATATATTGCAGTTAACAGCATTTTTCTGAGGAGTTAACACAGTTACTTTATGACATTTCATAATATTTTATCATGACAGTGACATTGAAAACTATATACTTAATTATAATGAATACATATGCTGAATGAAGGCTGTAGTAGCTTTATTTAAATTGTTTCAGACTTCAACATAGGTACCTATATTTGGTGTACACAGGAAATGGCCTGTGGCATTTCTTTGATATAGTTCTTAAATCATATTTGTCTCTTGTCAGTTCTTTTACTGTGTTTACAGCTGTGCATTGTACCTCTGTTTTTCTCCAAATTATTCGATTTCTTCTTACAGAATCACAGAATAGTTAGGGTTGGAAGGGACCTCTAGAGATCATCCAGTCCAACTCCCCTGCCAAGGCAGGGTTGCCTAGAGCGGGTTACACAGGAATGAGTTCAGGTGGGTTTTGAATGTCTCCAGAGAGGCAGAATTACCTTTAAAAACTTTTGAACTTCTAAAATTTTCAATGGATAAAGTGAAAACTTATTGGGAAGTGGTGAGGGAGGTTTGAGCAGGAAAATAAAACTTAAGGGATGTAACCTTTCCACTTAGACTAGTCATTGATAATTTAGAAATAGGATGGATTGCTGTTAAGATTAGTTCAAATTTCCTGCAGTAATCCTTGTATATGTTCAATACAAATCTAAAGATTTTTGTATTTTGTAAAGTAAGATGATGAATAGATTTCTCTCCAAACCCCAAGGTGTTATTTAATAGAAGATTAAAAAGTCTTGCAACATGAAGGTGGAAGAAATACAGTACCTGAAATGTAACCTTTTCCCCAAAGATAAGTCTCCTTTAAAGGTTGTTTTCAAGCTTAACAAATTAATTTTCGCAACTAATAATATTCTAACATACCCTCACAAAGGGTAAACAGTTTAATTCAATTTTAAGTTTTACTTCTATATTTATGTGGCTAAACTCTATTGATAGCACTGTATTTCAAGCTGCAAGCTGTAATTAATAATAACATGATATAATTGGCTATTGGAGCTTCAAAGTAACGTTTGAAAAATTACAAAATCAGATGGTAAGTGTATTAATATTGCAAAAGCTTGACAATTATTCCAGCAGTTTTTAATATTTGTGCCAATTAGTACCTGATAAAGAACAGTGTAATTTCTAGGGATTTATAATAAAGGACCATTTTCATTTCTCTCAGTGGTGCTAATCAATATGATGTTTTTTAGCTATAATTACTTGTTTTCTCTATAGTTTTAGGGAGGTGTCTTGGAGCAGTAAGAATACCATCTTGGTATGCTCTCTGACCCTCCAGAAATTGTTGTGACTTTAACAGCTCTTGAAGGGTTTCTTCATCCATCAGTTATCTGAGGCGGTTTTTAAGCATTCTGTAGAAAGCTCGCAAGTTACAATACTGTAAGTACTACAGAAGTCATTGGACTATGATTTTTTTTTTCTTTTTACTTCATCTGAACACTGTTGGTTGTGAACACAAATTCAAAGAATAATAAAGATGTCCAGGAAAGATATCTAGTTTAAGTTTTTTAAATGTAAAAATACAAACAAAATTATAAATGTGTTGATGCTAATTTTAAAAAAGCAATCTTATTAGATTAAAAATTAGATTCGACAGAAGTATTTTTGTTGAAATATACTGTGTGATGTTCATAATGAATAAGCATTTTCATGATGAAAGCTGGTTTTTCAAATGCGGAGCTCTTTGCAGGAGTGGTTGGGGATTACGAGTTTCAGTGTCTATAAACTGAAGTCAGTTTATAGTCACTGTTTATAGTCAGGAAACCATTTCAAATAAGATGTAAGGTGTACTTTTTAATATTAGGGGTGGAAAAGCATTATAAATATACTAAGAGATATTGGTATATTTATTTGATTAAGGGAAATCTTTCTAAAAGGAAGTTCGCTACAAAATGTTGGGCCAAATTTAGAAATCACTACTTAAACTGTAGTCTATACTATGCTTGATACATATAGGATTGTAAGAATTTTTTTCTGTCTGTATAAACTGTTACTGAATTTCTGAAATAAAAAGCAGGATAAGTATGTAGGTTTTAAGGTGATGACAGGAAGGAAATTTCTCAAGTGCTGCTGTTCTGTGTATTAGTGTGTATTATCATTGAGCCTGTGGTTTCTCATAGATTCTGTGATTCTCTTTTGCTAGAAGAAGTCCCAGAGCAAACAATTCATACATAATTAAAAAACTCCTGTGAAAGCAAAGTTAGGAAATGTCTGAATCAAAATGTAGTCATTCTAGTTGTTTATGACCAGATTTCCATTAAGAGGAGGTGGATTTTAACAGAGTTAATCCCAGTGGATATTCTTGTGTTAAGTAAAAGTATTTGTGAGGGGGATACTATAAGGGAAAGCATTGAGGACACACAATATGATTTGCAGTCTGTATAAAGCTACCCCTGTTTGGTTTTTGCATTATAATTTTATTGTGGTGCAAGACAGAGGACTGTGGAAAATAAATTGACAGCTTATTTTCTATGGTGGTTGTGCTTAATTGGTTAAAAAAAACAATAAATGAGTTAATAATAAGTTCCAGGATCTTCACAGATTCTGCCATAAGTGAGATTTTTTTCCCCTCCTTTATTTAGAAATGAGTCCTCTGTCCTCTATGTTTTACATAAACTTCTGTTACTGTCATTTCTGCAGAAAACTTGTTTTCACATGAGGTTCAGCCAAGCACCTTTTGTAGTGGTGCAAATGATGTGAGTTCAGCTGTAATCAGGGATCATAGACAGACTATGGCCCAGCTTTGATCAGAGTCCATGTGAGTGAACTTTGCCAACAGAGCACTTAGTGGTTTTGCTTTCCCACCATGCACAGACTTTTGTAAGGACAACCTGTATTTGAAGACACCATCTGAGTAAACGTGACAGGATAGAGCATGGTGGCGTAGGCTTGGGCTGTATTTACGTGGTTCTTTTGTTAATATGTCAAAGGGCTCACAGCATTTAAATGGTAGTCTTAGTTATGCTCCTGTCAGGAAGAACTGTTTCTGATTTCACAGAATATTCTGAGTTGGAAAGGACCCACAAGGATCAAGTCCAACTCTTAAGTGAATGGCCCATGCAGGGATCAAACCCACAACCTTGATTATTAACACCATGCTCTAATCAGATGAGCTAATCTCAGGGTCTTTGCTGGTCTATGATCAGTAGTCTCATTCACATTAAGAAGGTACACACAAATTCTTGAGGCTCTTGAGTTTGCTGAGAAAATTTCGCTTGTCTGTCTGCGTCTTCAAATGGTTTCTAGTATTTTTAAATGTTTAGCATTTTTTGCAGCTTTGCTTTCTACCTAGAGAATTATAGCTTTTAAAAATCATGTGAGAGAAATGCCTTACGATTGATATTAGCAATATACTCTTAGTATCAGCTCTTTTGTGATCTGTGGCTGCAGTTAAAACAATGAAGCTCTGGAACTGTCAGAGTCAAACACTGTGAGTCAATACCTCGTCTCCAGTGGTGGCTTCAGTATATGGAAGGGAAAGATATCACAATCTTACTTATTCACTGACCGAATTACCTATCCAAGGAGTATTCTGTAACCCCAGGTATTTAGTGGTTGATGCTTAGATTTCCTGAAGCATGAAAACTTATATCCGTTATAATTTCTTATTATCGTTTTAACCTCTCTCATTAAATGTCTTCTTGTTTGGATGCTACAAATGGTATATAGGAGAATCCAGTTAATCTCCTTCATAGTGTGCCTTCTTATTTATCTTAATGGTGGGTTAGAAGATATGAAGTAATTGTCATTTAATGGTGTCTGTTGTCAGTTTCTGGATCCCTTATTGCATTTATATCTCTGTTAAGGTGTATAGTCATGACTGAACACTCCAAGCAAAGCCTTACTATTGATTTATGTAGTGTCATTGTAATCTCATTTTTATTCTCAGCCCCACTCTTTATACATCCTGACAAATTGTAAGCTTTTTCTGTTGGCTGCTGGGTAGCAAGCAAATTATTTCCAAAAGCAATCTGTTCTGACACTCAAAGTTTATTAACAAATGGCTACAGCTGATTTAGAACTTAATGATGTGTGTGAACAATTCCAGGTATTCCTGCCAGTCTGTGCTCCCTTGTATTTGTCAATAGTCAATATTTTTCTATGACATATGTGTTTATCTAGCTTTGTGAGTACTCTGTCTTCTCCCTCTGCTCTTTTTTATTTCAAATAATTTTATACTATTTTCTTTCTGTTCAATACTCTCCCTCTCCTTTCAGAGAGCATTGTGTTATCCAAATCAAACCCTAGTAGACATTTCTAGAGCATGTGTTTATCAGCCTTTTCCAGTGCTGAATTTTGACTGTATCTTTCTATTCTTCCTATTCACTGTTTTTTATCCTCAGGAATCCTTTCCCTTCCCCCACTCCTCAGTTTCTCCTGTTCAAAGTTCTTAAAGTCTTCTAAAAACTCTGTTATGAACTTTAATATTTTATCTGCAGGGGTGATACATCTCTTTTGGTAGTAACTACTTTTGCATGCTACCTAAGTACCAGTAGGAGCAGAATGCAGAGATATTTGAAGTTATCTTATAAATGTGTCTTGTATAACTATATGCCCTTTCTGAATGTATCTATTCTTCATGGTGCTTTAAATTATGTAGGATTATACTATCTATTATGGAGCCAATAGTTTGAGGGTGAAGGTTAGTAACTATTTTAAGTTGAATTCTTGTTATCATCCAACTGTACTTGAAGCCACTGACTCAGTCACATAGCCCGTGTGACAAAGAACTAAAGTCTTTCAAGTATTAGGTTAACCCTAAATGAAACTTGGATTTTCTCTTTCTTTAGAACTTTTGACAACTGACAGTTTCATTATGAATTGAGACAGAGGGAAATTGCATTACAGTTTTTTGTACAAACTTCTGTATTATACTTCTGAAGCATGTTTTGTTCAGATTTCAGTATAATTTTATTTTTAAAAGCTATACAATGAAACGGAAAATGAGTGTTTAATTTGATTGCTTTGCAGTTATGCCTTCTGATATTAAACAGAAAAAATGAACAAATAAACTGAAATTTTGTTTTCAAGATTTGTCAGCAATTTTGTCTAAATGGTAATGTCTATCAGAAAAAAACAATCATAAAGATTAATGCTGCCCAAGAATCATCTTTTCTTCCTTGCATAGACTAAATTCTGGTAATAAATGGTGTGTGTAGATGATATATGGTCTACTTCCCTGGGCAGTCTTATTGAGATCTGGGAAGCTGTTAAAGCAGATAATGTTGTTTTATTTTCTCTGAAGAGAAAGCAAAGCAAGAAAACAGCTATTCATCATTCTGTATGTTTATGTAACATGATATGTTACTTTATGCACATTGTTGTGTACTGTACTATGACATATCATCCACCTCAGAAGTAGAAGGATGACAGTAGGAGATGCCCACTTTCATTCTTCCTTTATATTGCCGTAAATTTCAATGTGTTCTGGGCCTTACCAGTGAGATTTTCGCTTCTCATTTTACTTCTTTATGACTTTCCCTACTTGTTCTACTGTTTTCTCCCGCACAACCCCAATACAGAAGTATCGAGAAACAGGTTTGCAGTTGTCACTGGCTGCGTTTTTTAATATGCCACACTAATACACAAAAATGCATTTGAGCTTTGCTCAGCTGCATGATATAGAAGGGTTGAGTGAGTTGAGTGTTACAAGGCTGACAATATTCTTGCAAGATTACAAGCAAAGAATGTCCGATTGGAAATGTCAAAGAGATATTCTTGTCTTCATTTTATTTATTTTCTTTCTTTCGTTGAAGGGCAGGGGGTCATACTGTGCTCTGAGTCACAGTAAACATACATTTGTTATTAAGCTTGCAGTGGGGTAGCTTAGCAGTAACAGCTCTCTCTTGAATGCTTGCATGAGTCTGCAATTTCAGGCTGGCGTAGTAGATCTTGTAGTCAGATACAACTCGTTCTTTCAATTCTACTACCTAATGAACTGTCCACAGAGCTCCAGAGAATTCTGTTCAAAGAATAGTATTTCAAAGAATTGCTATTACTTATTTCAGAAAAAAACCAGGCATATGCATATGCTTCACTAATAGTAGGAAAGAATCCTACACTTAATTTTTTCTGTTATAAATGCAGGATTTTTATGCAAATTGCAAGCTGTGATACCACCACTTTAAACTGAGACAGCAGAAATATGCATATTTTGAAACCTCACAGCTTATAAAAAAAGTTAATTCTTTTTTTCTCTTACTGGAAAATAAACTATTTCTTAGGTAAAACTCTGTCCTCTCAAGGACAGTTTTCTATGATGGAAATAGTGTTGCTTGTTCCTCCACTTTCTTCAATATAGAATGATTAGTGAATTTTTATCACTTTTTAGAAGAAATTGAAATAAAATTAATTGTTTTAAATGCTGATATTCTAACAAAAATGCCAGTCTGTCTTTAACATTGTTAATAAAAACAGGACATTTTGACTAGACAATTAATCAACACAATGAGTTACAAATTAATACCCTTGAGTAGCAGAGGTGTCACGCAGATAAATCCCCATATGCTGCTGTGGCTGTATGTGTCCCAAAAACTTTCTGCCGTGTACTTCCTGAGCATACTATACAATAACATACAGAAATGCAGAACAACCTTTATATGTCTTCATAAGTCATCTTCTCCTTGCCAAAATGCTGTTATTGGATTACCACAGAGAGAGGGACAAAATTTCAAACCCCTTGGAAACACAAGAACGAGGGAGTTGTAGATTTCAAAATTGAGGACCTAGCTGTCATGGTTTGAGCTGCACCCGTCCCGGGGGGGATGGAAGTGGTTGGTCCCATGCGAGTTTCCGATCAGGGGCCAATCAGAGCTGCGTTTCGCCCCTGTGAAATTAGGATATTACAACAGCTGGAAGGAAGCTGTTGGCAGAGAGGCAGAGAGAGAGAGAATCAGAACCACGAGGGGTGGCCAGGGGCCCCTGAACCTGGGGGGCCCCTGGGCCTTCATGGCCTTGGTTTGGCCAGGGTGGTTTTTTTGCTGTTTCTCCCCACTGCCCAGGAGAGGCAGTGGCGTGGGCTTGAGAGGCCAGCCAGGGGGTTGGAGCCAGCCCCCCTCCCCAACAGGCAGGCATGGCATTGGAGCCGAGCCAGAGACGGGCCGAGGGGTGGCCCGGAGCTGCAGAAGCAGTGGAGATCGTGCAGAGCTGGAAGAATTCCAGGCAGAGGATGAGAGAGACTTCAAGCAGTCTCACTGCAACTTTCCCCCTCCCACAATGGCGGGAGAGGAGGCAACCCTGAGTTGAGACTGAGCAATGGAGAGATAGGCCGAGGGGCTCGGAGGAGGCCCTATGTGAGGTTTGGGCGGGGGCAGCCAAAAACCGAAGGAGGAATGTGGGGGAGAGGAATGCCTCCCGTGACATGTGGATGTCGAGCTGAAGCTGCAGCAGCTGAAACAGGGAGAAGCCAAACCAAGCAGGCTTTTTCTGGGTAAGGACTTTTGGTGAAAACTATTTGGGGTATAAAGACTGAGCAAAAACCCAGAGAATCCTGCAGCCTGGGGAGAAGAGTGGACTCGAAGTGGAGAAGTCCCTGAATCTTACTCTCTGGGAGAAACCTTCACGAAACAGGGAGAGAGGACTCAAAAGCTGACTCCCTGTAGCTCAAGATGAAGACCTGGTAAAGCAAATGTTCCTTTGCAGTGCAGGAGGAGACCTCAGCAGAAACCGAGGAGCTGGTGGGGGTGCAAAAGACCCCTTCTTCAATATCTCAATGGGAGAGAGACTTTAGCTATCATCCTGGAGGGTTATTCTTCTGGATTGATGTGGAAGGACCCCAGGGGTGGTAGAAATTGTATTAATATTGTGTATTTATTTGCTTTTTAGTTTCTATAGTATTTGTTGTGTTAGTAATAAATTTTGATACAATTTCCCCATACTAGCAGTTGTGTTATGTCTGAAAACCCTCTCACACTGAAGCAAATTGTGGGGAAACTTGGAAATTGGATTTTTGGGAAGCTCAAACCATGACACTAGTTCATTGAAGTGCATGCACCTATGGAATTTGTAAATGTTTGGGAAGGGAGAGTTAAGAAAAACAAAACTATCCCAACACCTCAATGATTCCTGCAAACATTTATGCTGGAAATGCTTAACTGTAATTAAGTGCTCCAGGGCATTTGCAGGATGTCATTAATTCCACGGATGTAAATGCTCTCTAAAGTAAGATCAACCACACCTGTTTTCAGGAATACCAAGTCAAGATCTGCCTTTTTTCAAAAATGGGAACAAAAAGTCTGAACTAAACTTGTGGTGAAGTTCTTCATTTTTTATAGGGATTCCCATTTTCCTCTTTACTTATTTTCCTTTATTTTGACAGTGGTGGGTGTCTATATTTACCTTCTGCACGGCCTACTTCTTTTAAAACAGCATGCAAATCCCAGAACATCTTAGGCCCCAGAAGGGTGAGAGAGAATGGTATTGTGCAATCCTAGGACATAAACAACCTTCATTCTGTGAAAGTTTAGGCTGAAGTTTGGTATGAGTATCTGTTTTCGTGGTAGAATAAGAAGCTATATAACTCAGCAGAGCCTGCCCAGGTCTTCAATGCTGTCCCTCTGCAGATTTCCCATGGATGAGGGGAATAAAGCACAAATCCATAAACCAGAGACCCTATTTGCTGCTATGTTCAGACAGGAGCCAGATGAAAACAATACTTCTGCCTATGCTCTGCCAGCTGTATTGTCATACATTTTACTGGCATATTGGATTTGCTGTGAGATGCATTACAATTTTGCTAAGGCCAGTGAATTGAGTTATATGATTGTAAGTATTTTACTCAACATGTTAATGCACTTAATGAAGTGCAGATAATCACACCGCTCAATTTATAAGAATTGTCAAACCTCCTAATTAATTCCATTATATTGTAGTATTTTAGAGATTAAATCCTTTCACAGCTTATTCAGGAGGTAGAAATATTATTTAACTTTGATTAAAATATTTTAATTAGGTAATGTTTTAAATTTTTTTCCCAGAATAATTTGTTTTGTGAAGTATAATGTCCCTTTCACAGAATTGAGATGTTAAAGCCAACCTGGAGATATTCTTTCTGTTGCTAAATCAAATGCAAAATATGTGATTTTTTTTCTTTTTTCTCCAGTTAAGTGTAAAGAATTTGGTTTAATAGTCAAAAAGCAACCTACAGAATTGTATTAGTGGCACAAGTTTTTACAGACCTAGTTATGGACTTCTTATTGTAGTTAATGGGCATTTCATTATTAAACCTCTTCACTGTTTTGATATTTTAATTAATCAGATGTACATGAGTTCACAATGTCTGTACAGAGGCTTTTAAAGTCATGGACCACTGAAGATGATTTTCTTCCCATGTGGACCTTGGTAGAGTCTGAACATAGGGTCAGCTAAGGGAAAGAGGATTTCAAGTGTTAGAAAATGTTCAGTTGATATGGAGAATGACTTCTCAATTTGAGAGCAATAGTAATGGCCAGTTTTCCACAATAATGTCCATGAAATTGTAAGTTTCATTAATTAAGGTCAGTTTAACTGGAGTTGTCTCAGCTTTCTTTGTCTTTCTGTGATAAACAATTACAAAGGAGTCAGCTTTTTGAAAGAAGGACATTTGGATGTGTTCAGGAAATGTGTTAGTGATGGAAGAGCATCAGTTCCCATATGTGCACTTGCCACAGGCATTGCAAGCTTGCGACAAGCCCCTCTGGGCTACCTACACATCAGGTGCCTCTTGGGAGGAGTGGTGAAAGGCATTCAAGGACTTCTGTGCAGGCTACAGTTGCCTTCTGTTTCCTTCTAAATAACTTTCTGCTCATTTTTTATTTCAGTTGTTATATGGGCATAGAAAACCTTGTGTAAGAGAAAGATTATGTACAGGCTTAAATAGTAAAATATATAGTGTTCAAATTCTTTTTTCCTCTAGTACAATGACAGTCTACACAGAAGAAAACAGGGAAAATGGGAAAGTGGAAGAAAGAACATAAAGGGGAAAAATTCTAAGTGGATTTCTTCTGTTATTAGCCTTTAATTTACATTAAGTTCAGCCTAAAAAATGCTTAACAAAATACAGTTATGTTTTGTTAGGGTGTGATACTCTAGGCAGTGTAATGTGTTGCTGAACAGGGAAGTAAACCCCTGAATTCTGCCCAGTTTGGTTTAATTTCTGCAGAGGAAGGGAAAGAAAACAAAGCAAGTTTCAAGAATGACCCTTGAGCAGTTTATAAAAAGGACTGTTCAATGCAGGTCCTAAGATCTGTTGGTCTTAGGATTTGCTCAGGCTCAGAGGTAGAACAGTTGTGCAGGCTCCAAGCTTGACAGTTGAGCTTGGCTTCCATCAGCCCCATAAAAATAATCATTTTTTGCTCAACCAATTTACCATTTCTTTCAGATAGTATTGTGATTGATGACTGTAGTTTTATTCCATTTTAAATGGATTTATTCAAATGAAATTGCAAGTCTTTAGTAAATGTTTCTCTTGATGAGGCACAAAATCCTTATGCTCTCCCTCACTCTGTCTTAACTAACAGAAATATATCCACAAATATTGTTTTTTCACTCCAGTTCTATGATTTTCAAATGTAACTACGAATATGGATCTTCTAGCTTGGAAAGTGTGTTTTATACTAAATCACTATTTCAATTAGAAAAGCCTGCTGTTGAAACAGTTGCAGCTTTATGGATTATAGGGCATATCAGATATGACTGCTTTCTTTGAATTTTGGTTAATTAACTAAAAAAACGCCAGAACATAGATAATAAAAAGGTTAAGGCAATACCAAGTATTTACCTCTGCAATTAAGCTCAAATCTTAGTTATTAGTGCAAAAGCTCCTTTGTTGTTTTCAAACTTCCTATCAGAAGATATTCCAGTAGTACGAGATCTTCATGATTCACCATTTTAGCAGTCTATGCCATGTGCAGCTGAGAGCTTGGTGAGAGAGTTTACACAGTGCTTTTGCTTACCCAACATAATTAATTCTTCACAGCACTGAAGTTCCCACCATTCTAATTCATTCCTTTCCATGCATGTGAACAAACAAATTTTAGACAATGAAAGAATACAAATAAGACTGATGCCACTAAAAAGCTAGCCTGTCCCTGATTAATTTGTTCAATCAACTGAAATCATTGTTCCCTGCTAACCAGACAGAAAATAAATCAATCATTCTATCAGAGGCAATGTGAGTGGAGTGAGGGCAATAACCTGTAATTTGTGTATTAAAGTAATCTTAATACTACTGAATCTGTAGGACTAAGATAATAGATACAACAAAAGTGCTAAAATGACATATATTCTTCTATCTTTTGCATTTAATATGTTAATTATAAAAATTAATATTGGGCTTAATCTCTTGATTTTTGATTGATGGTATGCAACAAGAGGAACATGATTATTGAAGTAAAACAACTTTTGACAGGCAGAAACAAAGCTGGTATTTGTCTATTTCAAACTCAAGAAAAGAAAGGCAGCAAAGGTGTCTTGTGGACTTGGACTATTTTAATACCTTAAGCTGGTGCCAGAAGTTAGTTACTTTTGATTTAGTTTTAGGTGCAACATCCTGTGCTTCATTTTCCAAGAACTGAACCATTCCCACTTTTATAGGGGTTTTTACTGATTGTGTTGAGTGGCAGAATTTAAGGTTTGTATACATACATATTTGTGGTAGCAATGGAGAGTTAAATGAATGGTGCTTGTATAAAGGTAGAGACAGAGATTATAGTCCCAAGGTGTTGGGAGAGTACTAGGTGAAATGAAAGCATTACAGATACTATATGCTATCACAAGATCTTTGCGGTGGGGAAAAAAGCTTTAATTTGTAATAACTTGCTTATGACAATCTTTCAGATTAAGAAAGAGGGGAAAAAGGGAAAACAAGAGATGCAGTTTCTTGATGATAAAGAGGAATTAAGGATGAAGAAAAGAGAATTAATTCTGTAGTATGTCATGAATTGTATTCCTTCCATCCGGTTGGAGCCCCAGATGGCCGCCTAGCTGTTGTTTTTTCCTTAATTAACTCTTAGACATCCAAATTCATTCCTTTAAAAGTTCCTGCTGAAGGCTTCTGGTTGTAAGTGTGTTATGTCCTCAACTCTTTGTAAGTCCTCGGAGAAGTCTGTAACAGTGGCTGTGATAAAGAGGTTGATTTACATCATCCGATGTGGTGATCATCAAGGCCATCTCTGGCACTAGACTATGGAATTACTCTAGGACCAGTGGATGCTGATTTTTGGAGATGCATGAATGATCTTCCCAGGCTGACTGCAGCCAGAACCTACCTGGCTGGGAGTGCGTTGTTACCTTTCAGTTTGCATGAGACTGAGCCAGTTGCACACTCAGAGAAGCTGGAAAAACTACAAATTATTTTGGGAAATTAGTTCAAGTAGTGCCTTTTAATTTGGGATCTCTAAGGTTGAGAGTAGCGGGCGTGCAGGCTTAGACCCACATTCTCAGATAAACACATAGAAAAATGGTAATGTAAATTCAGAACCTTATTTGGCATAAAATAAATACAAGAACATGAATGTACAAACTTATTTATTTTCTTAAAGTATGCCTTAAAAACAGTTGCCCTTTAAAAAGGATTTCTGCTATGAATAACGAATCACATCTGTAGTCAGTCCTTTGGCAATTTACCAACTTTTAGTTTCATCAAATAAGAGTTATATTCCCAGGATTTCATGTGACAAAGGAGTCCCCCAAAATCTGGAAGATCATGCAATTACAGTTTAAAGAAACTCACAACAAAGACAACTAACTAAAGATAGAAGTCTCTGGGAGCATCAGGAAAAGAGAAAGAAAGTGTGAGAGGGTGTGTATGAGAGAATGAGAGCTTCTCTTTTGTCTACGATTAAAGCAAGGGAAATTACCCCTGTCCTTTATTTTTGTAGTTAATGTAATCAAGATCCCTGGTCTTGGGTTTGGACCTACTTGATTTCCTTCCTCCCTTCTTTTCCCCCTTTTTTTTCCATTTATCTCTCATTTTTGTTTTGAACAGACTCCATATTTATATGAAAAACTGACATTTGATTTTAATGGAGTGGTTTTAGATGTACATACGTTAACAAAAAGTGATCAGTGGTCTACTCCAGAATGAGGGAGATGTATAAGGAGAATGAGATCTTCCTCTGTATTTTCCTATTAACTGTCTAAGCTCTCTGGAGAGTCAATTTAAGAGGACTGAGGAGTCCCCATTTGGGCCAAGACACTTAAAATTTCAATCAGACAGTGCCTAACTAAATCATCTCATTAGCAAGATTGTATTTCATCCCATGTGTACCAACAGAAGAACTCTTGTAGGAAGGTAAACAGGGAGTTTTGATTAACCCATTATCTAATATTATGAAACAGAGACACCATTTCATTTAAGGGACATGATAGCAAACATCTGAATTTTTCTTGTAAGAGAAGTCAGTGAAATTTAATTATGATTAAAGTAATTATCCAAAATTCAGAAATCATAAAAGCCTTAATGCAGCTGAATGGGGTCTAGTGAAAGGTCCAGATAGCTCAGGTCTCTTATCTGTGGCTAAAAAAACCTCTAAGGGACAGGATATATGTGGATAGTGATTCACCAGGATTTCCTAGACCATGAAGTGTAGCTGGACTGTTTTATTTAATAGACATTTGATCAATCTGTGCTCCCTGAACTTATTCATTTTTTGTAGGAGCCTGAGAGCATATAAAAGGCTTTGGAATTTTCTAAACTGTAAATATCTCTGGTTCTAAACATTAAAGGAAAAAGAATTTCAGTGAGCAGGGGCATAATGTAGTCTTGTTAGCTACGGCTTGGTATTTCATGGTTGAATTAGGTGAGAACTTTGATTAAAGTTATATCTATTGTTGGGGCATTTGAAATGACTCTGTCCTGTTTTGATGCTATGGTGTCTAGCAAAAGCTGAGATTAGCCTTTCCACAACTGAGACCACTAACTGGATCTCTCGTATCTAATCAGCCTTGTGCTTTCACAAAAGATGAATGTACTTAATAAGCTTTTGGACCTCTATCTCTCTGTCAAATTTGGCAAAACTGTGCAAAAAGCTGGTAGACCTCTTGCAATATGCCTGAAAAAGGAGTACAGTCGTATCCACACAGAATATCATAGCATTATTGCATAAGTTTTGTTTCTTTAGGAAACAAACAAAAGAAAATCTGTAATGTGAAAAGCATGCTGATGATGTGGTCAAAAGTTGATTTGGGGTGTTAAATTAACAGCCTCTTATTTAACCCCTGAAATTAAAGCTATTTTAGTAAATACTGTTTTCCCCTCCTAGAAAGCGATTATTATAGATAAAAAGGGAGAAAAAATTTTCTTCCCAAAATTATGTTCCTCTTTCCCCCCAAAGAGAAAAATAAAGGCCTCAAGTCAAGGCCTTTATTTATTGATGATTTATATGTTGTTTATAAGACACTATCCATGCCTACAACTTTCCCACATGGCAATATTTACCTTCCATGTAGTATTTGTGACATTCAGAACTCAATGTGGCATACTGTAAATATCACAGTAACTGTAAGTACTGTGTGTGGTAAATGTCAAGATTTTAATTGCAACTACTAAGCCATTGGCTTCTTATTACTTGTTTGGAAGAAGCGTGTAATGAGCATCTCCCCAGGATATTACATGATGAAGAGATTCTTCAACGTAGTTTCCCTGATACTGCTCTATGAGTGAAGTAGTTTGTGTGTGTAGCTTTAGGCTGTAAAAAACAGAACCTGAGAAAAGGCAAAAGGAAAAAGGTGTTTCTGTGGTAGTGTCTCTCTCACATACACAGTAATTTAATATCACCATAGTTAAATAAATTGTCAGTACTATAATATGCTTTTTGCCTAGATGCTGCCTAACCTTTGCAGGATATAAATAAAGAGACCATTGTCAAAGACTGCAGCTGGAAACAAATAGTGAAGGAATTTAACTCCCTGTACTCTTTTCAGCTGGTTTAAGAGTATTTTCTGCAACCGTGAACAGAATTTATTTCTTACTATACAGGTCTGACTTGGTCCCTCACAGTTCTGACATCTTGTGAGCATTTTTCACAAAGATTCAGACAGCCCAAGGTCTGCCTGAAGAGCTGGCTGACTTGGACCAGGCAGGTGAAAGATCTCAGTGACATACTAAACACAAGCTTCCACATCAGTTACTGTAGTTACTAATGCCCAAGATGCATACATTGTGGAAGTGTGCTTGAGATGGAGTTGCAGAATGTTCAATGTTATCTCTTTCCTCTGGCACCACAGATTAGAAAACGCTCTTTTACCTGAGTCATTTCTACAGCATCCCTCTCTGACCTTTCCTCAATTCTCCAGCACCAGGAAGCTTACTGATTTTCCCCTGGACTAATCTTATGTGAAGATTTATTGAGGGGTTAAAGAGCTTTTAACCTTCTTTTCCTTCACATTAGCCCAAGATATGTTTTCCAGTGTTCTTGCGGTAGCAGTCCATACATGTGTCCTTCACCTCAGATCCTCCAGCAAGATACTGAAGAATGTTGAGCTGTGGGCCACAAATGTGTTATATGTAGCATTTGTTCCTTGATGTGACACAAAACAGGGAGAAAGAGTTGGGTCTTCTCTCTCAAGGGTATTTCTCTCTCTGCCTATACCTCCCAATTCGGTGAACAGAGAGCTGCAGGTTAGCTCTGGATGTAAAAACACCCCTGACCTGAACGTTAGCACAAAGATGCCCAAAGAAGCAAATTTTCTACTCAGCTGTTGAAAAAAATTTCCCTGTAAGCTCTCAACCTCTGCCAGTGGCTTTTAGGTATTCATCCTGTGGCAAGATTGCTCTGTAAGCATTTTATGTTCTGTTGCATTATGTGAATTGCAGTAATGCTTGGCTGCTATTTCCTCAGTTTGCTGTTTTTCTGAAAGTGTTTGGAGACAGACCTTAAACTTTTATTTGTTATTGAATGGGGGCCCAAACTGATGTTCAGTGAATCTATTGCCAGACAGTTTGCTGTCACTGGGAGTAGGCTTGAGGACCAATCCAGTTCCATCTAATATCATGTTCCTGTGCACTCGAGCGTAGTGTCCTCTGAATGACAGAGAGATATAGCAAAGCTGTTCTTTTCTAGGCAAGCAGAGATTTTCCAGCTTTGTTAGGATTTCTCAAGGGAATTAGTCTGTTACAGGTCACTAAAGGAATACTTATTATGTTGGTCATATTCTCAACTTAGCATTTTATGAGATTTTTTATAACACTTAAATATTATTACTCCTTTTCCAGACTCCTAATTGCATTATACATCATCTGACTGCACAGAAAAAATACGCTGAAATCTGGAAATAGATGAAATGAATGCTGGGGTTAGTCCCATAGCATAATATTTTGTTCCAGAAAGAAAAGAACATCTTTAATTCTTTACTCAGAAGGAGAAGAGGAAAAGCGGGATTGGATTTACATCCATTATAATTCTGCCCCAGTGACTTTCAGCACATTATGTTGTGTTAGGCTCTCATGTTCAATTATGGAAATGATGCTTTAGAAGAAGCTCTTTTTAATAAAATGCATAGAAGTTATAAAAAAAACCCAGGCTGATGATCACTGTAAGGTGACAGCGGCAGAATAAACAATTCAGAAGTAATATTATAGTATTCTGTGGGTAACAATTGAAATCTGGGTCATAGACAGACTCTTTACTATACATATTTGAATAGGCTTTGCAAGTTCTTGGATCCCAGGGCCTGACAGCACTGAACAAATCATCCAGATAGCTTGGATATGTCTGTCTTAGCACATCAGCAAATACATCCTGCTTTTCTGAAGCAAGTAGAAAATAGACCTGCAGTATAAATGTAAGTACTGTGCTTTACAGTTTAATTAAGAATATTTCTGGTGCTCAGCTGTATCTGGATGACTTTTTCAGACTGAATATTCTGGTTGTACAAAGAACAAGAGACACGGTGTACTCTTGTGCTGCTCCAAACTAGAAACAAGTACTTCTAATAGTCACTCTCTAGAAAGCAACATGTGTGAGCAAAAGGGCCTTCTGAGCCTTATTGAAATGAAAGGAGAAAATAGATATCTAAAAGCCTTTCTCACCTTGTCATGATGGGATCGAAGCATGGCACTGAGTTAAAAAGCATGTTTTTTAACTGCCTCTTAGAAGCAATGCGGCCAGTGTTAATAATGACAACCCCTAACTTGATAACTGTAGAAGAGCAGGCATGTGACATTCATTTTCCTTCCTACTGAGGCACATGATACAATGGGTAGAATCCCCTATTGCTTTCTTGGGGAATGTGACCTCTTGATGACAGCAAAAATGACCTAACTCAATATGAGAGTTTAGGATGTCTGACCTAATGAAATGGGCCATACTGGAAACATTTTCCCTTAAAGCTTGTTGAAAATAATTTGTGCCATCTGCCTGTTGAAATCCCGATGCTCTGATATTTTCAGTAAGAACAACTCATGTGCAAGCTGCCTATCAAGAAATATTCATGAAAAATAATTGGATACACCAGTTTTGAAACACGAGTCTAAGAACTGCAGACTAATTGTGTCAGTATTGAAGCATAAGAAGAGACAAAATTCAATGAATAAATGATTCATCATTAATTATTGCCATTTCATGGGTACTCAGTATGACAGGCATGTACAAACCTTGCCCAGAAATCATCTATGAAAAAAAAATCTGTTCCTGATGATTGCATGAATATTAGGTGCAGTCCTCATCAGCAATGTAATAAGAATTTTTTTTGTGAGAAGTTTGTTATTAGACTGTTTTTTCCAAGCTAAATCTCTCAGTTATTGTCTGAAGTCAATCATTTCTTTTGCCTCACTCACCCAACCTAATTTGGTTTCCTCTAATGTACCCGCTGGTTCTTTCGAATTCCATCTTGATACATTTCTGCAATTCTAAGAGGAGTCCATGCCTTCAGACCAAGGCAATGTAGTTGAATGTGCTATTTTTTTTGTGGATGTGGCAGAAGGACTGGGTTTTGCAGAATTATGGGGTACTAGGGTTGTGCATCCAACATTACAAACCAATTCATATAGTTGTCTTTATTAAATAAAATTATGGGAAAATTATTTGTGGTTTTGTAGAAATTGATTTATTTACCATTATGTAATCAATTGAAAGATTCATGCCATTAATAAAGCTTCTGCTTTTGAAGTGTCTGCATTCGTGTAAAGTGAATCAAGGCCCTTCCCTGATAAGCACTACAAGGTTACAGAACTGAAATGTGGCAAGTTCTGATATTTCACTGGCTTTAATGCTACTGTAATTTGAAAAAAAATGAACAACTGCATGCACTACAAATGTGTACCACTCTGTAACATTTTATTCCATTGTTGGTGATTACAACAGACAGTGCATGCACTGATGCCACGTGTAGCAGCTGTCACACAATATCATTGGGACCAAATTTTCCTTTGACCGTAGAACACAAACTGCAACTAAAGAAAATGTGGAGCTGAGAATCTGGGAAAATACAAACTGGGATGTATTTGGACAGTCCTTTCTGGCAGTCAAAGGAATAATGCACCTGCTGATATCTGGTGATAGACATACATAAATTTTAATTCAAACTGAATTAGCTTCCTGGATATACTGCACACAGATGATTTACAGCTTTATAATTGGTTATGGCAGTCCCTAGAACAATTCCATAAGGAAGTAGAACTGGTTTGGTTACGGACTATGGTGAAAAAAGTTATATTTTCTACATTTCAAATCATAGTCTTTGAGTTTAATTGTACAATTTAGATATAAAGAACAAATGAAGACTGTATAAAATCT
Source organism: Lepidothrix coronata (assembly GCF_001604755.1). NCBI lineage: Eukaryota > Metazoa > Chordata > Aves > Passeriformes > Pipridae > Lepidothrix > Lepidothrix coronata. The sequence continues at coordinate 2,826,374 of NW_016690246.1, read as the reverse complement.
GTCTTGACACAGCTAAACTGAACAGTAAAAAACACTATGGAAGAAGATACCATGGTCAAAGAACTACAAGTCTTCATGGGAGTGAATTTTAAGAGATATGAAAAGCTGTTGGACTGTATAAAACTGAGGTCATACCTGCTGCTGCAGAAAACAGGCCGAGGTGCCCATCTGTCTGGCCCACTGGGATCACCACACAGCACAATAATAGCCAAAGGCTTATCTGAGCTGCAGTTCAGTTTGTTGGTCACTGAGCCAAACTCTCCATCTACTAAATTTGAAGAATGTCTTTTTAGCACAGAGGAATCTATATATAGAGCATATCCTTATTTTCTCCTCTCTTGAATAACTGGGGACTCCTGTTCATCTAATACTTGCATAAATCAGAAATGTTAGAAGGGTAATAGTACGTAACTTCGTAACTTTTTTTTTTTCTGAATTCAGAAAATCTTCTTTAACCTTTTGATGATTACTGATCTGTATCTGGGTATTGGATAATGGACCTTACCATGTACTCGCCTTCTTTCTTTTTTTTTTTTTCAATCAATTACAGAACACCTGGCTGGTGTGACAATATTATGACTATGGAGGCAATCAATCTGGACACTTTGAGTAAGACTGTGGGAAGACACTTGGCCATGTTGCCTTTGCATTTCTATCTCTTTTCTTGGCTTATAACAAAATGAAGCTGTCAGCCCTATGGTCTACTGAGAATATTTATATTGGGGAAAAAGAGGCAACAACCCTGTGTGTAGGAAAAGGTAGTGATTTTGATATTTGTGGTTGTATGAGGGTTTTAGAAACTGCAGTTAATCACAGATGAATTGTGTCTGGTATAGTTACTTCTGTAGTTTTCCCAGAATACATAGCAAAATCTGGGTTTCCACCTGGACTTTAAATATGATAAAGTTTTGATAATACTGAACAGATGATCTTTCTTTGAGGTATCAAAAAAAGACTATAAATCAAAACAAAACAATCTTACAGTTATTGAAAAAGGAAAACTTGCAAGTGATAAAATTTAAATACTGGAGAAAGTCCTAATATTTGCAAGAAAATACATCAAATTCTCTGAAGAACAGATCATACGTGTGTTCTTACACTGTCTCACCTGTTGTTAGGGTAACTGTTCTTTTGAAGATAGTCTTCAAAAAACAAATAACTTGAGGATGCAGATTGATATGTCTGCAGGTGAAGAGTGAAGTATGTACTGAAGACTTCACTAAATGCAATATCTTCATACATTGGTCTTTGTGAAAGCCTAAAATTACTTCTGTCATTTATTAAATTCAGTAGTATTTTTTTATTTATTTGCTTGATTTCTTAAAATATATTTGAGAATACAAGCCTGTGATGTCTTTTCATGATGTAACTGTATTGTTTTATTATTGCCAAGACTATTTGAAATAAGAGGGCTATTAAGGCAGGCAGACGGACAATGAAAAAAGACTACAAATATTTTGTCTGACAGAAAAAATATAGCCTGAAAACTAAGGGATTTGTTATTTCAGTTCTCAATACTTGTTGTAGTATTTACAAGAAGCTACGAAGATATGAATTACCAAAAAACATTAAAAGTTAATTATAAATGGTTTCAACAAGTGACAAATTTGAGGCTCTATAAGTGTAATGTTACCTGTCTAGTTCAAGTAGATGTTTTACCATTTGGAGTGGCTTCTGTTACACTTGGCTGTAGATCCTAAGAGTGATAAGTGACACAAGCAAATTTAACAGACAGTGCTTTTAAATTCCGTGAAACAAAACCAACTGATAATCTGTTTTAAGATTATCTTTTCTTTAATAAAGAACCTTTAAATGTTTTCTGAAGTGTTGCATATGTAGGCTGCCTCCCTTATAGAAAATTTTAAAAGTCTTTTAAAGTAGTAGAAATCTGCCCACGAGAGAGCTAATTTCCACATTGCCAGAATGCAGACACCTCAGGAGTGGAACCTGCTATGTTCTCTGGGATGGAAAAGAAATTTCTGAAGCAATGGGAAAGACGCTATAGAAAAATTTGGCCAAACTTCTTGTTGAGAACCTAATAGCGTGTATTTATAGCATATATCAGAACTAATGTATAAAAGAAGAGTTACCTGTTGAAAGAGGATATACAGTGATATTTCTGAGGTTGAGAGAGATTTTTAATAAAAACAAAAGCATAAGAGGAAGCTTTGGTTGTTAAAGTTCTTAGTAATAGAGCACTCTGACCTTTTAGGTGCATGATTATTGTAATTCACAGAAGCACAGAATATACTGAGTTGGAAAGGACCCACAAGGACTGTTGAGTCCAACTCCTGGCCCTGCACAGGACCATCCCCAAGAGTCACATCATGTGCCTGAGAGTATCATCCAAATGCTTCTTGAACTCTGTCAGACTTGGTGCTGTGAAATTAATAAAATTTACATGGCAGCGAACTGACAGCAGAGTTACAGATCTATTAAAAGCTGAGAAAAGAAAGAAGGACAAAATGTTTCTGTGTTCTTTAATATTTGGGTGTTTTGTTCATGGTGTAGATTTTATTTCAGATTCACTGTGTCAATAGTACTAAGAAATTTTTTTTGTTGCCAGAAATGGAAAAGAAACTGCAGCAGTGAAATGAGAAATGTGTTCCTGTGGGTATTGGGAATGTCTGTGTTAGTTAAAGGCATTTTTTTCCACCTCAATAAGAGGAAAAGATGCCTTAGATAACATTCATAACAGGTCTGTTTCCCAAGGGACATATTTGGTCTGTTATAATGGCATATGCTATGCCCATGATCACCCTGATATTTAGACAGTATTTGAGAGTAGCTGGAACAGTAGACCAAGACCTGTCTGTGTTCATATCCCTTTTCTCTAGACTCATGTCTTGTGGATATCAAAGGAAAGGCCTGCTGCACATCTTCTGGAAGCAGACCTAATACCTACAAGTGTCAGGACTTGTCTTACCCATAGATAAAAGTCCTTGACGTGTGGTAGAGAGAAACCCACTGTCTCAGCTCACTGAGCGTTTGGGTCACTGCTGGTACCAGGCTGCTCTGGATGTACTGAACATTGAAAACTGCTGTTTTCATTTGGTAGACTTGGTATTTATTCCCAAGGGCTGTCTTGTCCTGTTATTCTCAGTAGCTGTCACTTCCTTCCTCTTTCCCTTCCCTTCCCTTCCTCTTTCCCTTCCCTTCCATTCCTCTTTCCCTTCCCTTCCCTTCCTCTTTCCCTTCCCTTCCCTTCCCTTCCTCTTTCCCTTCCCTTCCCTTCCTCTTTCCCTTCCCTTCCCTTCCCTTCCTCTTTCCCTTCCCTTCCCTTCCTCTTTCCCTTCCCTTCCTCTTTCCCTTCCTCTTTCCCTTCCTCTTTCCCTTCCTCTTTCCCTTCCT
>NW_016690246.1:2699339-2822395 GCF_001604755.1 Lepidothrix coronata | reverse complement strand
TCCCTTCTTCCCTTCCCTTCTTCCCTTCCCTTCTTCCCTTCCCTTCTTGTCCTCCTTTTCTACTCTTTAGCTTTCTCCTTCTAACTTCTCTCTTTCCTCCTGACTGGCATACCAAGGGCTGTTGATATGCCAGTAGCTCTTTTGTATGCTGTATAAGCACTCCATGGTTTTTGTTTGGATCTTTTTTTTTTTCTGTCTTAAGGGGTGACAACGCAAATAGTGTGTCCGAAGCATACAGTAAATTGGTACAGTCCTGTAGATGTTACCAAAATGTAAATAATCACTTGAATATTAATTCCTGTATTTTTTGGTGTCTAAAGGTCAGAAAGCTGTGATTCATTGTGAATGCACAAGACGTCTATTTGGATCCTGGTATATAATGTATTCTAAATGCTACAGTCAAATTAAATAAGAGCTATAATAAGAAAACATGTGAAAACAGAGTGATAGTAACACAATTATATTGTCAGTCTTTGTGGTCTCGTTGGTGTTCATATCAGGAGCATGTAAGGTGGTTAGGTTTAACCCCACCTGCAGCTAAGCCCCATGCAGCCCCTTGCTTACACCCTTGCCCTACAGCAGGATGGGGAGAGAATTAGAAGGGTAAAAGTGAAAAAACACGTGGGATAAAGACAGTTTAATAGGTGAAGCAAAATCTATGCACACAAGCAAAGCAAAACAATGAATTAATTCACCACTTCCGATGGGCAGGCAGTTGTTCAGCCATCTCCTTGACAGCAGGGCTCCATCACACATAACATTGACTTGGGAAAACAAATACCATCACTCCAATCCATCCATCACCATCACATGTCCTCTCCTTCCTTCTTCTTTTCCCAGCTCTAAATGCCAAGAACGACACCATATGCTGTGAAGTATCCCTTGGGTCAGTTGGGGTCAGCTGTCCTGGATGTGTCCTCTCCCATCTCCTTATGCATCCCCATTCCACTCACTTGTGAGGTTGCATGAGAAGCTGAAAAATCCTTGACTCTGTGTGAGCACTGTTCAGCAGTAATGAAAGCATCCCTGTGTTATCAACACTGTTCTCAGTACAAATCCAAAATATAGTCCCATACCAGCTACTGTGGAAAAAATCCCAAACCTATATCTTAGTCACAACCAGCACACAAGGTAAGAAATTAAGCTGCTTATATATATAGTGAGGGAAACTTTATCTCCACCATTTTCAAGTGTAAGTCTATGTCTGTGACATGTGCAGTAGAACATGTAGTCAGGCAGGGTGGTGTTCACCTGCCCTAATTTTAGGGTTCAAACACTGAGTATTTGTGATGGCATTAATTATCATAAGCTACTTCGTGGACAGCTTGGAAAGATGAAGGCAGCTTCAGAAGCCAATTCATTTGACTTACCTTAAGTATTTGCAATGGGATGAGATTAGCTCTACTCTGTTAGGTGTAGTGCTAACCAGTGATGATAAAGAGAGCCTGGATAGCTATCTTGTGTTCTAACTTTTAGACAAGTGAAATTTCAGTGATGCTGCTGTCATTTGTGATTACCTGATTTATATATACTTTTTGGAGAAGAGACAAAATATTCAGGCCTGGGGCTAGTGGAACATTTTTATAGGTTTTTCTTTTTGCTCCCTACATCATCTCATTCCACACATACTGCTTCACAGCACAATGAAAATCAGGGCAATGAGGTCTGCATGGAACAATCACATGAGTGCCTTTTGGCGCTAACAGATGTTCAGTAGTGATTCTGATTTTGATTTGCTTAGGATGCACTCCCCTGCTTTCTACAGCTGTCTGTCCAGCTCTACTGCTATATAGTGGAGTACCCATAATAAGGGTAGCAGAAAGGGTTGTATTTCTATGTCTCAGTCACCTCTGGGGTACAATGATGCCATATCAATGAACTTCTGATAAATACTCATTGTAATTCTATTTTATCCCTGTGGTGGTGTAACCATAGCACAAACACATGTTATCTGGCAGAGAAGCAAGGTGGTCTGACGCAGTGATTTCCAAAGTGGGGTTTGCACAACCCAGAAGGTGTGCAAACCAACCTGTTGGAGAGCAAAAAGATTTTATTTGCAGTATTAATAAAATAAAAAAATAATCTTAACAGCAGTATTATGTTTAACTTTATCTTATCCTTTTAAAATTTTTGTTTCTGAGTAGTTTTATAATAATCTTAATACAAAATCGTGAATAATAATAGCCCCAGTACATACAGCACCAATGTACATGTAGAGTAGTATATGTATATAGTTTATAAATAAATATGTATTGGGGTGTGTGCTTGAAAATTTTTTACTGATAAGAGTACATGATCAAAAAAGCGTGGAGACCACTGATCTAGTGGATATGATAACATTTAAAATTTGACAGCAAGATTTTCTAGAGGATGTCTGTCAGAGCCCTTCATTGTGTTTTTGATGGTTTCATGAAACTAAAGACTTTTGTTCTTCTGATCTCATCTGTTGCAGAAATTGTCTCCTGTTTATTTGAGGTAAACGCTACCTTGAGCAATGCATTCTGGAGATGACAGACCTGTCACCATTTAGTGGAAAACACAGTATGGCCTCTAATGGACTTTAGAGAGAGCAGAAGGTACATCAAAGTAGGAGTTTTAAAATATATTAAAGCATGAATCATGAAGAAACAGATTTTGCTAAGAAGTACCTGTTATGAGGTTTTAGAAGTAACAACATAGTCGTATTATTGGTAGGGTTGCCTATGGGACAGACAAACTGATTGGGAGGCTATTTATGCCTCCATCATTTCAGACAGCCAGTCGGGTATCCAAATGATGCCAATGGTTTTCATCCTCTTCTTTGTGCATTTCAGCCATACAAAACCTGTTATTTCACCTTTTTTTACCATATTATGAGTTATCATAAGTTATTTATGTTTCAAGTTGAAGGAATAGATTATGCTGGGATCAAATAGCCTAGTAAAGGCCCATAGGAAGTGTTCTGTGTAGTTCTGATCAAGTTTCAGAAGTTGTCAAGAGAGATCAATAAAGCATCTTGGAGAAAAAATAAGAAGGGTACACACAGTGGTGCTGTAAAGAGTGGTAAGCTGTCTGTGAACTATTTTTGATTTGCCTATGTAGAAGGAATTGTCCTGTTTAGCCAGCAGCAGAACACATCAGTCCCAGTTTCCTACTGGGATAACTGTCAAGATCACAATATATAACTTTCTTATCTTCTAGTGTAGAAAGAGATTGAACTTGTAGTAACAAGGGAGATTGTATCTTCATACCACTTTTTCAGTCTCGTAATAAAATTTTTAGAGCATTTTAGGATCTTTGAGTGTGGTTTGCCAGACTTATTTTAAGTTCTGAGCATCTGAATGTTCAAATGAAGTCTATAGTAGTGGTACAACTAAACATGTCTGAAAATCTGTTCTCAAACATCCTTTATGTGTCAGTCATTAGTTTTTTTTCCCTTTAGTGTTTATTTTTTGGAGGTTAGTTATAACAGCACTGCTTTCCTGATGTAGAACAGTGTCTGCATTTTATTAATAATTTGCAGCTATTTAAGGCTGCAGGATGTTGGTGTGATCCAGGAGCCACTTTCTCAGAATGATGGACGTTACTTTTGAGTTGTACTTGGAAACTGAAAACATCTGCTAACCCTTCCTAAGGTTACTTCTGAAAATTTCCCAACTCTTCCTTCAGATCTGTCCAAATTTCTTAACCGTGTTTTTCAAGATTGGAATTATGAAATTCCTCCAAGAGAGTTACAAGCTCTCCAGAAAATATCTCCATTTTCATAATTTCATCATTTACAAGATGTCACTTTAGGTAAACGCACATTAACAAATTATGAGGGGACATAAATTTAGTGTATCATTTATGATACTACAACATCAGCCTGGAGACATGCTTCTGCCCTAAATGTGATGTAACTTGTCTCTGGATCATGTATGTGAGTAACTGTTGTAGATTAGTGGCAAATATTTTTTTTATATTAATATACCAGAATATCTGATTGTAATTTGTGTCCCAGTTCCATACATAACAAAATGACCTGTACAGTCCAAGCCTAAGCTTTTTCTGAGACTGTTTTTTTGCACTGTTTAAATCCTTTGGTTTCAGTGTCATGATGGCTTGGTTTGCATTCTAATGTTTGCCTGGTACGGTTTTTGTCTTGAAGTGAGAAACAGCCATGCTCCTTCTGCTTCTGTACTAGGGAGCACTGATAGCATAGCTGTGAGGATCTGTAGCATACATAACACAAAAAAACTGGAGACCACTGACTATAAAGTTTAAAAGAGTCTTAAAAACGCATAAAATTTACATTGATACAAGCACTAGTGAATGCTATTGCTATTCTGAGTTCTCTTGGAGGTTATTTAGGACACATACTTGGTTGAAGTGTTTATGGCTTCCGTTTGCAAGTGTGCTCAGAGCGCTCACATTTCATATTGACACAGTTAACCCAGGTATGAAATGTACTGTGTATACAGAAGAGGTGGAAGATAGGTTAATGTCATTTGGGAAGAGAAATGCATCATAACTTACCAGTTGTGTTCTCTCAGTCTGTTCTGAGTGCCTTTCAAGTCATCCAAATCCAAGAAAGAGTTTTGTGCTTATGTGCTTGGGTTGCTTCATAAGACTACAGTCTTGGTTTTTTCTATCTTAATTCTGTGAAATAGTTTGAGTTCCTTTTTACTCAATAATTCCTACAGGTTTCAGTCAAATTTGGGATCCTCACTTATTGCTCACTGTATGTATAAACAGAAATTTTCCCTGTCCAAAGACTTCATAATATATGGAAACAGGATGTGAATTATTACAAATAATGGCTGAACTGGAGGAAAGTAAATTAATATAGAGGAATATAATCACTGTCTGTGCCTTTCAGTTCTTTCATTTCAGTTAAATATAGCTAGATAATCCTTTCCACTGAGATTTGCATTGTTAATCAACAGATGATTTCAGAGGGGTTGTAACAAAAGTATATATTGAAAAGGTCCTCCACAGGGAAAATCAAGAAAGTTTCATGGATTTTTCAGATGTTATCTTGCCTTATGGAGAAGGAAAAAAATACAATGAAAACTTGACTGAAGCATTTTTTTGTAAAGAGGGAATTTTAAAATGAACAGCAAAGTTTGAATGTCTTGCTGGAGCTGAAATAGTTATTAAAAAATATTCAATGCCCTTTTTCCAGAAGATACAGACTGTCACTGTCTTATTTGGAACGTCTGGTGAAAACCATGGCATATTCTGTGCTCGTTACTGAAGCCTCACAGTGACCTAAATCACAATATGGGCCTTGCAGTGGAAATCTGTAGAGAAACTCTAGTTCAGATTGATTTTATGCTGCATTATAGGACAAAATTTGACATATGGTTTTCTGTCAAAAATTTTAAAACTTTATTGCTAAAATATAATTTCTTTTCATCAAGTTCAGGAAGGAAATCACAAGTAAATAAAAGAGAAAGAATTATCCTATTTGTTCAAGTTGTGTTAGCAGAGAAGTTACGAAAGTAAGATTTAAAATAAACCAAAATCGTTTTACCATAGAGCTCTGGCATGGTAATACATTTGTTATTAATATAACCACATCAAGAAAAAACTAAAAAAAATTAGAACCCTTGAAAATCTTTTCCTTAGACTATGTTGATTGTGGAGCTTTCTTTTTTTCTTATCCCAAAAGCAAACGAATGCTCAAAATCTGTTTTACAACAGTAAAAATGTGACTCTGATTATACATTGCAACTACAGTTGGTCTTCATGGAAATGAGCATGCAAAGGCTAACGTGCTCGGTATTTCATGATGTTAAATAGGATGTATAACTTCTGAACTTCTAAGTAGGAGGGTTCCAGAGATGAAGGGACTGTTTGTCCTCAGCAGTTGGTCCCCTAATTCCCTGCTGTTACTTCAGAAATCTGTGGGGTTCTAATGTGGCTTTCTCAGCTTCTTGCTTACTTAGTACTGTGCCTAACATGACCTGGTGAGAGGGGCAATTTCATATTGCATGCTTAGTGTGGGCTGAACTCTGCCCTTCACCTTGGGTCTGAACTTGTCTTGGTGAGTAAACCGTTGGAGCAATCTCACCATTTTTGTTGCAATTCAGAAGGGTGACCTTGGCTGCAAGTGACATTTTAATCCTGCTCTACACCTTTGAATAATGATTTTGTGTTCCTTACTAGAGGAAATCATCCTTATTTTTCCAGGAAAGAATGAGAAAATGGTAATTATGCACATATTATGTGGACTTTTTCATGTAAATCCACTGAGAGAGTGTTTCAGAGAACTGTACTGGCAGGCTCCTAGAGAAGATTTAAAGAATGGGTGGGAAGAAAGATTGATTATATCTGGGGGAAAAATAATCCCAAACACCTTCAGCAGGAAGAAGATTGATGGAAATCAATAATGTTGAAAAGCAGACCTATGGGCAATAATAGACAATTAGATTTAAGTTTGTTGTGAAATACGGCAGCAAAAAGTCAAAGCAGTTTAGAACTGCAGCGTATTTAGAGACATCACAGCTAGAACAGAAGGTGACAATGCCCCTTTCTGATTGCTGCTAACACTACAGTTAGAAAAAATGTTACAGTGCTGGGCACTTCAGAACTGGAAAGATGCTAAAAATAATCAGGAAAGTGCCATGGATAACAACCGCTGTAGCCAAGAACACAAACCTATTATCTTGTGAAAGAACAGTAAAGACTGAAATTTATTTTTTATTAATGCAACTTGAAAAATGGGACTGTGTTTTATTTGTGGTCATTATAGTGGTTGTTAGTGGCAGTCTGAAAAATAAAAGCTAGACACAATCCCAGTATGGGGGAATTGGAATCGTTTGTTGAACACAAGAACACTATTTTAAAGGCATCTAGGGCTGGACATGTTAATGAGGAGGACGAGCTATGTTAATTAGGGAATTACACAAGTGTTTACTACCGTTGCCCAATGGGTTAAATATTTCCCTCAACCAAGATTACATAGTGGGAAAAGGATTAAAGGGGTTTAGACATGGTCTGATACAATCATCTCAAAAAGTCCCGTCTTAATTCTTCTTGGAGCCAGGTTTATATCTCCAGGTTACACGTTAACAGGTCTTAGGACAAGGGTCCAAACTTCTTGAATGGCGAGGTGTTTGTCAGCTGAGCTTTCTTTTGCTGAAAGCTGGGTTTGGGCTCCCACAGTTGTTGGTTCTCTACCCAAAAAATATAGCTTTATAGATACTGAAAAAAATTGTAGATATAAAAAAAATCTTTATTTTTACCAAAATGGAATTTTTATTTTCCTCCATTTATTGCTTCTTTATACTTTAATTTTGTTTAGAATCATATATGATATTATTACATTTACAGAAATTGCATTGATACATGGTATTTTTATTTGTTACGTTACTGTTTTGTATTCTGTGCAGTGTTTTTGTATCATCAGAAAGAGGGCAGAAATCAGTGGATGAAGGAAAGGCACTTAGTGATGTTTAGGTACTTTTGGGGAGGTCATTTGGCCTCCAGCTCTGGCTCCCAAAAGGCATGGGTCACCTGTTGCTTCTGTGCCACACCTTCCAGGGCAGAGTACTTCAGATGCTGCTGTGACCACAGGAGAGTAGGCACTTTCAGCCCCTAAAACAGCTCTGGATGTCCATTTTGCGTGACTAAATTCTATGTAAAGCATTCAACAAAATAATTTCAATTTCGTCATGTTGTTTTCTTTCTTAATTTCTTAATTTCTGTTCATAGAGAAGATGGCAAAAAGAGCCCTCTCCAAAGAGCAGAATTTGTCTCTAATAAAAATCTAGCAAAATTGCATAAACATACAGAAAATAAGAAAGGTAAAGAATGAAATATAGAATCAAAGGAGGATATTTATGATGCACAAGAGTTGAGGAGGACTTTGATGACTGCTAGGATAGCTTTTGAGACTGCCTACCTTCCTCGAGTATCAACCTGTATGTATCAACCTGCTCAGCTGCCACATGGAAAAGATATTGGAATTAAATGACTTTTTTATGTTTCGCTTGATACTTTTATGATAAGCTCAGAGCATTTCAGCCAAAGCAGACTTCAAAGGTGAATTTAGTACTGCTTTAAGGTCACCTTAAGTAGGACTGAGGTAGGACTGTCCCACTTCTGGGCACACCTAGGGATGCAATTTTAGGTATGGAAGGAGTTTTGGTCTCTCTGTGCACTTAAACGACTTGGTGTATAAGTTCAGGAGAACTGGTTTTCTTGGTTGTTCTTGAGGTTATTAAGTGCATAAAATCTCCATATTTCAAATCAAGACAATATAAAATAGTCTGGATCTTGTTCTAAGTGAGCGATAAGATGAAGCTGCTATTTCATCTACAGTTGCCCTTTCTTTTTCACCTGTGAAAAATCTGGGATATTGTTCACTGATTCTTCAACAGGCCATTTCTGTATAACTGGAAATATCTACTCTAGTGATATGAGTATATCTGTAATATCCCAATGTGTTACAGGGTAGGAGATTGTAACAGTGTTACCGGGACCTTAGTGGTAAAGACAGGAAGCAAAGGATTTTATATGCATGGAGACCAAGTGACACACTTGTTTGAGACACAGCCATTCACAGTTATAATTATACAGCATATCTTTCATATTTAGATACGTCTTTCCTTTCCTTCATTCCTCACACCTCACCTACCACATAAGAATGTCAATTTAAGAATATTAGTTTTATGGAAAACCCTTTAAAAAAATCTGGATAGATCAATGAGGCAAACAGTGTTCCGAGAAAGGAATGAATTACTGAGAAACAAGTTGTTCTCCTTCTCTCTCTCTGTATATGTTTTATGTACACTTAAATTCTCTATGTGAGAATGTCCTCTTTTCTTTAGACAGAATTAAGGTTGATATATTTTATTTTTATGCCTAGAGGGAAGATAGTAAATGAATATTGGCAGCGTATAAACTTGTTTGCTTGAAAGTCTTGAGGAAAATAGAAATTATTTGGACTAAATAGCACTGAAGTGTGTGCTTCAGGTCAAAGGAGTGATATCTGTTAAACATCTTTAACAGAACAATATTTCTCCAGCCCTACAAATCTTTCCACAGAGGGGGACTGGGGAAGACGAACAAAAGGCGATGAAAATAGAAAGGTCTTTACAGATTTTGCTACATGGGATGCTATTAATGCAAAGAAGAAATATTTAAATTGATTTAAGAACCATAAAAAAGCATCAAGATGTATGATCAGTTATGACAAGGTGCACAACTGAACTGTAAAAATGCAAAGGGTATTGTAACAAAATGAGATGTTATCCTATTTTAAAAGTTTTCATGTACATGACAGCAACTGACAGCAACTGGGAAAGCAGTTGTTTTGCTATGTTTTATATTTTATAATGTGTAACATGACTGTACAATTGTCATGATTAAACCGCCGCCATGAACTACTCACCAGCAAGTTGCTTGATCACTTCCCTGGTGGGATGTGCGACGAAAACAGCAGGGTAAGACTGAGCAAACATACAGGTTGAGATAAAGGCAGTTTAATAGGTAAAACAAAAGCTACATACACAAGCTAAATAAAACAAGGAATTAATTCACCACTTCTCATGGCCAGATGGGTGTTCAGCCATCCCCACGACAGCAGGGCTCTGTCATGCACAATGGTTACTTCAGAAGACAAATGCTATCATTCCAAATGTCTGTCCTCCTGCCCCTGCTCCCCACTTCCTCCTTCTTCCCCTGGCTTTATCTACTGAGCATGATGCCATATAGTCTGGAATATCCCTTGAGTCAACTGGGGTCAGCTGTCCTGGCTGTGTCCCCTCCCAACCTCTTGTGCACCCCCAGCCTCCTCATTGGTGGGGTGAGAAGCTGACAAGGTTTTGACTCTGTGAGCATTGCTCAGCAGCAACAAAATCCTCTCTGCATTATCAACACTGGGTCAGAGATCCAAACCAGAGCCCCATACTACCTACTATGAAGAACATTAACTCTATGCCAGCAAAAACCAGCACAACAATATCAAAAGATGAACATTATTTAAGGTTATTTTTATTTACAATTATTCACAATCCGCTGTGTTACTTACAATTTATTCACAATCCATTCATATTACTTTATGTAACTACACCAGACTTGAGATCTGCAATGCAGCATACAATTATTTAAGGTGCTGGTAGATCACTCAGCATCATCAACTCCCACTGACGTCTTCTCAGCTTCAAAAAGCCTCTCGGCTCCAAGAACAACTGTAAAATGCTATATGTCCCCAGTCAGAATCACTGTGATGAGCAAAGCTAGAAAGCTGTTGAGAAGGATTTTTTTTTTAAGTTTTAACCTTCACTTTGATATTCTTCTAAACAAGCAAGCAGAAGAGTATTTGCTTAATAAAGTATCTGTTTTCATGTCCTTTATACTTTTTGTGGTTGAACAAATGCTCTTGTATGACAGGCATATTTGTAGGATGTATACAAATACAATTGTCTCCTATATGTTCACACAGTACTTAAGCAACAATTTTGGTTCCTCAGAATGAGTAGAACTGTATTAATGAATTAAAACAGGAATCTTCAATTGGGAGAACTTATCAGGCAACCTGTTCATTTGATCTCTCCTCCTAAATCTAATTCAACAATTTTTGCTTGATGAAGGGATCAAAGCCTGCAGTGCTGACATTATTTTGATCAGGTTAATAATCAATAATCAAAGGTTGATAGTACATAACTTCATACCTCCTGATGTGATTGCTTAAGCTTAATTGTCAAATTTCACAGAAATTTTACCATTCTCTGTGTGTGTTTGTGCACATAAGCACAAATGCAAGGTACAGAGATTTTCAGATGCTGTTGAGTGTGTGGATATTGCAAGACAATTTTGTAAAATTACTAATCAGGACTTGAACTTGGAATTTTCATTCCAGTAGGATGAATTTAAAGAGTTTTTCAAGTCAGATGAAGAAAATCTGACTTATTAATAAATTTTGCAAAAAATGAGTAATGGTGAGACAGAAAGCTGTGAGCCAATTTAGAATTCTAGCTGTTCCATGTGCTTGCTGTTGCCTTTTGCATCTCTCTGTGAGTCTCTGGCAGATGAATCCTAATTGCTTTCTCAGCTAGTTCTGCAGAAACGGCAGTGAAGACTGTGCCACAAAATTGTGATACTACTCTGCAAATGTCTTGTCACATGAAATAGACTGCACATAGAGATAGGACGAGGAAAAGAGAATCCTTCATCACTTTACTTAGTCAAGGTGAAAGGCTAATCTGGTCTGGTGGCCTATGAAGTCTGGAAATAATTTGGTGTCTTTTGGAAGGTGGTTCAGAATGGAGAGTTCATAAAAGCCTTACAGTGGTATGTAAACTCAGACATTATGGAAGAGTCTATGGTGTATAACTGAAAGGACTATGACCTACTTAATTTATTCAGTGAATAAGCTAGTGAAAACTTGTTAAAATGGCCACATGCATCATTTGGCCAGAAGCAGAGGTGTATTTCCCATGTATAAATATAAAATATTAAGACTGAGGGAGGCACAACTTATTGGGCAGGAAGCTGTTGAGGTTTATAGGTAATGGAAAGGATAATGAAGTGATAAAATAAATCTATAAACAATATAAATAAAACAGAAAATATGGATGCACTTGATCCACAAGAATTTGAAGACATTTAAATGCAGGGTAGTACACGAAGAGAAGTGTCCAATAGGGAGATTTGGCTAGTTGGGTTAAAGAAATCATTAGATATATAAATGAAGAATTAATTAGAATAACGAAGAGATATTTCCTCTATGTGTGTTAATGAGACTAATATTGACATTGTGTATCCAGTTTTGAGTCCTGCAGTTAAAATAGATGGTTCAGAGAAGGAAAAAGTTTAAGAGCTGGAAAGTATATTTTATGATGAGAAACGTAAGGAACTCACTGAAGAGAAGGTCAAGAGGTGATTTGAAGTAGTCTGTGTGTTTCTTCTCAGGAAGTGAAGATATTCTTTGTAGAATAAAAGACATTGCAATATTCAATAGCTAAAACTGGTGCTGCAAAAATTCAGGGATAATTTTTTTTACCAGTATTATCATCTAAGATATGAAAAGTTCAGCAGAGATAATTCCACTGCTGAATACTGTCAGCGATGTCTGGAATTTTTTCTAGCTGAATTCTTTAGACTGCTAGTGGTGTGCTAACTGTTGAACAAAAAGATGAACTCTTCATCTGGGAATTCAGAAACTAAGATGAAAACAAAAGAAAATAGAATTCACCATTTCAACCTCAAGGTACGTGTTTGAATTAAAAACTTCTGAGTGATGTAGGGTATACTGTGCAGATACTAGTAATAAGTTCTAGATTTACTCTAAAATAAATGAATTATAGCTCAGAATAGAAACTGAATGAAGGTCATAGGAACCTTTTTCCTTTACAACACATTCAACACTGTCTGCTGAAGGAGAAGAGAGATCAGACATGAAAGACTTCTAAATGTAGGCTTTTAAATGAACTGCCTCCCACTCTCCAGTCACCAGTAAGAGCCCAGAATGCAGTTTCCATCCAGGACTTCCTTGAGTACCCTGGCAGATAGGGCCATAACACAGGGAAACTCTGCACAAAATATCAATGTGATTAGACAGGAAATTAGTAATACAATTGCTTTCTAGTGATACAGTTCCTATTCAGGGATATTTGAATCATGAAGTGCTGCTTTAATATGCTGTCGGGTATTAACTATCCAGGCAAGAAATATAGTATTTGGCCACATATTGTGGAATCAGAATCTATCCTGAAAACACTTAAATGCAAGGAAAAAAAATCCCAGAAGATAGAAGAGGAAACAATTGGACTCTAGATAAGCGAGTAGAATTATTACAGTTCGAAGATGCTGTTAAGCCAGGTTCTCATTGCACTTAATACCTGTGCTCATGGGAACAATGTGTTGTGTCATTACTTCCCATACGGATGTTAGGGAAGGGAGAATCAGATTCATTGTGTATAGCCCATTGAGTTTCTGTCCTAGCTTCTCAAATGGAGATCTACAGTGACATGCAGGCCATGTTTACATGTACAGGTTTGGACAGTTGTGCTCCAGTTCCATCTGTGCTCTCAGACAGCTGGATGCAAGCCAGCAGCACGTGTTATCATAGTGCTAATCTTAAAATAATAAACCAGTTAACATGGTTATGCAGTTTTTTTGGCTGGAGCCGGCCTATGTCCAGCCAGCTCAGACCTCAAGTGAACAAGTAACAGCATCTGCTTGTGTGGATATGCTTGTAAAATCACACAGGATTTTGTGAAGCTTTGCATTCCCAGGATGTACATATTTGATATTACTTTTGCTTTCTTTCCGTCTGTTGTTGAGTTTAGGGGGCGAAGGTAAGGGTGAAAAAAAAAGTCATTCACTGATATTATGCTGACAGTAACTCAACTAATTCTAAACTTTTTATTTTTGTGGATTATACTCTGTTAAGTATGGTGCATTTTATCTCAATATCAGCTCTTTATCATTCTTTCTCTTAGTGGAGGAGAAGGAGAGAGATCAATAAGCTCTTGGTTTTCTTGGATTGTCAATTAGCAGCATATTTCTAGCTCAAATTATTTCAATGGATGTTCTTGGAGATGGCACTTGAATATGTGCACATAAAGGCTGCAGATTTTGTTTCTTTTTCTTTTTAAAAATTGTCTGTTGGTAAGGTTTCTTCAACTGAGGCTGATAGAACTGGTGATGAATAAACAGGCAGTTCAATCAAGGCACATAGCACAGCTGCGTGCTTTGCTCCTCTCTAGAGTGTGGATATAGAGTAGTTTTTCTCAGCCAGCTCTAAACTCTGACCTCCTGTGAGAAATTATGGCTTTTGGCCTTGAGTCTCTTCTGATTAGCAGCTGTCAGGACTAGGTCTTGTTGATGACCTTAAAGTGGTTCTCAAGATAAGAGGGTTTTTAAAAGGTGTAAAAGAGAAAAAAGCAGGCAACCAAATAACAGTGCAGTATATGAGCTAGCTTACAATCTACTCTACATACCCATCCATGAAGTTAAACAGGGTCATCCTGGGAAGCAGCAAGGTAGAAGAAAATCCATCTGAGTGTTTAGTGTTTGACCTCCTGTCCCAAAAAGAAGGACTAAAGCATGATTAGGGTCAGCATTACTTAGCAATAACTAAACCATCAGTGTGCCATCACATTATTATCATACTAAAACCGAAACGTAGCACTGTACCAGCTACTAGGAAGAAAATGACTTTATTGCAGCCAAGAACAGAGCAATACAAATTTCATGTGTTTTCTGTCATAGAATGAGAAAGTCTGAAAGCTCTTTTCTGAGAAGATAGAAGTACTACAAGACTCAGGGTAACACATTAACTCATTCTAAGGTATCCTAATCAAGGAAAGTTACTATCTCCATTATGAAAGTCATTGCCAATGAGTGTTACTGGATTTAAATGTGTTCACTGGGAGATATCCTGATTAAGCAGATCTCCTGAGTGTATATCCTAACTAAATAGTGCATCTAATAATAGATGTTGCAACAGGTCACTGACTGGGTTACAGGATATTCCTCCTGAGCAGGAATCCTGAAATCAGGTTTATTCAACTATTATGAGTGACTGAGAACAGGAAAAAAAATCATTCCATATAATGAATTCTAAATTCCTCAGAAAATGTTCCAATTACTTTATTGGATTTAATGCATTCACAGCACCTTTTAAAGAAAATAGACAGATGTTTCTAAATTAGTGATTAATTATGTAATAGAATAGTTATAGCAATTTCAACTGAAAAGATTGATACAAATTGGTGAAAGCAATAGTAGACATGGTCGTCAATAGGTGGGTGGAGAATATTGCTTTTTTTGATATTACATGTTGGGAAATGTTGAATAGGTGATACATCTCAGGTAGTAAAAGCTTGATTTCATACGTTTATAGAATTCCAAACATTTCATGAAAGAAAGTTCAGAGCAAGGCATGAGGAAATCTCTATGTTCTGAAACTTTTACTGGATATCACAACTGTCTGGTACTGCCAGCTCCTGAGCACTGAGGGAGAGGATAATCCAGATGCTTCCAGAACACTGAGTGCAGCTAGGAGCAGCATCAGCCCCTGTGGGCTAAAGAGGAGTTTCTGAGGATCCGTCAGGGCTTTTGCAGAGTTCTCTGTCCCTTCCTATGCTTCTGAGTGGGCTGAAGTCAAATCTGAGAACAAAGACCTGTTTGTGAGGGAGAGTCGTTTAAAAGCTCTCTTTCTTTCTATGCTGTGCTACCTGATTACTTTGAATTTTCTCTATATAAAAAGCTAACTGTAAGATTCTAAGCTAATTATAAATTCTAATCCTGACCATTTTGAGTCTGAGAGACGTAAATTATTTTTTTATAACCCTGTGATATGGAGAAAATCTTGATAGATCCACACCAGATTTTCTTTGTGAGACAGGAATGGAGGAGGAACGGGCAGGAATTCTTCACATTCCCAGAGCTCACACTTATAGCAGTTGTCTAGAAAACAAGCAAGTGGAAACAGGAGGAAAGAGAGAAGATAGAAGTTGTAAAAGCATTTCAAAGACAGAGTGATAATGGAAAAAAAAAAGAATTAAATATTGAAATATAGAAGTATTTTGATGTAACCCCCCCCAAGTAATTGTAACAGAAGTGAATGATGAACAGTAGACAAAAGAAGCAAAAATGTCCCAACATTAATTATACTGTTTTGAGCATTAGAAATTACGAAAAAATTAAGGACTCTTAACTGTAAGGTATAAGTTTCCAAATGATGTACTACCTTCTGCTAGAGCTGCTTTCCATTGTTCACAGAAGTTGAAGAAACAGCAGTTTCCTTGCTCAATCTGGCTACATCTTTTTTTAGAATTCCAGAGACCTCTATTCTTCTTCAAGGTACTTATCCTTCTGATATTCTCTGCTTGTTCAGAAAACTGTAAAATGATTTGACGTTGAGTCTATTTTTCCATAGTACTCTTTTTTTAGGTTTTGCCTAGATATCTCAAATCTTCTATTTGTTGTAAAGGACTCTTTTTAATGGGTTCAGAAACAAGGTTTCAGAGTGTCTCTTAGCATATATAATAAAAAGGAGGTTTTCAAATTGTAACATGTTTAATAACCAGTTATAAAAGGAAGATGGAGATGTAATGATCAAGAGGGGAGGAACTTTTCATGTAGAGTATGCAATATCAACAGCTATGTAGTAACACTTTTAGTTTTTATTATTTTATTATCTTACCTGTCCTTTCCTTCTCAAGATCACAATTAATCTCTTTTATGTGGATTTATGGGTCTCTTTCAAGAATTGTCCCTTGCAATATTGATATCAAATATTCTGGCCCCTGAGAATTCAATGGTATCTTTTCATGAACTGAGGAAGCTTGGTAACTTTTAGAATTCTCTAATTGCTGATCAGAAAAAAAAAATCCATGTATTGTAAATTATCCTGGCTTCGTATTCAGGTAGCAAGGAAGATTAAGAAGAAGCAATGGTCTAAGCATGAGAGTTGTCAAAGTTGGCCCTCATACCTGCATCTTTAAATATAAACATGCTGCGTTTTTCACCTTTCTTCTCACATATACATGAGAGCAAATAATCGTATGGACATAACTGAAGCTAAATAAAACTTGATCTTATAGAAGTATATATATTCGTCTACACTATGAGGTGTCTTTGTGTGTCTAACATTAGGTTGCTACCTCTTGCTGCTTCTGCAATTATTCTTATGAAACTGTTTCACACTTTATTACATTCTTTTCGTGCAATCTTTCCTAACATTCAACTTATTGAAACCATTAGTTCTAGAATTATATGTTAAACCATTCAACAAAATCCCTACAGTTCCTCCATCTGTAGTTCCAGACTGTTAAAATAACCACAGCACTTGTGATCATCAGTAGGACCACTGGAGAATTTATAGTAATATACCTTAATCTTTAGAAAATATATTTTTTTGCTTTAACAAAAATAATTCAGAACTCAAATAGAGACTTCAGAGTCAGCTGAGGATTAGATATAGTGTTGTTTTAAAGATTGATTCAGATTCAGAATCCAGCTTAAGATTCATATTCAAGTTTTTGGTTTGATTGGGTTCAGATTCTGGTAACTTCCAGTGCTCAGATTCAATGTTACGTATCTGGTAAGTAGGAGTATTTAATCCATATTGGTTACAAGTGCAGCTAAGGTCCAGATTCTTCCCACCTCATTTTAGATATCCTTACATACCTACTTGTGAGGGAGACAGAGTGAGAAAAAATTGTTGAGATTCTGAGTGGATTGAGAAGCCTGTGGACAGAGCCTGTCGTTTTTGTACAGGCAATGAAGAGAGAAGAATGATAAGGGCATCTATTTATATGTTACAGATTTAAAGTTGTACTGGATAATCTTTGGGACTGCGGAAACACGAGCATTTAGTCTTCATAATTACAAAGGAACTTAAGAACATGAGTAAACAAATGGCCCAACATTTGGTGAAATATGACATAGATGTAATGGAAACTCATTTTTCAGAATTGTGATTCTCCCCCTCTGCTCTTGTGAGACCTGCACCTGGAGTACTGCATCCAGCTCTGGGGTCCTCAGCCCAAGAATGGCATGAACCTGTTGAAGGAAGTCCACAGGAGGACCATGAAGATGGTCAGAAGGATGGAACACCTCTCCTAAGAAGACAGGCTGAGAGAGTTGGGGTTGTTCAGCCTGGGGAAGAGAAGACTCCATGTAAACCTTAGAGCAGCCTTCTAGAACCTAAAGGGGACACACAGGAAAACTGGAGAGAACTTTTTACTAGGACATGTAGTGACAGGACAAGGGGTAATGGCTTTAAACTGAGAGAAAATAGATTAGATTTTAGGAAGAAACTCTTTACTGTGAGCATGGTAATGCACTAGATCAGGTTGCCCAAAGAAGGTGTGAATGCCCCATCCTCGGACGCATTCAAGGCCAAGTGGGATGGGGTTTTGAACAACCTAGTGTAACGGAAGATGTTCCTGTCCATGGCACTGGGATGGAATGATGAGATGATGAGATGATCTCCCAGGTCCCTCCCAAACAAACCCAACCCATTCTATGATTCTCTGACCTTAGTTATGCAGTTGAGCTAAGAATGTCCATATGGTATTTGAAATCCTGGTTGACAAACTGCTTGCTCATTCTGTTCAGTTACTGTTGAGTTTCATTCCTATCCCCTAGTTGAGCTATATACATTTAGCTCTTTTATGAACTAAATTTTTTCATGCTGTTGATATCTTTCTTCTTTCATAGGTGTCTGGAATATGGTCTATTGTATTGTTTTACTAAAACAAGTTGTGAAAGCTGTTGTGTTTTAGTTATTTCTTATAGTTTACTATTTTACAGGGTAAGATGAAATAAGCTGATTATGATGTTCCCTTTTATGTGACATAAAAAAGGGAATGTCATCATTGTCCTGCTAGGTCAATGTATCATATACTACATATAATGGGGAACAGAGTGAAGCTTGCATTGTTGATACAGGTTTGATGCTCTGCTGAGAACTGTGATCCACCTGACAGTGAATAAAAAATTCAGTTGAAGATGTATGGGCTAAAGTCTACTAAATACCATTTTCTAGAAATGTGAGTGTGTGGGTGTACTGAGCAATTAGACTGAAAAAATTCAAAGGATAGGGTACAGTATAAGTTTTCTAACACTTTTAGCCTGCAGAGATCACCAAAAAATCTTCTTGTGTTCTTTTCTTGTTTCCCCCTAAAAGAATAGAATTTTGTACTCAGTACAGAAGAATATACTATAGTTCACAATGTGATAAGGCATTCACTGAAATGCTTTTAATTTAAGTACTACTGGTTTGGGAATCAACAGAACATCTTTATTAGAGTACTTAAAGTAGCCAAATTAAATTTAAATCTTTGATCAACTCATCTTTAATCTGATCATTTCTCTAATAGAAAATCTAACATTTAATTATAGAGGCTTACATTAAACTAGTGTTCTACTGATCTTTTCTATGTGGCTTTGAAGATTGGGAATCTTGCTTCTTTTGTTACTGCCATCAGAGAATTTTCTTAGCTTCCCTGTCTCCATAAAGCAGGCAATTTATCCATGAATCTTTTTAATGCACAGAAGTTAGATGTCTTTTCTTAACTTTTTAATCTTATGGACTACTTTATAACTTAAAAATAGAGCTAGAATTTGATTATAACAGTTTTCCAAATTGCAGAGGCTAGGAGTGACTAGGTAAAATTATTCTTTACAAAGTAATTCTCAGTAAAAGATTTTAAAGTGATAAAAGAATAAAGGATAAGGGGTGTGGGAGAGGGTTACAGTTTCTTTGTGGATGGCCACTTTTTATCTGCACTGAGATACAGAACAGGGGTGCTGTTAAGTACAGAAATGTTATGCCAATTTTCATTCCGCTAGCGGGAAAAAAGAGCACAATCACCTTTCCCTGCTCCTCGGACCCCTGCACATACATTCTCATTCAGCTGTTGCTGGGCTAGCTGGGAGGGTTATAAACCCTGTGATCAGGGTCACTCTTCCCCTTCATCTTCTCCTGCAACAAACTTAGCTGCTCATGATTTTGTGTCTTGACCATAGTGAAATCGGGTTGAACTAAAGTAGTGCAGGTACTGTAAATAGTAGTTTACTATTACTGGAGTTATGACTACAGAAGCTTTTGTAGCTTGGATCTTGCCTTTGGATTGTGTTATTGTGCCACTGCAGAAACAGCTGCACTGGCAGGTCAGAAATGCAGTGTCAATGCAAGAGGTGCGCATGGGGATGACTGCGCATAGTGATCCCCTCTGCTGGAGTGAAACAGGCTGTGTGGTCGCTGCCGTGGTGCTGTGGTACTTCTGGCTCCATGGAACACAGATTCAGATTTCTTTGGGTTACTCGTGTCCTCCTGGATATGTACATACTCTTAAGGTTCTTCTTGTCTTACTACATTTCAAATGTTTCTGACATCAAAACGTGTAGCTAATGGCATGAAGATAATCACTGGAGAAATTGAAGCCTTGAGTAGAAGAGATATGTCTAAGTCACTTTGGTGTAAGTCATTGGTATTTTCATTAATATTTTAATGAAATCTTGCTATTATGAATGAAAGTAATATTAAGGAATGTTGCATTATGTAGCTTTTCTGGTGGGACTTTCTTTATACTTGCTTCTTTTCACCTAAGCCATGTCCTTTTATGAGTTTCTAAATCCCAACTGGGTAAGAAGAGTAAAAGGCGAGTTTCTTATCAGTTGTACTGTTGGTTATAACAAAGGCTTTTGCTTTCCTCTGCATTCTCCCACTCTCTGTTTTAGAACTATCAGTTCCCTAGGAGTGTGTTTTCTGCTAGCAGGTGTTGAAAGAATGAAGAAGGCTCTAAAAATGAGTTCAGATTCTAATTTAGATGGTAGTATAAACTTTTTTAGTCCAATTTTTGAACTTTGTAATTTCCATGTCTCCTGCACATTCTAAAATGTCTGGGATAGAAGGGACTACAGCAAGATTGACAAGACCTGTAACACTTCAAGGTAGATTTTTGGTTATGCTATTAGATATCTGCAATGACAGGCAAGTCACAGCACCCCCAAGCACTCTGCTGGAGTGTTCTATCTGCCCTGGTTCTATAGATGCTTTTCCTGTTTCTTACCTGAATCTTTCTTGCTGCAATTTAATCTCACTACTTTGTACCCTTTATACCATGACTGTAGAAAACATATCAATGTCTTTTGTGTAAGATATTTCAAATAGCACTGCATTTCATCTGTTATTTAGTACTGTGAATTAACAGATAGGTGTAAGCTTTTTAAGTATGACTAATTTGACTGAAAGGTTATTGATTTAAATGGGAAAAGAAAAGAACAGTAGGCAAGATATGTGCTAAACCCAAGAGAATTACATGGACATTTAATGATAAGAAATACCAGTGGAAATGTAAGATACTACTGTCTGACAAAAGTCTGCATGACAACAAATGCTATTAAGAGTTCTTGTGCTTGACCCGAGTAATTTGCTGGGAACAGGAGAGAGTCAGTACAAATGTGTAGTCATCAAGGGAAAGAGAATTTGGATTTGTTTGTTTGTTTTGTTTTTATGGTTATTACAACAGCTAAATATATGGATTCAGTAAGTAGCCAATGTTAAGAAAACAAAATAGTCATGATCTCCACATTTGTTAATAAATTAATGTATTTTTACCTGGTTATTGTTGAGATGTTTTTCAAACAATAAATTGTTCTACTACCACTCACACCAAGTTCTCTTTCGCTATATACTCCCAACAGCAAAAGTACTTTTACCAAAACCATCATGACAATTTGTCATTTCTGGAGTGAGCATAGTTGAGATTTTTGGCACTGATGATGTACAGACTCCTTTGTAGTGATTTCAGAAGTACCAGTAACAGGATTTCCCTGCACAGCTTCTTAGTTGTTCAAGGGCTGTAGAACACGTTGTAGGCAGACACTGAACCCTACCAGTGTCTGGAAGAGGCTTTAAAGAAGCAGCAATTCATAGCACTGAGCAGATTAAATGTGTATTCCAAGAGTTATGGTGCTAAAATATACCTCATCACAACTTGGCATGCACAGTGGAGCTCCTGTTACCTTTAAGGAATAAAAGCAACTAGTTTATTTTAAAGTCTGGAGAAAGGATAGTTTCTGCCACTTCTGCTCTGGATGTGAGATTTTCAGGCGGCATCATGAATCTCACAGATGTGTTCAAAGATAAAAGATCAATGATGGAGTTGTATCATCAGCAAAATTTTTTTTTTTTTTTTTTGGATAGGGAATTCTACAGCACTTCTGTTCTGCAGAGCTGTTGTGAAGCTGAAAGGTTGTTCATTAAGAAACATCGGTCCATTTCTGCAAACTGCAGCTTCACAGTAGTTTTCCTGGGAAAGGCTGAAAATAGTTTGTGGAGATTTTTCTTGTGCTATTTCTGGGTTTTCTGATGATGTGACATACTGCTTTGATGTCCCTTGCTACATAACAACAAAATGTCATCTGCAATGACTTCACAGTGCAGAGAAAATGTGGAAGTTTGCAATTGTTTACCTGCTGTGCATATTTGATGTAAAGTTTGCAGTGGGGTAACTCATTTTGTTTGTCGTGGCTCCCATTAATCTGAGATGCACTCTGCAGCTGTGCTGGCAGCACTTCAAACAAGGGAGAGTAAGACCTCTCTCGATTGAAATGAAATAATGAATTTCTACTAATAATATAAAATTAAAAAGTAGTGTAACCTTTATTAGCACATTTTCAGCATGCATTTTATGGAGGAAGAAAAAAATATCCTGAAGCGATTTGCAAAAATATCACTGATTATGATACCTGTGTGGGCGCTCTCACCTTGGAAAGGTGATAAAGCCAGTATGTATTCACAATGTAGGAATCTTTCTGCTATGCAGCCCTGTTTTAATACAGTGCTGACAAATGTATTCAACATATTTTCATGCTGTCCTATATTTAGTTATTCTCTGTAGTATTTGCAGCCAGTAGCTGTATGCCTTTAGATATGCTATGCAGAAAAGAAATGAAAATATGAAAGTAGGGAAGAAAACATTCTTTTAAAATAGAATTTTTTAACCAAAAGAATCCTGTGCTGGTAAGTGGAACAAATAAAAATGATGGGATAGAAAAAGATTGTTTTCTTCTCTCTTTTGCATTTGCCTTTTTAATTAAAATAAGTTAACAACTATGTACTATTTAAAGCTTTTCTGCACATGCCACAGGGCCTTCAGTGTCCTGTCACGATGAATCATCATGTATTAAACCTTTGCCATGTCAGACAGGCTTTCCTATTTTGTGATAGTGTTGATTCAGCAAATGTGAGATAGGAAGTCAAGCAGTAGGGTACCATTAAAATATAAACCAACAAGTTTCAGAGGTGAAGTTACCTTAATGACATGAGGACTGACAGAGTGGTTTTGCACTCAAAATGTGAGGAGCAGGTAGTCACTCAGTCCTCCTGTCAATCCCAACTTGCACCTTCATGGGCCTCACAACATTCAACTGTTGGTGGAGTGTGTCCTCAAAATAAGGACCAAACCTCTAATTCAAGAATCAATATGTTTTGTTCCTGTATTAGGAACTGAAGTGTGTTCAGTCTTAAAAAATGACATGATGTTGTCATCACCTACATCTTTTTTTATAGATAACTTAATGGTGTTAAAAGAACAAATGAGTAAAGTCTAGAGATATGTCTAGACATTTCTCTAGTAGCTTCACTTGATGTTATCCCACAGCAACGAATCTGCTTGTAGATCAATGGATAAACTGTGGTCTAATGCTTCATAAATATAAGAGTATGTGTGTATCTTGAAATAATATAATCTCTGTGCTCGATTTCGGGCAATGTAATTGATGTCCCTGTTATATGACACATGTACAACGTGACCTGGGTTTATGTGTCTTTGGCAGCACTCCCATAGAATGATTTAGTGTAGTTGCCATCATCTGTGTAATCCGTGGGAGTTTTATATAAATAAGAGAGAGACTGAGATGGACACATATCCGAGCGAGAAAAAAAAAAGTATTTTTTAAAATGAATTATGTGATTAAGCTCGAATTGCTATGTTTGCATGCCTTCTGCATTTGCTTTCAGAAGTGCTACATTGAATGACATGAGTACCCACCCAGGGACTTCAAGCGAATCACCAGAGTCAATGCTCTTAGCAAAGTAGAGGTGTCTGATGGTATGTTAGTCTAAAACGAGGCCAACAAATTAAATGTCAGAGTAGCCTGAAAAAAAACAAACTAGAGATGACTTTATATCTTCCTTACATGAGTAGTATCACAGCCTCCTATTTTTCCTGACTTTGACTTAGTGGCTTAAGCAAAACAGAAACTTTGCTCTTTTCCATTACACAGCACAGCTGTTGAAAGGACCACATAGTCTTCTGTTAAAGATCACACATGCTTCCAGAACTCTTAAAAAATTAAATAAACTGATAAATAAACATCTCCACTCACAGTCACTTACTTTTAGAGCAGACATGCATAGAAAGAAGTGGATGTATACATCTGCTGCATTTACCAGATGTGATTAAAAATGCAGTGACAGGCAGTCCTTCCTGGAAATTTTCTGAGAACAGTTGCATCACAAAATGTCTGTTTGTTAAACTCAAATTCTTCACTCAGAACACTTCTGGTGTAAAAACTTTTGAGTGAATTTTATGAGTTTCTGCCTAGCCTCTTGTTGGACTTCATCATTGAAAACTTTCAGGGATTTTGGGTGACTCTGTAATTTTGAGGAGGATTTAGTAACTGGACTACCTCCCCCTTAGGAATGACTGCTTCCTTAAAAAAATGGGCCCCATGAAAATGTTATTTCACAACTGCTATTAGCAGTAAAAATGATGGGAACATAAGTTTCATTGAGCAGATGCACTATCTGCTCACAGTAGGCAAATATCAGCTTCAAACCCAAATTTAGATAAGAAATTTAAATTTCTTGATAACCAGACATATTGTGTTTATCTGTCTAGTCCCAGCTCCTGTCATTACTGTATTTCAGATAAAAAGAAGCATGTGCTTTCCATGTAAATAAGAGATTAATGTCAGGTTTTCAGTATTGAAGATCTTCAGTTTGTTATAGCAGTCAAAGGGCTCCTGCAATTTGACTTCTTAATATAGCTTTTGATCTCCCTCTTGTTCCCCCATTTCCTTCTCTTAAAAATTGAGTACAAGTGTCTACGGTTTGTACTCAGCTAAGTGCTCTTCTCCAGAAATGCTTGCATTGAATGCAGTTTTTCTAGGAGAGTTCAGTCTTAGCATATGGCTGGAATGGAAGAGTTCCTTCCCATCATATTTATTAATCCTGGGGTTTTTTTTGGCATTAATCTAACTGTTGTTTTCCTGTAAGGAATGTTTCATTTTTCCCTTTCTCTGTCTTCCTCATAAACAATTTTATATTCCTGTGCATTTTACTTTATTCTTGAGCTACAAGATAATGTGGTTTGTGCAG
Organism: Lepidothrix coronata; assembly: GCF_001604755.1. Taxonomy (NCBI): domain Eukaryota; kingdom Metazoa; phylum Chordata; class Aves; order Passeriformes; family Pipridae; genus Lepidothrix; species Lepidothrix coronata. The sequence goes on along the minus strand of NW_016690246.1, from coordinate 2,797,578 downwards.
TGGTTGAATATTAATTATAAAAGTTTTCATTCATAAATGCTCAGTTTTTAGGAAGTTCAGGTGAATAACCAAATCCTAATATTCAAGAGTCATTCCATTGTTAGCTCTTGATATTAGTCCCATTACTGATGATTTTTATTTGATATAATAAAGTCAGTAGTTTTATTCCCAAATTAAAGCACATTAACAGATTTGTTGGGTGGAAGCTGCAGTTTTACTGAATGGCTTATGATATTTTGAATTCTTCTTTTATGATATTTTGAATTCTTCTTTTGCATGAGGTCTAGTCTGCAATGCAATCTGTTCTCAGAGAGAGATACATTAAAAGCTGCCTCTTTTGTCTCAAAATGGGAAGACATTATCAGGTATAGAAGGTTGTATGCTGTATTGCCAGTTCACATGGCAACCAGTTAAAACAAACAAAAAACCCCCAAATCTGAACCTAATATAAACTGAAGGAATGAAAAAGGAGTTTACTGTCCATCTTCAAGGATACTTCATCTTCCTTTTCCACTTTATTCTGCTACTGTGTAGCAGGCAAGTATTTCCGAATGTGAAAATGTTTTTTTAGTTGACAAGAGCAGTGGTCAAAATAACTTATCCTTGTAGTAACAACGGAAATACTCAGTTTTTGGAAATTAGAAAAATAATAAAGCTTAAACAGATCTTGCAAGGCTACTTCATATTTCTCAATGACATTATTAATAGTGAAAAGAAATAGTCTATGCCGTAGTCACAAGAGAGAGCTGTCTCGTCATTTACAGAACAGGGCCAGAACAATCAGAAGAAATGTAGAAAATTGACTAAGCTGTAGCTGAACTTATTTGAAATTCTAAATATATGCTGAAAAAATTAACAGGAAAGTCCCGTGCATTTTATTCATGTGTGAATATGGCTGGTGGCATAGTAAGTAAGAATAAATTGTTTAGAAAAATTTCAAACTTTATATTTTAGCTGTAAACATTTTCCCCTGCTGGCAGGAGCTAAAATTAGAGTAGATACAATTATATTGTTATATAAATGCACATTTTGCAACAACTGCAGATGCTGCCTGTCCTTGCAGCAGCTCAAAGAGACATCAGTAGCTACATGGGGTGATTGGGGGAACTTGCATATGTTACGTGGATTCCAATCAATATTACAGAATTATGCTGTAGTTACGAAAATTGGTGTATTGTGAATACTTCTTTGTAAACATTTATCTACATTTACTGACAAGATTTCCAGCACATACCTTTCAGACTCAGGACAATACTTAAAATTTAATGACTGTCCCTTGACCAAAAATGAATATACTTTATCAATCTGCAGGAAGAAGATGGAATATGACTAAACACAGAATAAGGAGGCCAAATTTTTTATTTATAGGCAAACTCCCAGCATCACCTGAAAAGCCTGTCACAAAACACTGCAAGTAAAAAGAGAGGAACTGATTGACAGAACCTTACCACTGAGTAACCTGTGTGTACATGGCTTAAATGTTGGTCTTGCTAAATGTTGAGCTGGGCTGAAAAGACTCCGGGGTTCAGAAGTAACTCTCAAGATGCACTGGAATGTCATGAAGATAATGAAGGTACAGCTTAAAAGGATGTCGAACTCTTCATGCTTGCAAGACTTACCTATCTATAAAACAATGGATTTTTCATATTTTAGTAACGAACAATTTTGCTTTAATCTCTAGGTATTGAATGCCTCCGGTGCGACATGGTTAGGCTGAGGAATAACTCCCCTGCCTTTTTGGCATGAAGGCTGTGGAGAGGTCTGGCTGGTGGAGTCAGGGGACAATCTGTAAGGTTAGCACAGGGACACAAGGGAGATTATTTGTCAAGCAAGAGCTGCTAGGTGGGCCCTTGAAATACTCCAGGAGGGAGCAGTCTGGTGGAAGTCCTGTGAGGCAGAGCTTGATCAGACCTGTGATGGAACTGGTTAGTGGAACTACAATAGCCACAAGCTTGAATGGCTCTGAAAAGTAAAATATTATGGGCTCTTCATGATTTTTGCTTATTTATTTAGCAGCAAAGTCAGAAGGACTCAGAAACTTGTATTTCTCTGTGAACATTTTTCTTATCTCCACATATCAACATCCTGTTTTCTGCAGAGAGCAGATGGACATTTACAAATACTTGTTTACAGTACTTTCCAGCAGTATTTTCCAAAGAACTCACTCTTATCTTTACACTGCTTGAGTAGTATTTTCTGATAGGATGAACATCCTGTACTCACGAATAACTAAGCTCAGTGGGGTGGGAGGGTGAGTCTATAGCTCTGCAATTCACCAGGGAGAGAAAAGGCTTTGATCTCGGCTTTTTCTCTGCATACCTCGATACATGGAAATCTGCATGTGTCTGGGCCAAACTGCATAAGCCTTGTTTGAATGTGCATTGGGGAATACAGGAGCCTGAAGCAGGTTGGTGTTATTTTACTATGTTGTTATGGTGTTTGCGCACAAGAATTGACCAAGAAAAGGCATTGTGGAACAATAAGTAAGCCTCTGTAAACATTGGTTGCCTTTGCTAACTGCGGCAAGTGGGAATGTCAAATTCCTCTCCTTCTGCTTTGAGTTAACTCATCTCCAAAACAATGAATTCTCATCTGAATTACCCTGATCTAGATGTGAAAGAGACTGATGACTTGTGTCTCACAGTCTCATTGGACTCTGTGTTTGAAATCCCAATTGTTCTCATTTCTGAGGCTTGCAGCTCACTTATTCCAGGAACAGGAAAATGTGTTCTGACAAAAAAAAGTGGTTGGGGGTTTTTTGTTTGTCTGTTTTTAGTTGTGGTTGCTTTGTTAAGGAGACAGAGGGTAGAGAGAAGGTACGGTTTGGTTTGGTTTAATTTTTTTTCTGGTTTCGGTTTGGTTTTGGAAGGAGAATTTGAGGTTGAAAATTGTTTTTGATTCTGCGTTGAAAGTTGACATTTTAGCAGCAGAAATAGATTTCAGCTTTTATTCTGTGTGATTTCCTGACCAATATTCAGATGCTATTCACTCAGACATCAGTGTGATTAGCACATAACCTTAACACCCTTCAGGATGCTCTGTGCTTGCTTGCAGCTCTGTTGAAATGGAAAGTGTGGCCTTTTAACAAGGTCAGAAGCAGTTTTTCACCTTTCTTATGTAAACTTTAATATGGAGAGAAGGTCATTCTTCTCAATATCATCCTCATTCAACAGAACTAAGTCTTCAGTGAATGCTTATTTAACCTAGTACCTGAAGCTGAGCCAATACGGTAGTACATGAAAAAAACATGATTCATGTCTCTGAAGATGAAGAAAATAGACCACAAAGCTTTTCTTTTAAAATTATACTGTTTATCTAATGTTACTCTGACTTATTTAATAGTATTTCTTTTTTAATAAACTGTCTAATGGTGATTCAAAGAAGGTTTTAGGTTTTTGGATATAGAGAGTTGGCCTGGAGTTCTGTGCTATGTAACAAAGGCTGTTTGTTTGAATAATGAACTTCTGCATAATAGCTGCAAGTGTTTACAGAAATTCATTATTCCTGTTGGACCACATTTTTTTATTTCCTTTATAGATGCATAAAATCATTTTTCTAAAGTAGTTGGGCATTATGTTTTTGGTATGCTAAATGAGTACGGGACCCATAAGGTTATTTGATTGCTGTCTGTCTCACACATTGTAATCCTTAAATAATGCTGTGTTTGTGTGTACTTTAAATGACTGTACTTTAGGTTGCTTAATAATGACTAAAAGTGCATTTACTCTGTTGTGGTTTAACCCCAGCCAGCAACTAAGCACCAGACAGCTACTGGCTCACTCCTGGACCAGCAGGTTGAGTAGAAGTGAATTGGAAGGGTAAAAGTGAGAAAAATTGCAGGGTTGATATAAGAGAAGTTTAATTATTTTTTATTTTAATAATAATAGTAATAATAATAGTAATGAAAAGAAAAGTAACAAAGAGACAAAAAAAACTCCAAAAAGGCAAGTGGTACAAATGGAAGCAATTGCTCAGCACCAACTGACTGATTCCCAGCCTGTCTCCAAGCAGTGGTTCCTCAGCCAACTTTCTCCCTAGTTTTATTGCTGAGCATGATGCCATATGGTCTGCAATATCCCCTGGGTCAGCTGGGGTCAGCTGTCCTGGCTACGTTCCCTTCCACCTTCTTGTGCACCCCCAGACTACTTGCTGGCAGGACAGTGTGAAAAGGCCTTGACTTTGTGTACGTACTGCTCAGCAATGACTAAAATAACTCTGTGTTATCAACCCTATTTTCAGCAGAAATCCAAAACACAGCCCCTAGTAGCTACTATGAAGAAAATTAACTCTATCCAAGCCAAAATTGACATACTCAAATATGTTTTAATTATGGTTCCCTATATACCAAACTATAGTATCAAAGCATATAAGTCTCTTATGTTTTTTTTTGCTTAATGAGCAGAGGTAAAGTCTTACAATTCCCAATACTAGATGAGAATGCTTTAGAACTGCAGCATGTTTTTCTTTTGTTTGACATCCCCTTCTCCCTAACGTTTTTCTAATCCTATTATTTCCTTTCTTTATCAATACAGAATACAGTAGTTAAATCCCTGAGAGGAAAGGACAGACTAACAAGATGACTTGATGCTTATGCTGTGTTGCTCGGTTGTTTAAATCCTGCATTTGTAATGCAGATGAAAATAGTTTCTGAGCAAAAGTTGATTAAAGAAATTAGTCAAAATTTTGTATCACAAAGAAAGTATTTACTTAAGCAAAACAAAAACATTGATAGAGCCTAAGTGATTAACTGAACAACCCCACAAACCCTCTCAAAAACCAAAAGCAAATCAATAAAAATCACAACAGCCTTACAAGATACAAGCCCCCAAAATGATCAGTTTCATGATGAAGTCACTAAACTTTATTAATTTAACATGAGGTTAAAGGATTCTAAAATACTGAAGTCATGGGATCACATAGCATTTAAGAGACTTGAACTTCAGTTCTATAGGGGTGAGGAGGCCCTAAGGTTTAACAAGTTCTGAAGCAGGATGTGTTTCAAGGAAAACAATCCAGTGAGTCAGTATGCAAAAAAACCTTTTCCTTCATTTTCTGTTGTTATGCACAGGCAATAGCTGTGAATGTAAATGAAAATGAGATAACTTCTAATGAGAACCAAGCCCTTCTATTCCTTTCACTTTTTGGCAAGTTTGGGCTTAGAGTCCAAATCCAATATTGATTTTTTGATTATTTGAGTTAGCCCTGGTTTCCGTATGGGGATAAAAGAATTCCAGGCAGATATGGGTGTGAACTGCTATTAGCCCAGACAGTGCTCTGTCTTCTAAGCTGTTGTTTCTGCAGTGCTGTCGACTCTCTACTAACCCATCAGTAAAGCATATTTATTGAATTTAGTCTATTTTCTTGAATTTTCTGTGGCCTTCCCCTCTTGCCAGTTACTTTGAATTTGTAAGCTTTTGTAATAAAGATCTGTTCTTTAATAGATAGCCTTTGGCTTATTTAGAGTCATCCTCTGAAATGCCCCACAGGGAGCTGTAATTTTACTTCACTTTCTAGAAACAGGAATCTGACTGTACTGTTAGAAGTGGAAGTTTAACACTGGAGGCAATCTGTGAATTTTAGGCTAACAAGCTGGATGTATGACATAGCTACAAAATATGTATGAAAAAATCCTAATTGAATAACATGCTACAAAAACAGTGTTCATAGGAAAGACACAGAAGAGTGTAGACTCCTTCGGGTAGCAACAGAGATACAATTTTATACATAGCTTTTTGATATTTTGGCTGACTGTTAAATACAGATAAGCTGCATACTAATCCCAGTATTTCCTTCTGGGGATGCAGTCATCAGAAGGCATCCACCAGGCAGTAACCAGCAGACATGCAGCGTGCCAGCACCTGAACTAAAAAGCGGCTGCGACGATGTCAATGGCAGAGCCATCGTTTGATGTAGCAGCCAGCACCAGCTCAGCAACCCCACAGGAGAGCAGGTGAAACTAAATTTTGTTCCGTCAGAGATGCCAGACTGGGCCTGGCCAAAGTCCTGCTTCTCCTGGTATGGGCAGGAGTGGAGGAGGATGGAGATGAATCAGGAGGCAGAGAGGAAAGGCCCAAAGAGGCAGCTGCGTTTCTCATGCTGAGGGCTGTGGGAGGCAAAGGACAGCCATTCCTTATGCTCCAGTTCTGCCCTCCAGCCTGACCCTCTCCCTTTGCACCCACACACAGACACACACAGTCACACAGAGACACACGCATTCTCCCTTTCCCCTTGGTGCAGCAGCTGCAGTGCGGTCCGGAGCTCCAGACTGGTCTCAGTAGGCAGCACAACCACAGGCAGTGCGTCATCCCTGGCTGCCTCACTTGCTGGTCTGTGCCCTCTTAGCAGTGCTTCTGTCACCTGGCCTGAAATGCAAATGCCAGCTGGGTGTGCTTACAGAGCTAAGGGACCTGTGCCCGTAAAAATCGAGGTTTTGGAATTAAAAGCACGCTGTAAAGGTAGTTTCGTGATTTCAGCTACTCTGGTATTGGTTCTTGTACCTACCTCTGATGGTAATAAGTGTTTCCTTCCATCACAGATGAAAAGCTTTTGGGATGGTGATGTGCCTGAGGAAACATGAGAGATGAATAGCAGAGCAGCGAACTGAATCCAGGTCACAGCCCAGCCTCCTAGCCAGGAGCAAGGCCTTTGTTTGCTTGCAGCATCACAAGTCCTTCTGAGCCTTCAGTGAAGGACCGTGGTTCTTTCTTACTGCTTATAATTCTGACTTGAGCTCAGGGAACATCTCTCAAATGCATAAATGTACATAATTGGAGAAACATTGAGCACTGATTAGAGTGATCAGGACATATGCTTCCATTCATAAATTAGCTTAGGTCACTCACTGAAAGCCTCTGGGCTTTATTGCTCTCTCTCTGTCTACTGAAATAATATTCTGTATTTCACAGCTAATTAAGAAGCTTCTAATTTCTAGCCTAAACCTGTCCATAGTTTGTGTGCCTCTATTTCTTCACATGTTAACATTATGGTTTATTTAAATAGCTCTTTTGTCTTCCAATATTTTTTCTGTAACTGCTAAGAGAACCAGATGATCATAGTGGGACTGAATTTGAGGGGTTTAATTCAATGCAGAACTTTGTACTGAGTGCTTTTTTGCAACTGTTAAACATAATTTATATAGGCAGAGATCTGAGGTGCTTCAAAAATATTAACTTAGACATTCTGTCAGCTCCACTGTTTTGTAGGTAGGTATTTTACCACTTCATAGAGTGGCAATTAAAGCATTGGTGGGTCTCACCCTTGAGAGGTCTTCTTTATTTGAATGTGTTGACTTTTTAAAATATGTAACATAAAAGCATATCAGGGTACAAAATTTGAATATAGTTTTGTACCTGATTTTATGTTTATTGCTGCAATATCTGACCTCCTAAGGTCACTGGTTGGGAGTCTGAGCAGGGGTTTTTAGCTGCCTACACTTTCAACATGCAGAAAGGTGGCTTGGCTGAACAGGAATCTTCTCTTGGAGATAAGGCAAAAAAGGAAGGTGTATGCCTAGCGTAAGCAAGGTCAAGTGACATGGGAAAAATACAGAGAGATGCTGCTTGCTGCTGTAGGGAGAAAATTCATACAGCCAAAGCTCAGCTGGAGCTGAAGCTCACCAGAAATGTGGAGGACAGTAAAAAGAGTTTTTTGCATAGATATTAATGGCAATAGGCAGTATAGAAATATCATTGGCCCATTACAGGATGATGATGGTCACCTCACAAACAGGGACAGAGACAAGGCAGATGTGTTTAATGCTTTCTTTGCCTCTGTCTTCAACATGGATGATGGACCAAGGGGATCTCAGTGCCCTGAGCTGGAGGACCATGACTGCAAGAATTATCAACTCCCAGTTGACCCTGAAATGTGCAGGATATGCTGCTCTAGCTGGATCCCTAAAAATCTATGGAGCCAGAATCCTCAAAGAGCCGGCTGTTGTCATTGCAAAACACCTCTCAATGATTTTTGAGCAATCTTGAGAATCCAGAGAGGTGCCAGCTGACTGGAAACTGGCAAATATTGCCCTGATTTTCAAGAAGGACAAGAAGAATGACCCCAGAAACTACAGGCCTGTCAGTCTCACTTCAGTGTCAGGTAAAGTTATGGAGAAGATTATTCTGGGAGGTATTGAAAAACACCTGAAAGACAACACAGTCATCAGCCACAGCCAGCATGGCTTTGTGAGAGGAAAGTCCTGCTTATCCAACCTGATTTTTTTCTATGACAAGGTAACCCACCGAGTTGATCAAGGGAAGCCAGTTGTTGTAATTTTTTTTGAATTTCAGTAAAGCTTTCTATACTATGTCTCACCACAGGATCCTTCTGGACAAAATGTCCAGCACACAGCTGGATAAACACATCATGGAATGGGTGGGCAATTGGCTCATGGGTGGAGCACAGAGGGGAAAAATGAATGGGGGAACATCAGACTGGAGACCTATCACTAGTGGGGTTCCACAGGGCTCTGTCTTGGACCCTGTGCTCTTCAACATCATAAATGACTTGGATGCAGGATTTGAAGGGATACTAAGCAAGTTTGCAGATGACCCAAACTGGGACGAGTTGTTGACTCCCTCAAAGGCAGGGAGGCTCTGCAGAGAGACCCCAACAAATTAGGGGGCTGGGCAATCACCAACCATATGCAGGTCAACAAGGGGGAGTGCTGGATATACCTACAGACTGGGGAATAAGATGCTGGAAAGCAGTGCCACAGAAAGGGGCCTGGGGTTCCTGGTGGACGGCAAGTTGAATATGAATCAGCAGTGCCCTGGCAGCCAGGAGGGCCGACTGTGTCCTGGGGGGCATCAGGCAAAGCATCGCCAGATGGTAGAGGGAGGTGATTGTCATGCGTGCTCTGCTCTGCCCTTGTGAGGCCTCACCTTGAATATTACGTGCAGTTTTGGACACTGCAATATAGGAAAGATATTAAGCTATTAGAGAGTGTCCAAAGGAGGGTAACGAAGATGGTGAAGGGCCTTGAGGGGAAACCGTAGGAGGAGCGGCTGAGGTCACTTGGTCTGTTCAGCCTGGAGAAGAGGAGACTGAGGGGAGATCTCATTGCAGTCTATGACTTCCTTGTGGGGGGAAGAAAAGAGGCAGATGCTGATCTCTTCTCTGTGGTGATCAGTGACAACACCCAAGGGAATGGCCTGAAGTTGTGTCAGAGGAAGTTTAGGTTAGATGTTAGAAAAAGATTCTTCACCCAGAGGGTGGTTGTACACTGGAACAGGCTCCCCAGGGAAGTGGTCACAGCACTAAACCTGACAGAGTTCAAGAAGTGTTTGGATGATACTCTCAGGCACATGGTGTGACTCTTGGGGATGGTCCTATGCAGGGCTAAGCGTTGGACTTGATGATCCTTGTGGGTCTCTTCAAACTCAGCGTATTCTATGATTCTGTAAAATAAGAAGAACCTGAGATTTACAAAGATTTAAAAAGCTTTCTTCACTTTTCCAGGGGAATTACTGTCTGTCTTGTCTTTCCATCTCCTAATTTAAAAACATTTTGATGAATATTATTGAATTCCTTTTGGTCTGTTACTTGATTCTGAGATGGCATACAGTGAGATTGCATTATTCTTATTTCCATCTTCGACTAGGCTAAAAAAGTTATATTCACAATTGTGTTATCAAGCACATCTGTACTGACAATCAAAGAACTACGTTGATTGACACCACCCAGGGAGTATTACCATATTGTCTAAACAATACCAGTGCAGGATTTTGCCAGAAACTTAAAAAACTTCTCCCCTACTTCAATTGTGATTGGTGCAGTACAGCCCTTTGTGAGTGGGCCTGACGTTTGGTAATCATGCCTTTGAAGAGTTATTAGGTCACTGTGAACATCTTGAACCTGTGTTATTTGACTGTTATTTTGATGATGTCAGAATCCTGGAATTTTTTAGACTTCTTTTTAAAGACTAAAATGACTATAGATCATAGACTATATTATGTGCCTAGATAGTTGCTCATCATAAAATGCAACTGTGTGTATAATACACCAAACACATAAATCTCTAATATATTTTTGGCTATTTTTGTTGGTGTTGAGGTCTTACAAGTTTCCCCTTCTGATATCAGCAGGACTTATTTTAAATTTAAGAGCATTTCAGGAGAAATATAGTTAAAAAAATCCTTATGGCAGCAGACACAATATTATTGTAGTAAGAATTTTTAATATAAACTATTATATGTATTACAAAACTATATAGGCAGTATAATTTGTAAGGTATTTTGAATGAAAAATGTTTGCTCGATTCCGAATTCTCTGTTTAACCCTGTGGATGTTGGGATTAAAGTGCTTCATTTAAGAAATAGTAACATAACTACGCACACTTGGATCTTGGTTTGGGTTCTACATATGCCTGAAGTGCAGAAGAATTTCAAACAATTGAAATAAAGAGGCAATGTAATGATGAGGCTTTCTTAATTTATGCAGTGATAGTATTCTTGTTCCCAAGATTTTTTGTGTTTAAGAAGTTTGTCAAATCTGGTAAAGTAAAATGGGATGATTGAGGAAGATATGAATGGTGGTAAAACTTTTCCAGAAGAAACCCCAAAAGAGGAAGGGTATGGAGAAGACAATAAAGTGAAGCATGAGTTTTGGATGTACAGATTAAACTGTCTCAGGGGCTGTTTTTCATGATATATGATGATCACTTGTCTAAATCCTGGTGCAAACTCATCTGAAATGTGTGAGAGTTTTGCATGCATAAGAGAGATAGGATTTAGCCCCATATGGCTTATCACTTTGATCTTCAAAGGTCAATTTCATATTGCTGAGCCAGTTCTGAATAAGTCCCCAATTAATTAGGAAGAGAAAACACTTCTGTTGAGAAAAAAGGTGCATCTGCTCAGTGTTACTTTTTTTGCAGCACAGGAATTAATGACCGCAAACAAAACAATGTTTCCCGTTACATTCCCTCTGTCCTTACGAACAGCAATGCAAAATACACCTGCACTAGTTCTTCTTATGTTTTCATCATCTACCTTCCCTGAATAACTACCATAATAGATATAACTTGCATGAAATGAACTCTGTTTTCTTTGGTAGAAAGAAATTAGATTATCCTTAGGTTTTTGTATAACATCTTTCATGTAAACTACATTCCAAATCATATTATAGAGGAAAAGCAGCAACAAGAAAAGAAACAAAAAGTAAAATAGAGAAATCTAGCTATAGACAAGAGAGAAAATGTAATCTAAAAAAAATTTGTATGTTAATTAGATCAGATATCAATTTCACTTGACAGAAAAGACATTCACACCTAGAAATAATAACACTAAATGAAGAAGCAGAGAGGCCCTTGTTAAATAAACTGAGGAAAAAGAGAACTAATAATACCTTTAGCTGAATTTTCTGTATGAATAAGTAAGCCAAACCTCTTTCAAATCTGGAGACCCAACTCAGCAGTCTATTTCTGCTACTTTGCAATGCTCAGCTGGTTTCTGTGGTGGGATGGAATAAGCCTGAAAAAACTGAGGGTTTGTTTTGGTTTGATTATTTTTTTGAAATTAGGATAAGGAAGCCATTTTACCAATATGGTTAATGTGAATAACAATATTTTTTTTATATTTATTTCACTCCTATAGCATCAGAAATCAGCAAAACCTTAGTCTGCTTGGTCTACAAGTGAAATAAGAAATATCCCTTTTTACACAGAGAGGAAGAAGAGGTTATAATTCTTCAGTTGTTTGTGGGTCGGTTGCAAACACATCCTTAGTGTTTTGACTGGAATGAGATTACAAAACAATTTCTTCTGCCACAGGTCACTCTCACAAATGGCTTTGCATGTCACATGAATGAAATAGAGTGTTGTTGGCAGATATATTTTGGATGTAACAAGCTAAGAATTTGCATTTTGTTTATGTCAGACTGCAAAATTTGGACTTTAATAAGTCTCTACAGGAATCCTCTAGCACTGCAAGTCAACATGAAGCAATGGCCTCAACAATAAATGCTGCAGATTTAAGACCCATTCAGCAGGGGACTGTTGTGCAGATTACTTCAGATGTATTCAGAATCCCATAGCTGCTTCCAAAACCTGCATGTTCACATGCTAGGGAGAGATCAAATAAGGAAGCCAGTTTGAGATTTATGATAATACTGCTACTGCAGATTTCTCAAGAAGTAGTACGATATGTCCCTAATATTACGCTTAAATTCTCTAGAAGAAAATACTTTGAGACATTCTGTGTAATCATGACCTTTGGTTTTCCTCATCCACAAAATGTGTGTGGAGGTGTAGAGGAGATCCAAAGGGATTGAAAGAGAACATTCACAGTTGAACTGAGCTCAGCTGGTTGCTGTAAATTATGTGATTTACTCTAACCACAGGTATTTCAAAGAAAGGGATTCTAGGTCCTTTAGCAAGCATTTACAAAAAAGATTTGTCTGCAATAGGATTTTGCTAATTATTATTATACAAAGTATTGCTAAAAGAATAATAAAAAAATATTGTGGAGTAAATTTAGAGATGTAATGGATCTAGGATCAGTAGAGTCCTTGGATCTTTTTTCTTTCTTTTGTATACTGTCTACCTCTCAGGAACACAGGGATAAAAAATGAGTTCCTAAATGCAAATAATTTTGTATGATGTGAATGTTATAATGATGAATCAAAGATAATTTGATTCGTATGGCATTTTTCCACACACCTACTCATCTCGAGGAAGAAGGAGAAACGTATCTGCCTTTCCACCTACATAACACAAGGCGCCTGAACTTAGATAAAATAAACTCTGAGTGTTGATGTACTCACTTGGATGGATATATTTATCATGCTCTAAGTACATGTGAAAGAAACGCCAAAGAAAATGTGTGCTGTCCCAAGGATGGGTTCAGAAATACAAAATGTCAAAACCAAGTAACCAAATAACTTTTGGTTGTAATTTGTTATCATACTGGAAACTCGTTTTTCCTATTATCGTTGGTTGTTCTAAACCACAGTAAACCTAAAGAAGTGCCATACTTATAGTAAGGAGAAGGTCTTTGAAGCTCCTTTCTTTAAAATATAATGCTGTGACAAATGTTTTCTGTTATTATTTAATAGAATTTTCGATTGAAGTTTAGATGGTAGGATTTGACCCTAACTTCAAAGTGCTATAATTGCACACTATACCATGAGACAGTGAGTAGCTGCTTATAAAGTAAGTGGGTATCTCGAACACAAGGGTATTTCAGAAATCAAATCATGTTCCTTCATTCTGAAAGTAGTCCTCTAAAATACCGTGCAAGAATCACAATTAATTAAATACACATTTCTGTGTCTCTGCAGCTTTTTTTTTTTCTTAGCAGGCAGAGCTTAATGTACTGCCACAGATCTCATTTTAAGTGATCGAGCAGTTTACGCTGTGGGACTTTAAGGGGGAAGCAGAGAGAAGGAGAGGGACTTTGAGGAAAGGGGAAGCAGAGGGAAGTAGAAGGCTGCAGACACAGTCTCTGACCTTGACCTACCTGGACAAGGTGAATTTTCTGGCTCTAGGCAGGCTCAGGATGTTTGCAAGGCAGGTCCCCTGCTGTTGTGGTATGTGCCTTCTGCCTCACTGGAGGCAGGGAGGAGGCTAGTTCATGGATGTCACTTCTGATACGTCAGGCTGTCCCTGTGCTGTATCTTACCGGAAGTTCGTACTTGTCTCTTCATGATTTTGGTGATGATCCATTGTGCCACGGGACCTGCCTCCAGCCCTCTCACCTGTAAAAGCCAGCTGTAGTGGTCATTGCATGGAAGGGAGTGGTGAGAACAAATTACCTGCCTTATTTATTACCCTTAAAGTAGAGTGGGACAAGCTTACTCATTTTAGGGTTTTTTCTCCAAGAAAGGAGGAAAAACAACAGGAATGGATATATCTACTTCTAATGAGCAACACTTCACAGTTCACTGTGCTGCGCTCTAGTTTATGGTTGTGGTTTTGCATTGTATTGAGTGAAAGACCCCTATCGTTCTGTGTACAGTCACTTTGGATTCTCATGGAAACTTTAAATCACTTTCTACTTTCCTTTATTTTAAATACTTTCCTATGTTAATTTATCTGAGCACCTATTTGAGATTGAGCCTATTTACCAGAAGTATGACACAAGCCAAAGAGGAAGCTGTAGACAAGGAGTTTTGTAAGATGCATTCACTGATAAATTGGTGGAAAGATGTATAATGGTAAATGATAAGGTACCTGTAAGATAAATTATGCTTAAGCAAATAGGACACATCTTTGAATTAACAGGAAAATCAGACTAATTAGACAAACCACTTTTGAAACAGTTAATCACAGAATCACTGAATAAGCTGAGTTGGAAGGTATCCACAAGGATCATTGAGGGCCTGCACATGACCATCCCCAAGAGTCACACCACACACTTGAGAGTATTGTCCAAATGCTCTTGACTCCAGACAGGCTTGGTGTTGTGACCAGTTCTCTGGGGAGGCTGAGCCCAACCACCCTCTGGGTGAAGAACCTTTTTCTAACATTTCACCTAAACCTCCCCTGACACAACTTCAGACCATTTCCTTGGGTCCTGTCACTGATCACCACATCCTGGTGCTTTCTAAAGACCCTTTGATCAGTGGTTGCAGTGGGCAAAGTATTTTGCTTATTCCAACATTTTTTCTGAAGTGTATTGATAACAAGGAAGATAATTGTGTGCATTTTATATGCTAAACCTTTCTACATTTAAAAAGGATTTTCTTTATTTTCGTTTTCTGCAAGCCTTGAATAAATTTGATCAATACAGTTTTAGATATTGCACACAAGACTCCATGTGCAAATAAGGGAAGAAGATAATTTATGCTTTCAACTGTAGGTGTATTTCAGGGTGGTATGTACAATACGAAAGGAATATACAGGGGATTTGCCTTGGTCACTTGAAAAAATGATCATTTCATATCCTAAAGAACAAAGAATTTAGAATATAGGAAATAGAATATAGTAAAATGAAGAAGCAAAATGACTAGAAAAATGCATTTTAAATCCTAAAGAATGTGTGGCAGTTTGAGCCACATTAGAAATTTAAAATCCAATTTTTAGGCTTCCCCCCACCCCTTCCCACAGTTTATCCTAACACCAGAGAGAAACTTTCAGGCCAGAGGCTTCTGTAGGGAAAGGGGGAAGTATATACATTTATTTACACAAATAAATACTATACAAAGTAAAAGCAACTATATGTATATATATATATATATATTACATTACTATCAGTCAGTCCTTTCAAGCCCCTCCTTTAACTTTAGTCCAGGAGCAGCCTTTAAGGCTGATATGTAACACAGTCTTTTGCTGTGGGAGTGTTCTGGGCTCCTGAACGCACACCTTCACCAAGTTCAAGTTGTTTGTTGCAGTTTCTCTCCTCATGAAGTCCAAGAAGAGAGTTTTGAGTCTTTGTTCTTCTGCTGCTGGTGATTTCTCCCTCTCGGTGTCTCACCTCGGTTCGTAGGCTGCTGCAGTGTAGCTTATCAAGGGTCTGTTTCCTGGAATCTTCATTCTTCCACGTCAGTTCTCAGCTGCCCCCGGTCAGCTTCGGCAGGCAATTCCTGAGCTCTTGGCTCGCCTCCAATTTCGCCTGGGATTCTTCTTCCGAGCACCGAGCTGATTTATCTGCCCGTCCACTTGGTTCTGCTAAAATGCTGAGCCTTAAAATCCACCCCCCACTAGCCTAAATGCAGTGGGGGGAAAAAGCCCCCTAGCCTTGGCCACAGGCAGCTTGGTTCAGTTGTGCACTGTCCCAAGCGTCCTGCAGCTGCAGGGAGGGGAAGGAAGGCCTAGCCTCCTCCCTCTTACCTCAGGTGCTGTGAAATTCTTCTTTCACAGCACACACTCCAAATGCTGACTCTAATTCTAGCCAAAGGCTGAGTTGGGGGGTCGCAGGGCTCCCCTCTCCCCACCGGAGAGGGAGAGAGGGAGCCCAGCCACTCCCTGGCCTTGTCCACCTACGCGCAGCAGACAGCAACAGCAAAAACAACCAAGACAGAACTGCCAACCGTTTCCGGTGCTGTGATATATGATTTTTGAGCAGAAGCGAACAACATGGACAGTGACTGGCTCTCCAGGGAACACTGCCCTGGCACCCAGTCACCTCTGAGCCCCCTCAGCTTCTCGGGGGGGCCAATCTCAAACTATGACAGAATGTCATCATCTAATTCAATTGATGTCTGACTATGTGAGACATACTGAGAGCAGTCTGGACTGAGATAAGGAGATGTGAAAGTCACTTGAGTAGGAATGGTAGTCAGGGAGTTGAATTCGCAAAGATCCAGGCAAAGAAATTGTGGTACCGTATTTTGTCGAGTTTACAACTGAATGGATGCTTTGATGGAAGGTACTTAACATTTAATTATATTCTCTTCAAAATAACCTGTGTGTGAGTAAAGCTTCTGTCTAACCCTATAAATTACTGGCTGTGTTATGCCCTGGAGTGTGAGAGTTTACTGCCCTAAGAAATTGCTTTTGTTCTATCTATTGTAGCATATTTTTTTCCTATTTTTTGATAAAAATATCTAATGAACATTTCAAAGTATGAAAAATGAAATCCTTTCAGTGACTTCAGTGGGAGCTATGTAGTATGAAATAGGACTTCTAGAAGCAAATTTATGAAATTGGTAAGCTCAAATAAGTAACTAATTTTATCTTGTTTAATTTATTATTATAAATATGATTATTTCAGATGTATGGGAAAAGTTTCTTCAGCATCTAATATGAGAACTTTACCTTATAACAGTGCAATTATTGGACAGTTACAAACTGAAATAGATGTAGAAAATCATAATATTTGAATACATAACAAGGAGCAGTTCACTATGTAAGTAAAAGACAACTGTGAGGCCATTGTAAAAAAACCACAAAGAAAATATATATGGTATTCTTCCACAACTAGTACTTTGAGTAATTCATAAAAAAATAAAGTTCTCTTGATTCCAGAGTAGCAAATTGCTTGTCAAATATATCTGAACCTTGATTTAAATTGTCCTAGAAACTAAAGAACTTGTTACTTCAAAAAGACTTTAATGCAGCCTTTAGAGATGTGCGTATATGCCTGTACATATGCTGTTTTTCTTGGCCAGTTTTCTGGGGTCCATGAAAAAAACCTGCAGACGCACATATGGGGATATAAAAATATATGTACAGTTTTAGACACTAGAATATTCTGGGAAGCTGCATAGAAATGTATCTAAATATACGTGACAGATCTGTTCATAAAAGAGGGGGAAATAGTGATGAAGTGATGTGTACATATGATGCGTAAGACCACCAGCTTAAATGCAAAGTACATGCAGCATTGGAAAAACTTTGCCATGGTATTAGGATCAAACTATGTTTCTTGGAGCTTAAGACTAATCATGGAGAAATAAAAAGGAAAATTGATCTTTAGGTACTTTGAAGTTTAGACTCAGCGATGTCTAGGGAACCCCTGGACCATCTAACGTAGCTTTCACCTGTATTCAGAGGGACTAGATGTATTAATAGAGAAAAATCCTACCAAGGACTTTTAATGAGCATAAAGGTACCCTCTCTCACTTGAGCTAGAGATTATTGAAGGCTGAAACAATGTTCCAGCATATATGTTTGGTCGATTCTTCCACTCTTCCATTGTGAGTCATAGCCAGAAAAGGGACTATAAAGCTAGATGAACCTTGGGCAGGCCTATAACGGGTGTTCTGTACAGATTCCCTTGTCACTGGAAAGCCAGTGAGCTCAGTTGGCAAAATTTAATTAATCTGATAGCTGGCAGGGAACTTTCAGCCACAACTATTTAAAAAAGAAAAAAAAGAAATGGAACTAAGTCCTTCTCTGAAGATGCAAAAAGGAGGTCCTTTCCTGTCGTATATACAATTATATTAGAAGAGAAGCATTTTGTCCATTCTAGACTTTGATCACAATAATAATATGCCTTTTTCTTAGTCTCTTCAGTGACAAACAAAATGTAGCAAATAATTTATGCTTTGATTTTACCTCATTTTTTCATCATTAATTATCAACAAAGAGGTATTGCTGCTCATAGGTGATCTGAGAAGTCATGGTGAGAGTTTTCATCTGTCTGTGAAGCTCCTGTGAAATAAGACGGGAGATGAATGTGTGTTCAAACTCCAGTGTAACTGTCCTGGTACATGTTGTTACCCTGTGATGAACATGTTTTCTTTCTGACAGAGTAGAGTTATCCTTCTCTTAGTGGAGTGGAAATTTGCATAGCCAAGCTTACATTAGAGTAAATATTTTTCAGTCATATCCTCTCTGGGAAAACTGATTTTGAGTGAGTCATTTGAGTCCTATTGTACTGGTTCATGCTCTGAAAGGATGATCCTGGCTTTATAGACAGAAGTATCTGAGGAGAATTGAGGAGAGAATTTGACAGATATTCAGAAAATGCTCAGTGGGAAAATACCAGGAGTCTGTGGTATAAGTAAAATATTTTCTTATCCTCTTCACTGCTAGTCACTAGTCCCTGGATTTAGCACTTGAGAGAAGCTGGGCTTCTTTCTGGCCAGTTGTGAGAATGAAAACTAAGTTATCTATTAAGACATGATCTTGATTGTTTCTCAGAATTTACATCTCTGGCAAGTAACTCTGCGTACATGCTCTTGTGCTCTGTTTGTTTTTGCTAGGTCCTTGCCTGTTTCATTTCACTGCCTCTGTTTGAAGGACCAAGGCTGACTGTACATTCTCCAGTGCCACAGGCATCATTTCACTGTGTCTTGTTAAAAAAACCAAAAATAGACAGAATATGTTGGCTTTGATTTTAAATCATGCTCTCACTGTGCCTGAGTAGAGCTTGGTATGCAGTTCCAATATGAGGCATGCAACTTGAAGGAAAACATAGGAACATTGTGAGAGAGCAGGAATTCAATTTAGGAAGTCCCATGTGGGATTGCCTCTGGACTTTTATCATCAGCAGCATTGCCCTTCAGCTTCTAAAGGACTGCCCTGAATCTATCAGCCACACAGATGGTTAAAGGTGATTGCTAGGGCTTTCGTATATTATTTTCCAATAAATGATCAGACAGCTTCAAGGAAGCTGATCAATAGTTAATTCTATTGCACATAGTTTTGTTCTCTTAATGTCCTTTTTCCAGATAAGGTTTTACAACTAACACTTCTGTAGCTGCTGGAGTCTCTTTAAGTGCATGACAGACATATTTCCTTCATTAAATACTTTCGGGCTTGACTACAGTGATGGTGGTGAGGAGACTGAGGATTCCTGTTCTTTATCACAGGACAGCATATGACGGTGTCCTTATGCATTGCTTGAAGTTGGAGCATGTCTTGCATATTGTACAAAAATGTCTAATATGAGTTCTAGCAGACTTCAAGTTCATATGCCACTGTCCCTGACTTGTCCTGTCTTCTTGTAAACTGATATTGTACACAGCACCTTGAGTGTCTTAAACTGTTGTGTATGTGTGTATATATATATGTATATATATATAATGTTACTTTTTTCTTTGGAATTAAATTTATTTTCAGACAAGCTATCAGGAGTAGTGTTCTGCAGTTAATCTCTCTTTTTTTCTTCTCCCAAATTCCTTTTATTTTCATTTTTTGGCTACTCTGTTCTAAAATAAGTCAGTCCCTCTGCAAGAAACAAGCACAAGAAAAAAGAGGAAGAAGATGTTTGTGCTCTTCAGAGCTATCTCTTAATCTCAACTGGCAGCTAAGCCCCGCACAGCCCCTCACTCATTTAGCCTCGCAGTGGAATGGGGGAGAGAATCAGTAGAGTAGAAGTGAGAAAACTTTTGTGTTGAGATAAAGACAGTTTAATAGGTAAAGCAAAAACTGCACACAACCAAAGCTAAATGATGAAGTAATTCACCACAAATGCTACATTGCAAACATCCCCGTCTTTCTTCTTCCCCCAGCCTTATCTATTGGTATGATGCCATATGTCTGGAATATCCCTTTGGTCAGTTGGGGTCAGCTGTCCCAGCTGTGTCCCCTCCCAGTTTCTTGTGCACCCCCAGCCTCCTCACTGGTGGGATGGGGTGTGAGGCAGAAAAATCCTTGGCTCTGTGTAAGCACTGCTCAACAGTAACGAAAGCATTCCTGTGTTATTTCATCCTAAATCCAAAACATGAACTGTACAAGTTACTATGAAAAAAATTGACTGTATCCCAGCCAAAACCTGCATGTTATTGAAATTGATTTCCTTCTTCTTTTCCATTTTTCCATCACTGAAAACTTTCTAAATGGTGGGAAAGGCATTCTGATTGATACTGTCTCTTCAAATACTCTTTGTATATCTTTGGCTGATTGTGATGTTGCTAACATACAGGAAAATATTCTCAAAGTTCTGATACTTTGTCTGCTATCAGAATTCAGAATTTGAAAAGGCAAAAATTTTAAAACTCAAATTTCTAGTAACTTTTATTGAGTTCTGGGATTTGAAAACACACATTTGACTTTAATATTTCAATGCAAACTCTCATAGCAGTTTTATTATGAAGGGTTTAGAAGACCCTTGTTCCTCTACTCTTTCACTTGACAGAAGTATGTAATTCACTGATGAAACTGGTTTAAATAAGCAGATCAAGTTCTTTGGAAGTCTGGAGAATAAATGATTCATTCCTACTGCATATTTTTTCCACTTCATAACTTGACAGTGATTAATCATAAAGCATTGCAAACAAAGATATGTTATTATTTTAGTGGTAGGCATTTTCAGAGGATTTTGTTTTAGGATCAGCACTATTATTTGTGCATTACACTGAGTAATGAGTGACTGTAGCACAGCTCTCCAGTCATTACTTGCTTATCTTTGCTTTGTCTTCTATGCTTTCTTCATTTTTTTTATCCTCACTTGCTACTTTCAAGTAATGTAAGATGGATTTTTTGTTACTGCAAGGTAGAGTTTCTTTCTCATGAGTCCATGGGACTAATCATATGTGTTTATTCAAGATATAACTTGGAGTAAATTGAAGTACCTTCATTTTCCCTGTTACATCTTTTGACAGATTTGATGGGCAATACGTTTTAGAATTAATTAATTTTGAAAACATGTATTTCTGCATTTTTCTTTTATAATGTGTGAGATAAAAATTGATGGATAATAGATTTTTGTCTGGTATAATTTTTATAGCTTTTGGGAAAAAGAAAAACATAATGGAGGATGCTTAAAAATGTTACATGCAATAGAAGAATTGTCTCAAATTACTGAAACCATGTGATCAGATGAATAGCATGGACATAATTCAGAGCCTTGATGTGATAGTTTGTTGATAAGAGTTCTATGTAGAGACTAGATGCAGGCTCAAATAGGCTTTTATTTCATCTTGTATTAACAGTATAATGGTGTCCACTACTGTGCGATGCTCAGTAAAAGCAATTTTGTACTTAGTGACTATTTTTTTGTATCACTGTTGGGTTTTTTTTTTGCCTTATTGTCTAAAAAATGTGGTGGATCTATCGAACCTTGTATTAGAAGGGGGTGAGCTGTAGACATCTTTTGTTGGTTATTAGATACCATGAATATATAATACGTGACACAGCAATCAGTTCCTTCAATTTCTCTTACAGCTAATGGTGATTTACTGTAGTGCAGCTCATATTTGCATGGAAAGAGTTAGGTCTGGATTATTCTAATTTTAAAACATTAAAATCAAGGCAGAAACAAAGCCTGAAGAGCACTGGCAAGATTTCATCTATGGTAGAACAAAGAATGGTGCTGGTCTGTGACGAGGATTAAACCATGGTCCAGCAACCTTCCCAGTGTTTGATCTGTTTTCTGTGTCCTAAGCCTTCCTTGACTTACAGACATTGCTTTTCCTCCATTTGATAACTACATTAGTAAAAGTATCCAGATTTTCCTTTTACTGTAGTGTATCTTAGCATCTTTATTTCTGAACAGAGTTGCATCCATTCATCTGATGTCACTGAGCAGCTTGGCTGAGGTTCAGTGAGATCCATATATTGTAACAGATTTTCCAAGTTTGGACTAGGAGAGCCAAAACTCTTCTTCCCACTAGCTGCCATTCTTTACAGGTGATTTTACATTAACTGTGCACTTTGATGAAAAGAGCAGGCTTTTGTGTTTCTGCCTGCATGAATAGCAGCTTTCTCCTCATGTTTTTCCTTCTTTGATGTTAGGTAGAGCCTTTATTCCTTTCACAATGTTAATGAGAATGAAGCCATGTTTCTACTATCCGAAAAAAGGATAGGCGTGGTTAAATCCTGTCCTAGTAAAATTCCTGACAGACCACATAACAGCAGAATTCAATCCTGTTTGCTGGTCATTTGCCAACAAGGCAAGACATTGCATTCCCACTGTTTTAGAAATAGGGTTATCTGAATCAGATCACCCATCAGACCTTCCACCCAGAATCCTTAGTATATGCCTGCTGTATGATTTACAGGAAAGGGTTAATTCAGAAGATTAATTTGATATTTGTGTCCTCAAACAAAAGACAGATGTGAGTAATTAGACATTTTATAAAAGTAAACACTGCTGTATTATTGCAATTTATTTTATATGTGAAGGAAACATTCCTGTCTGGTCATCCAGGAGCCTCTCTGGCAATCACACTTGGACCACCTGAGCTGGGACCAAAGCGCCTTCACAGCGGGCAGCTCCAGTGAGACAACAGGTGCCCTGCTTGACTCCCTACACCCACTCACACAGTCAGACAAGGTTTCCTTACCTTTCATACCCTGGCAGTCTAAGTGTGTGACAGTCTGGGGTAGTTGGCTCCTGCTGTGTCTCTCAGTGCCCGGTCACTCGACTGGTCCCACAGGTTCCTGTGCCCTTTGTGCAAAGGGCAGCTCCAGTTCATGGCCTCCTGCCCTGGGCTCACACCCCCCCGAGCTCGATTTGCAGCTTGCAAATCGTGGAGCTGCCTGCACTAATTCTATGTGCACAGATAGTAACTTTCATCCAAGAACAAGCAAGCACTGTTTTAGCATTTATTAAAACCATTTCAGTGCTTTTACTTTTGTCTTGATGTTTCTACACTGTTGTTACATACCTTACAGCATATTAACACATATTCAGTTTGCAAGGTCTTCTTTGATTTCATGCATAGGGCTTCTGAACACTTTCCAGCTGCTTGATTCAGCTGTAAATTCTCAGGCCCGTTGCAGCCCTCTGCACGTCTACCTGGTTAGTCACCTTTGATCCAATGTCTTTTTTTCTCTAGGCCTTTATGAATTCAGCTAATCCTGTATCCCATCATGCTTTGAGAAATGACCAATTAGCTGATCCGCTCACTCCTGGATTTCTCAAGAGATATTTTACCACTTGATGTTAAATGCAGAGACAACAGGCTCCTCTCGTTAACTTGGTTCTCTGATCCAGATCTCACAAAACAGTGCTGTAGACTTTCTTAAAGCTATTGTGTCTGTGTGGCCAGCTTTAATTCAGTTACATTTTTAAAATTAAGGTAATCTTCGGTAGGTTTATTTACATGGAAGACTGCAGAGTCACTAACTCATTCCCATATATTAATACCTGTGTTACAAAAGAAATATTGTTGCTGCTTAATATCACTTTATTTTCAACTAGTATAAAGAAATATGAAGACCTGAAGCAATATATAAGACTTAGCCTCATTATCTCAATTTTTTATTACCCTCAATGGTAAAAAGTCAACAGATAAAATTCCTTAATATTTTTAGATCCTAATGGTGTTTTTACCCAAGTGTCCAACTCTTAAAGTACTTTAAAGTCAATAAATACAGTTAGGTGCTAAGATCAAAATAGATATATGAATTTAAAAAATGTAACTTGAAGCCTAGATACCTAATTAAATAAACTCGGCCTTCCTAATTTTTAATGTAACTTGATCACAAAACTTAATAATGTAACAAGTTGTTGTGTTTGGAAGAATGAGGAGGTGAAAAACTGTTTTTGATGAAAAAGGTGTAAACAGACCTAATTGTTTACAAACTGAAGCTAGAAACATTAAACATTAACCTGATTTAAAGGCACATTTTTTTCCAGTAATGAGGATTATAAATAATATGAGAAACTTCTACAAGGGTGTGACACACCCTTCATATCTTGAAATTGCTTATTTTTTTAGTTATATACACTTCAACTCAGATGGAAACCATCTGGTTTCAGACATTTTAGGGTAACATTCTTTGACTCACTACACATGGAATCAGTCAGAAATTATATTTCCATTGCATTGAAAATTCTGATATTGAAAAAAATTAAAACATATACTGAAATTTGTTTTGTGGCACTTCAGAATTCTACAGAGAAAATAAAACATTTACTTCCCAAGTGTTTAATTTCTCTGTCTCAGTAATACTGGCGTGTCATCGTGTACTGAATTAAAAAAAAAAAAGCTGAAAATGATACATTTGAAATAAAAAAATTAAATTTTATCTTAATGTTTTAATATTGCTAAGATAAAAGGAAAAAAATTAATCACTATGTCATTTCATCCTTTAAAATTTTGTCTAACAGATCAAAAATATTTAATTTTTAATTGAACTGTCTTTCCAAAAGCTAAATTAGGCTTTCGAAAAAGATTCTGATCACCTTTAAATGTGGAAGAGGCCAAGGTAGATGATAATTGTCCCTTTGGGCCTGAAAATCTTTTCTTTTTTAGTCTAATCCATGAACAGAGCTGCACATATATGGTGTCATCACTGTAAGATAATCATAACTTATAAGAGAACTTCAGCTTGTTCCTGCATGGCTAAAAGCTTCGTGGCTCTTGATGAAATTTCCATGAAAGTGGACAAGGCTCCTTGAGCACAAGGTTGCAAGTGAGCACTCGAGTAATGTTAGCATGGGCTTAACTTCAGTCTAGGTATGCTATGCAGAGGATTTCTGCAGTAAACCTCGTTATTTCCACGTGCATCTCCATTTTATTGTGGGAGACTGTAAATCTACATTATATTTACTTTCCGGGGATTAGATTTACCTACAAGATTCCCAGTCAGAAGTGATCCCTTCTTGATTTTCATTGCAAATTTGTTCTTATAATTTCATGTGGAGAAAACCACAGAATTCTCTTTTCCCAGTTTTGGACAAAAATTAGCTGACAGTTATTTTCTGAGGTTATTTTTTTGAACTTCAAACGTTGAGACTCTTTTTTGAATGTCACATTCAAGCTCAAATATCAGTAGTCAAACTTAGACTTATCTTCATCAAAGTTAAGTAATTCTTTATATGCAAACTATTTTGATAG
This sequence comes from Lepidothrix coronata, assembly GCF_001604755.1. Lineage (NCBI taxonomy): Eukaryota > Metazoa > Chordata > Aves > Passeriformes > Pipridae > Lepidothrix > Lepidothrix coronata. The sequence goes on along the minus strand of NW_016690246.1, from coordinate 2,772,465 downwards.
TTCACATTATGAGAAAACAAATATTGGATGACTAGAGGTAACCTAATATAAATAACACATCCCTAATTTTAAGAATAATTTTCTGATACTGGACTTTATGGTTACAGAAATACATGAGGAAAGACGAAAATTGATTTTGTTACAAACCTTCTTGAAGATAGCAAAAAGTAAAATTTATTTTTAAAAAACCCAGTGAATACAAGAGATCTGTGATTATTTTATGACCACAAAAGAGAAGAATGTCTTCACTTATAAAAACAGGCCAAGAACTTTCAGAATGAGAACATTAATCACAGCTACTATTTTTCTTAGAAGGCATGATTAAAAGTCAGGTTCCACTGCCTGTGTACAGCATTTCAGTTCAAAGGAGGTGACTGAATACAATCTCTGAACACCATGATAGCACTAAGAAGCATGTAAGAGAGAAGTAGGATACCAGCCTAGTATTAAAATAAGGCAACCCAGGACAACTTAATTGAAAACAGTCTTTTGTATCACTGGTAAAATATTTAAAATAAACAGGGTGGAGAATGGAACAAAAAACAGTTAAACCAGAGAGCACTGTAGGGAGCAAAGTATACTGAAAGCAGAAAGATTATATTTATTTAGAAAAGAATGTTTTAGCGAAATCCAGCCCTCCTTGTGATGGACTTTCTTTTCCTGTTTAAACATAGTTACTTACAAGGAATGCTATAAACTCCTGTGTCATCTTCATGATGCTCTATAAACCACTGTAAGTTTTCCAGATCTTTAGAAAAAACCACCAAGAATAAAGGGGGCCTCCTTTCCTCATTAAGGGTATACCTGGCATGTATCCAGAAAACAGAAAATAGCAGTAAATTTCTTTTTTTGTATTATGCCTCTGCAAGTTCTAAATCTACAACTAGGAAGAACAATCATTCCCCAGAGGAAAATATTCACACTCACTGTGATGATAAAAAAAAGACATATCTGTGAAAGCATTGCAACAGTTGACCAGTAAAGTGGAGGCAAATTTCAATTACATTTTTTTTGGCCACAGATCGTTTTGAAGTTTGACTGGGCATCCCATGTCCTTTCTGAACTAGTTATACAGGGATTTACTGTGGAGAGGAAAAATCCTCTCTCACAACCTTCCAGAATTCATTCTTTTCAGGCTTTTTTTTTTTTTGGCTGGCTATGTGTTTTTTACCCATTCATAAACATCTCCACTACAGATGAATTTTTCTTTTAGCATCTCACTTTCAAGACTGTGAAAGCTGGCTTTCATTTACACAAATAGCACTAAAAAGTCAAAGGATGAAAAATGTGTGCTTTGTGGATTGGGTTCTTTTTTCCGAAATAGAAAAAAAAAATCAGTAGGTTTGGTGATAGTGAAAATATCCCTTGCAGTTATTTTCCATCGATGCTGGTGTTAATGGAATATATAGTGGTACACTTGGAACTGTTGCTTCTGGGGGGAACAAAAAAAAAGAAATAAAAATGAAAAGTGAATATTTTACTGTTCAGAATGGAAGTATAAAATAGTAGATTTCTCTTACTTCATGTCACCTTAGAAACTGATTCTGACGACTGAAGCCAATAGCCAGTGGTCTCATATGGAGTCAGAGCTGGTTTTTTCTCTCTTCATTTTCTATTTTAGAATTAGCATCTGCTTTCCCCATGATGTAAGGATCTTTGTGAGCACATGTGTTTGTGAAATATGCATGGCTATGTGCCTGTGAATGTACATGTAGGAATGTAAAAAATAGGTTTAAAAGGAATGGATGAGTTGTCTTTATCAGAATGTTTTGTGTTCTTTCATGGTCTCACTTAATGCTTTCTAATTTTTATTTTTTAAATTTTTTTGCAAAAGAATTAATAAATATAAGACACAACAATAAACATTTGCTAAAAAGCCTTTTCTAGAACACTAAAATAAACAAGAGGGATTTTGATATCCTAAAGGATGTTAGTTTTGAGTAGAAAATCTCATGACTGTTGCTGACAGGTTAGTGAAAAAGCATCATTGACCTGCTAGTGCATTGAAAACACATTTGTAAAAAATATTAGGGGATTTTGAGGAAATAAGTTTTACTTAAGTAAAGGAATTAAGACACCAATACATGGGCTTGAAATTATGAGTGTTTTTGTCTGTTCAAAGGTTATAACAAAATCTTTCACGCTCCATTATACTTTGGGGTATTAGATACTAAGTGCCACTTTTATCCATTCAGAGTTAATTATTGTTTAAAATCCTTATTTTTAAAATTATTTTCTTTCTATTACTTTATATCAAAAAAGTAGTAACACTATTAGCTGAAGAATTAACTGTCTTTGCAAAAGTAAGTCAGTGAATTTTTTGCTGAGGTATTTGGTGAGCTTCTGAGGAAATGGGAAGCCATAAGGGTTTAGGTTATTTCCATACTACAGTTAACTTGTGACTGCAAAAAAGGAGGTGCATTGGAGTGAGATTTTATTTAACTAGATTTGGACATGAATAGCAATGAAGTTACCATGGTGTGGACTTATGTGGAAGAACAGACCCTGCTGAATGCTCGGGTTCTTACTCATAAAGCTAAGCTATCCTGAAGTCCATACAGCTTCATCAGAAAACATATGGTTTCTTGGGGGAGTTAAGTGAAGGTAGCTCTGGAAAAAAATGCAAGGCTGCATTCAGACCTCCCAGCTGTAGGACTTTGGCATTAAGGATAAATTTAATTGTGAAGAATTATTGGTTGAGAAATTTGATTTTCAACCTGTAATTATATCTTCCTAGGTGTCACTCCCTGTTGACTCATGCTCTAGAAAATTATTCTTAATGGAATCTGGAGACACACAAGGGGATGGTAGCAAGTTGGTTGTAGTTTGAATAATAAATACTAAAAATTATTGATTATCAACATCAGTCTCATGCAGAACAGTTACTTACCTTATTTTTCTTTAGCATTCAGATTTCTTACTATCCAAAGTTGTCAGATAATGAACTCTCTGCTTAAAAAGAATGTCTTGATGGACTCACAGACTATCCTGATTTTTGTGCACAGAACTTGAGTTTGGAGCATCTTGTAGTTTTTAGTATCTTCAACAATCTTTGTGCTGATCTAGGTTCCTGGCAATTGGAACAGACTTTTGATATAACCAGGTCTAGATTTTCTAGACTTCTATTATAACCAGTGGAAGTACTAGAAGAGGAGGAGAAATGGAATTGTTTTGTTTTCCTCATATGTCATACTGTCAGAAGTGTGCAGTGTCCAGTCAGAGGCTCTCTCTGCCTGAGGCATCACCCTGTGAGCCTCACAGGAGTTCTCACTGAGGCTTCTTCTGAGTGCCTGACATCTGTTCCTCTACTTGGAAGAAGAACTTCAAATATTTCTGTAATGTCTTTTTGAAACTTTCCACAGGCCTACATTAAAATTTTTTTGGCCTAATGACCAGTCACATATAATTCATCTTAAAGCCAGCTGACAAATTCCTGTTAGGTAGGACTGCATCCCAGATATGCCCTGGCTATTTGTCCTGAGCTTTTTCAGGAACAATGCGATTTGTGATGAAACTGTCATGAAATAATCGACTTGCAAAGATGTAGATACGTCAGGTGACGTATACCTCCTTATGTTAAGAAATAGACAGCTTGTCAAAGCAAGTGCATAGCTTGATCCCTTTCCTATTCCAATGCTAAGGCTAGTGTTATATTTATGTGGGGGAAAAAATAGTTTAGAGGGTAAACTAGTTCCATGTAGTATGGTTGTGGTCCCAACACTGATCCCACTTGAACTGAAAACTGTCTTCAGCTTTTTTGGTACAAAGACAGTACCCTTTCTTGCATAACCTACTAAGGTGGTCCATAATGTAGTGCTGAGTCCTACCTGGGGTGGGAGACAATACGGCCCTTGTATTTGCATTTATCTTCATCATTCAAATTTTCTACAAAGTCTGTCTGATATTTTCCAAATATGCATTCAATGTCGATTCAATTAAATTCTGACACCCAGCTTCATACAGTTGAGTATTTAATGGTTTACAAGCACCATGTCGTCTTGTGATTTCAGAACCCCAGGGAGTAAAAACTAATATTTATTATTTTAAAATCATTGCAATTTTAACAGCCAAAATTACGCAGGTACTACATATACTTTTTTCCCCTGTTGGAAGAATCACTGCTGTAAGAGCACCAAAAGAATAGAAAATGTTTATTGATCCTGTGTACTGACAATATCTTCAAAATCTCCTTTTTTTTTCTTGTTTGGTGGTAATGTGTTTCCCACAAGCTGTGTTATACAGACCACCTGTAAGCAAACCAAGCCCAGCCTTGAACAATTTTTTTAAGATGTGATTTTTATCACAATGGAGAAAAGGACTCGGAAACATATTTTTGTAGATCGGGTCTGGTGACAACTCCATTTTTAAAAGCACATGGGTTACCAGCTGCTAACCATGGTGCACAGTGGCTGGACTGAGCACTGGGTCACAAGTGAGGCATCTTCTGCCATGAACCTGATTTCCAGCTCCTACCTCTGCTCTCCTTCTCTTTATCATCACCTGGCCCCAGGTGCTGGATATCGCACTTGATAGCTGCTAGACAGAAGAAAAATGGATACTTGTCATCACTGACACAATGCAGTTCATATTAACTGTTTTCTTTCTCAAATCAAGCTTTAGGATGGCTGAGAATGACCTTAGCTTTACAGATCTGAGAACTTAACAAAGAGACTTAACACAGTTTGGTGCTAAGACTTTTATTTTCCCCCAGAGTAGCTGAAGAACTACTTTCCATCAGTGGCCTCTTAATGTCTTTGAAATGTGTGACAGATGCAAACTCTTAATTTCATTTCCTATGTCATATATGAATTAGGGAATGGCTACAAGAGCAGTGGGTAAATTACTAGTCTCCATAGTAGAGCTACCTGAAGTGAGTCTGTCTGGCTGATTTTGTTTTTGGTCCCAATAACAGCTTTTAGCGCAGTGCCCTCTGAAGCCTCATCATAGGTCCTTTTAATTGATAGGGCTTAAACATATAACTTCCTTCTCAGTAAGAAGAAAGTTACCTTTCATTTCTTCTTACAAATGTTAGATTTATCATCATTTTGGCCAAGGGAAATTTAGACCAATGTAGTTTTTTAAGTACATCCCCAGACAATGAAGGATAAAAAATATTTTAAAAACCAGCCACAGGGACAAGCAGTCATCATCCCAAATCAGTCAGAAATGCTGACAGAGTGAAATGTGTAGATGCTATTTGTTCTTATGATTCAGAGCCATAAATTCTCCAGGGACATTAGATGTCTGAACCACCTGCCCTTTGGCACCTCTGCAGCAAATGGTAAATCCATTGGTATCACATATGAGACATCTGTTCTCAAACCCTATTTCTTCTTGATTTGGGGAAATCTCTCTTTTGTTCACGCTTCATAAGATAAATCATTACTGGTGGCCTTAAAATTTGTCTTTTTAGTACCTCAGCTACCTATTTTGGAGGAATGATTATTCCTTATTCAGTTTGCTGGCACATAGGAATCCTTTTCTTAGGCACTTATCTCTCTCTGTGTCTGGGCACTTAGCCCAGGCTGTAGATTTCAAAGCCAGCAGGGCGCCAAGAGGTTAGACACTGTAATGTTGTGAGTACCTTTCTGGATCTAGCATTTCATCATTAGCTGAAATTGATACCCTGCTATTTGTTTGAGCAACAGTTGTATATGCAGTATATAGGTAAGGATGTATACAAGGTGGTTTTTGAGTTGGAGATAGCCTACACAGTCAATTATAAATGTACCAACAAGTCTGAGGTGCATTTTATTTTGTTCCTAGTAGTACTTAACACATTCTTCAATGCAGAGATGCTGAGATACACAGTACAGTCATGGCTGAACTTGCTGCCACAGTGATGGAATGGTGTTTCTTCTACACTATTTTCATGCAAATAGCCTCTTTAGATACTACAGTTTTTCATTGCTTGATAGCCATTTCACTCAGACTGTAGATGGCTATATGTAGTTTATTATATATATGCATTTTGTAATATTTGCATTTGAGTTTTATGTGGATAGAATGATTTTTTTTCCTAAGGGCTTTTGCATGAGTAGAAGTAGTTGAAAAATGCGCTCTCAAAATATATGAGGTAACAAATTATTAATTTATGTCATTTTTTAGGATCTCTGTTACTTTTTGTGCTGAAGGACTCTGGGGACATCTGAGAGCTTGACATTTTTTTCTAGTTTTTCTTTTTTTAACAATGAATTGCTGATTGTTTCATTTACAGGATATCTGCTAAATATTTCTCTTACATTTCTGCCCTATTACTTGGGAAAGAGGTTGTAGTAAAGGGCTTTTTGAGTGTCTATCACTATAGCCTAATATCAGCTTAGATAATTGGCTGAAGCTTTTCACAGTAGAGTGTCCATCTTTTCATTAGTGGATTTTCAAAAATACCATATGAATATTAGGATCACCTGCTATAAAGGTTTATTTGTCATTGTTGGCAAATTAGTTGTCCATTGTGGGGGAACCAAGATGTTCATAAAAATGTGAAGAAATTTAGGCTCTATATTCCATTTTAAAGCAGATGAGTAAATTATTTATGTTACGTTGTTACACTATTTGTAGATGGTAAAGAACTATGTACAAACAATTTTTGTTAGAAATGGTAGATATTCTGACTTGCAAATATTTCTTTTATGTAAAACAGAGAAGAATTCAGGACAAGCCTATGCTGTAGAATGAATTTCTCAATCTAACAAAATAATAATGTAACCGCAACTAATTGATATCTAACTGAAAAAGGTGATATGCTTACCTGTGAATAAAACTGGCTGATGTAATTTAAAAGTTATTTTTACACTGGCAGTTGACAATTACATGCTTCTTTTATCCCATATCTAAACCTGTTTGCCTCTTTTGCTTAAAGATTAAATACGTTAAGCTTAAGAAAGCTTACAAAAGGGACCTCAATAAAATCTTCATGTAAGTGTATATCCCAAGCTTCACGTGGCTGGACCCTTGTTTTTGTTCAAATCCTATCACTGATAGTGTGCATCAACCTAATAAGCAAAGTACTTTGGAAAAACAGAAGGTTGACGTTTTGATAGGGGGACAAGACTGCTGAGAGTGTTGGAAAGCCTCCCAATATAGCCATCTAACTATGACTTTGGTTGACTACCCTTAATACATAGTAACATATGTGCCTCAAATGATCTTATGCATCAGAAAATAAATACTAGCATTCATTAAAGATAGAACATCTCTCTTAAAACACGTTCTTATTCACACTGAAGGCAATCTTCATTGTAGAAGTATTCAGACGCAGAGATGCAAAACTTATATTTTGTTTTGCTTTTGTCTAGTAACGTGTCACTTTTTGTTAGAGTTAACATTAATTTTCTCGATTTTCTGGGTTTATTAATGATTAGATTCTTCACAAGAGGCTTTTATGCTTGGAATAACAATGGGCAAGGACAAATACTTTTGGGATGTAATAGATGTAGTAATGAGAATCAGGCAATAGTTCTTAAGAAAAAATAATCAAAATAGGCAAATCAGCAAACAATAATAGATCATCTATAGTATAGGAAGCTGGTGCCAATATGGACTCAGTGATTCAAGAAACAGGCCAAAGGAATTTTTCTCCTTGCAGCAATACACAGATAACAGTATTGTAACTAGGAAGTAGAGATTCCCTTGGACTGGTGTATGAAAGCTATTAGAAATCCCTAAGTTTCTGTAGAAATTTGGCCCTTTTTTTCCTGACAGGTAAAACATAAAGATTTCAATTAGCACTTTCCTCCCTCTGTCAGGAAGAGATAGAAAAAAATATCATTTCTGAGTTTGTGTTCATTTGCTGATTAGTAATTTAGAATATTAAATGATAACCTATTAAATAATTAAGACAACTTAATTACGAATGTCATAATAACAATTAAAAGTGATCTGTATGTATTCGTTCATAAGAAGACATTGCAAATTCTCTACATTGTACTCTCTGCTGAGAAAGCAAAGGTGTATGACAGTACCTGATGCCAAAGAGCCACATTATGAACAATTTCCTCAGGAGAGAAAAAGGAGAGGCAGACACTGATTTCTTCTCTGTGGTGACCAGTGACAGAACCCAAGAGAATGGCCTGAAATTGCGTCAGAGGAGGTTTAGGTTGGATATTAGAAAAAGGTTCTTCACCCAGAGGGTGGTTGGACACTGGAACAGGATCCCCAGGGAAGTGGTCACACTACCAACCCTAACAGAGTTCAAGAAGCATTTGGACAGTACTCTCAGGCACATGGTGTGACTCTTGTGGATGGTCCTGTGCAAGGCCAGCAGTTGGATTTGATGATTCTTGTGGGTCCCTTCCAACTCAGCATATTCTGTGATTCTGTGAACATAAGATAACTGTGGAATTGTGGCTCCATGGTTCAATGCAATGCTGTGGCAAGGCTGAGTTCTCAGGTGCCCTGAATTAGATAGGTCTGTGGAACTCAGTCCAGCTGAGCCAGTGTGGTACTTGACAATATACGTCTGGATTCTGTTTAAAAATGTATTTAAAAATTAAATAACAGGTAATGGTGTTGTAATCTTTAAGACATTAAATGTGTAAGTAAGTACAGTGAATATTTCAAAATACACAGATAATTTTACTTTGACTGTGCTGCTGTATCTCAGATTAGCACCTTGCTTTCTTTGCCTGCCTGGTTAACTGTGGATTATCTGAAGTATGGATATTTAGTGTGCTAAAATTCTTCTTCTTTTTTTTTTTGTATCATTTTAATTTTTCTTAGGAGGTGTTTGCATTGCTCAGTCACTCAAAATCCCTCGGGAACCAAGACCAGGAGAATTTGAAAAGATCATCAAGCGCTTGTTGGAAACTCCAAATGCTCGAGCAGTGATCATGTTTGCGAACGAAGATGATATTAGGTGCCTGGTTCCTAATTTTGTGTATTGAAGATGTTTCCTCTTCACAAAGATGCTTGGTTGGCTGGTGCAGAATAGAGTAATAAAGGAGTTTCAGATTCAGTCCCATTTAAAAATTCTTGGAAATCTGATGATAAGAAATTGAGTTGTAATTATACAGTGTGCTAGTCCTTTATTCTGTGTAGTTCTAACCTGTTCCTAGCTCCAAAGAGTCCAGTGCCAATAGATTGTTATTTGGTGACTGAAAAGGAAGAAACAAATAAGAATACTAGAAAAATACTGCTAAAGATGAAACAAATTGACTTGTATAGAACTGTATCTTGAGTTCATTACAGCTGTTATTGAATATGCTTTAGACTGTGAAAACTATTGACTACATGATTAGTGTAAGTTTACTTATGCATAGCCAAAATAAATGCTGGGGATTCTCAGGTTCTTTGTAAATGCAGCTTGTTTAATTAATCATCTGTTGTTTGTTTGCAGGCGAATACTGGAAGCAGCAAAAAAAGCTAATCAGTCTGGACATTTCCTCTGGATTGGCTCAGACAGCTGGGGGTCAAAAATTTCACCAGTTCAGCAGCAAGAGGAGATTGCGGAAGGCGCAGTAACCATTCTACCCAAAAGAACATCAATAGATGGTAGGGACACACACGGCACAAAAACCTTGTTCTCTGCCAATGTTCAAGTACCATATGTCTCTTTAAAAAATAATTAAAAAATCATGTAGTCCTTGATTACAGGGTAATCAGGAAAAACTTTCCAACTAAGTAACCGGAGTGGGCCTGATCCAACAATCATTTAATATCTCTGTTAAGATGAGGAGATGCTGAATCTGCAATTAGGCAATCTTATAATTGTCTACTAATTAGGACATTTGGGATCGAGAGCTTCTTAACATAGCCTGGTGGTTTTTTGGGACAAATAAGGAGAGTATTGGATGGATGATAATGAGTCAACTTATTCTCTGGGGAGGACATCAATCTATGCCCTTCTTTCCTCTCCTAAACTTACTTTAAGAACCCACTAAATTAACTAAGATTCAGACTTAGTGGATGAAGTGGAAGTTGGCTTGAAGCACTTTATTCCTGTGAGAGTACTGGACATAGTAACATCACTTAATGTCTCCTTAAGTGCACTAAACTGGTAATTCATTAGAAAAAAATGAGCACTACTGATGTTACATGGAGAATTTAGCCACAGGGAGATATTTGTAAAGAGCGTAATCCAGATGGGATGTGGTAATCATGATTTGATTATGGCTGCTGGATTGTAAGGGTAAGGCTGGAGATCAGGTTTCAGCAGGAATCTTTACTTTCTCATATGATATCATTAGATATATAAATAAAAGCAGAAGTTTAGATGTTCTGGAAGCCCTCTCGTTCAACGAAGAGGTACCCCATTATCTTAAGTGACCTTGAAATGAAATCTAATCCTTAGATTAGATTAATCTCATGGCTAGGCTTCGCGAACGAAGATTTGGGAAGGCTCTATCCACATTTGCTACAGGCACGTTGGTGGCTTATGAGGCCAATACGTGACAGACATATCCGATTGCAAAAAGCACAACAGAAAGATTCCTTAGATGGTGTATTTTGCAATACACGGTTCTTTCTGTGTTGCCTTTTTTCCTCAAGAGTGATCCTGCGTGTGTTCTCGAAGGAGACAACTGCGTTATAGATGGTGTGTCTCCAGGCCTCCTGATTTGAGGCCAGAGTAGACCAGTTATGGTGATCAATATGACCAAGGCTGAGATGTTGTTTCAAGGAGTCCTTGTATCTTTTCTTCGGGGCTCCTCTCATGCGGCAGCCAGTGGCAAGTTCACCATAGAGCAGGATCTTAGGGAGGCAGTGGTCCTTCATCCTTGAGACGTGCCCTGCCCATCGCAGCTGCGTTCTCAGTAACATGGCCTCAATACTTGTGACAGCTGCTTGTTCTAGAACAGATGTATTGGTCACATAATCTGACCAGTGGATGTTTAAGATTGAACGGTCCTCCATCAACCTGCACCTCAGGAAGTCCCCCATCATCCCCATATCACCATTGGCCAATCAGAGCTCGAATCAGTCCAACAGTTTAATTACCTTGGTAGCCTCATCTCCTCAGATGGTAAGATCGACGGAGAGACAGACAACAGATTAGCAAAGGCATACAATGCTTTTGGAAAACTCCACAAAAGAGTATGGCGTAATAAACACTTGAAGAAAAGCACCAAGATCAGTGTTTACAGAGCCATAGTGTTGTCTACTCTCTTATATGGATCCGAATCATGGGTCATCTACCGCCACCACCTACGCCTCCTAGAACGCTTCCATCAACGCTGCCTCCGTTCAATTAGATTAATCTACTATGCTGATAAAGTATCTTATTATAGTAGTTTGTATCTAAAACTTGTTCTTATATTTATACAAAATCTGTTATTGTCTTTAAATTACTATTTTGATACAGTATCACATTTTAATGCTTCTTTCCCTTCTCTTGAATGTAGGATTTGATAGATATTTTCGGAGCAGGACACTTGCTAACAATCGAAGAAATGTCTGGTTTGCAGAATTTTGGGAGGAGAACTTTGGATGCAAGTTAGGATCACATGGAAAAAGAAATAGCAATATCAAGAAATGCACAGGTAACTCTGAAAGTAAAACATTTTCTGTAAATTGTTCATTTACAGTAGTGCAGGAAAGGAACTGCTTTCTTTTCATCACTTTTCTGTCTCCCTTCAATTCTCCAATGCATATTGCTGAGCTGTAAGAAAAGTGTGACATTTTTTCTTAAACACAAAGAAAAAATTCATGGACAATGTAAGAGAAATCTAGTAGTTAATTTGCACAAATCCAGTGACAGTACACAATTTGTTAAAGACCTGTGGCAATGGTTCAATTCCATTCGTGTTTTCAATGACCTCCTCTCTGATCCTATCTGTAGTTGTCAATATGATTTTTTTTTTAGCGAATGGGCGCATCACAGTAATTCTCATGTTGTTATCCCTGAAGTATATACAGTGAAAATTAAATTTCTGTTTAAACTACTGAGGTCTTGATGATAGGTCAAGTCTTGAACTCCGTATTTTGTTTACAAACTCTGTTTGAGGATGGAGTAAAAAGGAAATCAATATGTTCTTATTGCTTGTCCTCACGTGTAAAAAAACAGGATTCTATATCATACTATAAAACTGAAAGCCTTTATAAAGTTTGAGCAAAAACTCTAGGTAATTATCACTTGTTTTCACAAACCTGCTTGCTCAGGCATCAAATTGTCACAACAGTTAATACAGCACTCATATCAATAGCTGAGTTTGATCTTATATTTTTTTGTTGTTACTTGGAAAGTTTATTACAGGAGTGTTACCTTCTGTGACTACAGCAGGTTGCTTATGTTACTTCTTGTGTAGTTACCTTTACCTAATGTCAGGGTAATTTCCTTAATTACTGCCACTACCCCCAGCATTACGGGTTGTGACCACCCTCTCTGTTATTAGTGGAAGCAGCAATACCCAATTTTCTCCACTACGTACATAAGTCACCTGTGATGTGCCTTGATTTTCCCTCTTCCACTAAATAATACTCTCCACATGGAAAATGAACTTTTTTTCACTGGCTCTCCCAAGATTTCTGGCTGCCTGGTGACACTTTCACACAGCCTTTGTTATGGAGGTGCTCTTCCAAACATTCTGCACACCAACACCCCTGTTCTCCTGGCTTTGTCAGACAGACACACTGTGCAGTATCCAAACACATGCATTCCTGCACTTTCTGAACCATCAGATTTATTGTATATGTACTGTGCCATCAATTCAAACACTGCACTGCACTTCTCAAAGATTAGATACATCTCACAGAAATATCAGAGCCAAAGCTTGCACTCTCTCATTTCGGTAATGCCTTGTCTTCTGCCTTTTACCACATACTCCACCAAAAAAAAAAAAAAAAGAGTAATATTCACTTCCTCACTGAGCTAAATGATAACTCATTACTCTAATCCTTTACTTATTGACCTTGATTCACATAGCAGTAAGTCATGGCTGGATAGTTACCCGTGTCTGGAAGGAATTATTTTGTTTTTACTATTTTAAGTAGAAAATACATGGCTTCAAGTTCTTCAGGTGGAATAAGGGGTGTACGTGCTGTAGTTTGTGAAGCTCTAAATGTTACCACAGATGGTTGTATGACTTGTCTCAGCCTCATCACATCTGTCAAATTGAATTACCAAGTGAAAAGTAGTGTATAAAATGCACAGGCTACATCTTGATAGATCCAAAATAATTTCTGATTGAAACAGATATCCATATATTTTATGAAACAAAATTATGGTATGTTCTCTGTGTCTGAAAATAGAAAGAAAACATTTTCTGTACTCAGGAAGTTAATATGATATCAAGTGGTGGGATGAATACACGGGCGGTCTCATATGTTGGTTGCACATGTATTTTCACCCACAGGGGAAAAACCTATGAATTCTTCTGCAAGAGCACCTACAAGTGATAGGACTCATGACTAAAACCAGTTAAAAGTAGTTTACCACAATAGAAAAGACACTTGGACAGCAGCAGACTTGAAACAAGCTGGTGATTCATCATGATCCCTATGCTTATCTAACTCAAATTTAAAGGGTTGGGTAACAAAAATATGTTCATTTTAAGTAAACTGAAACAAGAGATTGGGGGGGGGGAGTTCAAAGTAAACCTCCTATGATTTAAGGAAAATTCTAGATGGAGAATGGGGGAATGACCTAAGCCAAGTATAGACCCAGATAATTACAAATGACATCTTGATACACCCCAGTTATTTGTTAGGGCCTCCCATGCACAAAACAGAGGCAGCAATGAAATTCTGGCTGGTTCTTCATACCACAGATGAGTCAGTGTACTATGATCTTCTACGTCTACTAAAGATTAAATATCCCACTCCTGAAATTATCTTTCCCTTGAGAAGACAGAGGTTTACTTCATGGCCAAGTCTGCTCTGAAATAATGGTGGTAAATAAAAGAAATGAATGAATCCCCAAATTTCAATATGAATATAAGAGCTGTTACATTTAGTTATTTACAACTTAATATTGAAACCTGAATCTCGGCCTATCCCAGTTGTCATTTGTCCTTCCAGTGGGTTTTCTCTGATATTTTATGTGTAGTTTCTCAGTCCTAATTTTCAGCTCAATTCTTAAAAAGAATATGCAGGTGACTGCACACAGGAACAGGTTGCCCAGGGAGGTTGTGGACTTTCCTTCACTGCAGATATTCAAGAACTCTCTGCATACAGTTCTGTTCCATGTGCTCTAGGATGACTCTGCTTGAGCAGGGAGGTTGGATCAGATGACCCCTTGTGGTCCTTTCCAGCTTTACCTATTCTGTTATTATGTGATTCTGTATTCCCGTCTCTAGTTGAGGACTTGAAGACTGAACTTAAAAACACTATTTATCCTGATTTTCCTGTATTTTTATCTGGACACTGCAGATAATAAGATTCTTTTTGTGTTTTACCCACCAGTCCAATTTGTGTATTATGTTCCCGTCTCTAGAAGTGTTCAAGAGGCTTCTGGACGTGGCATTTGGTGGTATGGTTTAGGGGTAATGACCTTTCCCAAATCTTCGCTCGCGAAGACTGGCCATACATACAGGAATTATGATGGTGTGGGGTTGACAGCTGGTCTAGATGACCTTGGAGGTCTCTTCCAACCTTGAATGATTCTGTGATTTTGTCATGTCAGTAGGCAGTAGTACACTGAAAGATATCCAAAAGCTTGAGATACAGCCATAATCTGAAAATCTCCCTCTCCAATAATATCAAAAGGCAAATTGATAGATATAAAGTTTTCTCAGACTTGAGATGGGTTTTATTATGCCTTCCTGTTTATCTTGCTTAGGAGATGCTTGAATCTTTTTCTCATATAACATCGGTAATTCTGAACAACAACAAAACTGATATCCCTATTCTCTATTTAGTCGAGTTATTCATATTCAAATTTTTACTAGCTGCGGTGAAGATGCTACTGATTTAATCCAATTTCAAGCATATTTTTTTCCCTGTGAAGACACTAGACAATGCTTAATAGTGAAAAACCTTTCTCTCTTTTCTTTTCCATGTAAAATCAACAGTGTTTTTAGCACTGGAAGTCCTGAAGGAATTTATTTTCCTTGAGGGTTAGAATTACACAAGGGCATAAGCCTTCTTATTACTTCTGTTCTCATGCATTACTGATTATTACAGTCAAGTGTTGTGATGGCTTGAACAGTTTTTTTAAACCATTATTTTAAATATATAATTGTTATTTATTTAAACTTTATTTTAAAATCCTCTTTATTTTTGGTTGCTGTTGCTTCTTATTCCTAAAAGAATTTGTGCTTTGGAGACAAATAAAATAATAAGTTTCTCTTGAGTTTGCCTGTTTGTTTACTTTCTGATTTTTGCCATTTTACAAAAAGCAATGGTTCACCTAAACTTTGAAAAAGTAATTTCTTTACCACTATTGATTTGCAGCTAGCTCTGTGTGTTTCTGAATTTTAGTGTACACTGATCAAATTCTCAATATTAGAATAGTTCATTGAAAAATGTTAAAGACTTGTTCCAACTTCTCTGGAATTAAAAAAAAAAATCAAATAGGGCCATTAACTTAGTAAGCACAAAACAATATTTCAATGACTACCTTTAAACTTTTTTATTCAGGGAAGGAGAAAAGCCTTTGCAGAGAAAATTCACTTGTCTTACTACAACAAAATGGAAAAGAATGTAGCATGACTAGGATTGAACCATATGTGGAAGTTACCAGAAGCCTTACTTTACATATTTTTTCAAGGTGCAGGTTTTCTATATTCATAGATATAGAAAATAAAAAGAACTTTAGTGAGATGAGATGTGAATCTTTCAGGGTCCTCCAACAGTCTTTCTTTAGCACTGGGATCTCTGTGGGAATGGGAAGTGAGGAGATGACAAGCTTTTTGCTCATCCCTGTGCCCCCAGCAGAAAACTGTAAAGACAGAGACAGTATTCATCCTTTGATTCCTATTGATTCTTCCAGAGAAAGGACTTTCACCATGATTACAGGAGATAACAGAAACTCTATGCCTACTTTAAATTTAACATCCTGGAGTATTTTCATCTCCCTCAGCTTCCCACTCATCTGGTGGGCCAAGTTTCTGGTAGCTGAAGATTTGGCATTATTTAGGAACATTGTGGACTGACCAGATTTATTCCTGTCATTGTGTTCTTAACTCCAGCTCTTGGTTGTTGAGCTATTACTTGTCAGTCCTTAAGATAGATTTCTAGGTCTTGTGTTTCTTCAGAACTCTACAGAAGGATGAATACAAATATTTGAAAATGGAACAAAGATATTGCAGAGTACTATTTTAATAATTGCATTAAAAAGAGGTTCTGACAATATACACCATCGCTCTTTCAGAAAAGCAAAACACAGTGATAGAAAAAGAAAGCAACATTAATGATGAGGAGTAAAGAGAGGGGTAAGAATTAAAGGAAATTTACTCAGATTTGCTTCCATTAACTTCACAGGCTGCTAATATTTGATTTCATTCAACAAAAAATTCTGATGTCCTTTTTATATATATATAAAGTATTTCTATGTATATATGTGCTTACACATGTAGATATGTGTTTGTGTGCATAAGCAGATAGAAATGTAACATGTAACAAAGTTGGATACTCTATCATGTTTTAATGCATAAAAACATAGCCTCAAATTCAAATCTGACAGAAGAAGACACAGTTTGATTGAGATTTGTTCCGGACTTTCCCCACAGAATCCCTCAAAGGCATGCATTTATCATAGTGTTTACAGTCTTTGAACAGCAAAATGTGGCCCTTTAATAAAACCTCAACAAAAACATTAATTAAGAATCTTCATGCAAATCCCTACAGAAGCAGTCTCTTCCCTTGTTTTGTATGGTTAGTATTTTAATTACTCTTCAAACCTAATCAGCCTTTAACTGCCTATAATGGCTGACTGTGTTGCTAAAAATGAAGGTGGAAGAGTTCCCAAAAGTACAGAGAGACCTGTGTAAATTAGCTTAATCTGAATTAGCTCTATCAAACTGAACTATTTGTTTCAATGAAAAAAAATCACAGTACTGTAAAGCAGAAATCATGAATACCTAGGAATTTTACAGACATATTATTTAATTATTTTCTTAACTATCCTCTTTGAAAATACAACTGTACTTGAAAACAATAACAGAAAGAAGTAAATTTACTCATGTGTGTATGCAACCACATTCTGAAAAGTTTATAGAACAAATTGAAAAGTGGAATGTGAATCTTTTAGAGATACACTGCATTGCTATTTAGTTTGAGTAATGGTTCTATTACCATAAAATCCCTCCTAAAGTAGTTTTTTTTCTTGATGAGACCTACAGAAAGTTAAGAAAATCAACACAGATGCAGTTGAGACACATCGGTTTGCTGCATTTTCCAAAGGCACTAAGGCTCAGGAGGAGTGTTTTAGAGCACGCAGAAATAGCTGTGTGCTCTCCCTCTCTGCAACTTACTTCTGCATTGTGATCCGGATGTTTAGGCATGAATTACAAAGGGAAATTCATATTCTTTCTATTCTTTTGCTGCTCTTTGGCATTTTCTTGATTTCTATTTGAAAAGTATCTTCTGAACAAATCACAGAGGATTTTTGACTTTTTATTTATATTTATTAAATGTCTATTGCTGTTTTGTGTAAGTACAGTAGTTCCATGTAAAAATCGCAGTAGCTATATTTGCAGCACGATAAGCAGGAGCCAAGTTGCCTGTTGAATCTTTGCTACCCATCACATCAATTGGACCCAAAAGACTTTGAGGAGTATTTGTCATAGTCTGAGCTGTTTCTTACTCTGCTTTATACAATATCTCAGAACTAAGAAAATTTTGTGTTATGGGTAGCTGCACTGCAGTGGTCTCATGCTGCCTCTAATGTAGCAATAAATCAAACAGCATCATGTATGATTAAATAATACACAGAGTCAGAAAGCATTTACTTTTGGGTTTAGAACTATAGATCATGTCCCAGCTGGCATCAAGACCTCTTTCAATAACTTGAATGAAATTTAATCTCTTTAATATGTTATATCATATGCAATAAATTCACCATTTTTGCTGATTTTGTCTAGTTCCAAATTTCAGAAGCCTTGCTAGTCAATTCCAAAGAAAAAGTCGATTGTCTGAGAATAGTGAGTGACATTCTGTCAAAGTTAATAAGACAGAAATACAGTTTCTTGTGCTGTTCACCAGGTCAGAATGTTTAGATCAAATTCTCTCCTCAAGGTGGAGAACTGACAGGCATGAACTATGCCATGTCTCTTCTGTCAGGGTCCGATAGAGTGATAAGTGATAGAAGACCATAACTTAAGGTATATTTGATCAAAATATACACATTCACTTGTCTTACAAAGGACCGGTCTTTTGATACAAAAATTACAGAATTTCAGAAGATTCAATTTGAATAGTATTTCATTCTGGCAACTGCTAATGTTCTTAAGTATTAATTAACATGCCCAAGAGCTGTCAAATCAGGGGACCTAACATATGCTACCTATTCACTGATTTGATTTCTTCATTTCACTTGCTGTCACCCATTTCGTTGTTTCACCAGTTGTTAGTATTTTTAAATCTCTCTAATATATCCAGTGGAATAGCACTTCTAAATCCTAAAATTTCAAATCTAAATTGTTAAAGCTTAGATTCACCTATATAATTTATCATTTAAAAAAGCTTCTTATTCTAACATGAAAGAGAAATTTTTTATATACTCCACAGAGGTTTTTAATTTTACTAATAAATAGGAATTCAAGTTTAGTATTCTGTCATGAAATGCAACAAATTTAGCTTTATAATATTTTACAAAGTTATGATTCATAATCTACTGCACAGTCATTTAAATAGAATATCTTGCCATTTTATATTTGATATACCTCCTGCCAAGTTGGAATACTTTTAATATGTATGTGTATATGCATGTGTTTGCTACTAGCATATGAATCCAGAAATTCTTTTTCCAGCTCAGAGTCCCTAGAAGGTCATATCCTAGTGAATGAATTGCCATTTTAAGTACAATTTTGTGTGAATTCTTGAGCTGTACCTTCCAAATGTAGCCTCTGAAAACTTGTAACCATTATTACTTGCGACATAACTTGGGTATCACACATGTAAGAATGTCATCTGCACTCAATGTCTTGTTCCTGGGAGACAATAGTAAATTACTGTCATTTCCAGTACAGCCCAACTTTGGACAGATGCTAGTAGAACAGGAAAGTTGATAGTCGGTGTTGCATGCTGTTCTTCATCAGTTTGCTCTCCTGGTCTGCCACAAACAGACCCTTGCTGTGAATGGAAAGACATATTCTTTATAAGCCTGAGTACCTCATATCCTTCTTCAGGTAGAAAAGGTATTTGGTTTTTCCAGTTTGAGCAAGTTCTTGTAATCCTGCCTTGTGAGAGAACTGAAAGAACTGTGTTAGTCTTGCATATATGTGTCTGCCAATATTCAAGCATTTCAGGTTACAGTGCTAACATTTTTTAAGTATGAACATTTGATGTGAATACTTTCTGCCTAAATAGACAGTTAGAATACAAATAGTACAATAAAAATAGTTTAAGTCTTCATGGACCATTTGCTGCATGGTTTTCAATGTCCTTAGATGTGGTCAGACAGGCTGATCTGCTCTTTGTACTCTCACAGGAGGCTAGCCATCCTTCAGACCTGTTGACTACTGCCCAACCACTCTAGCACTGTGCTGTGAACTAATCTGTTTGATAACTTTGGACGTGAAACTTCATTACCAAAATCAGCAGCAGGCATGTTAATTTGGTTGAATATATTTTTCTGTATTCACTAGTAGTGATCCATGATACATTTGCTCCTGTCTATTGCATGGTGGGGGGATACCAGTTGGGCAGAGGAAGAGTGGTCTTTGTGAGGTACCTTCTTCCCTAGGAGGCCAGGTGCCCTGAGACCACACCTATGTAATCGAACGGTGCACCTCTGCAGAGTGAAGCAGTTGATGGTGAGCATCTAGGGTCCCCATGGTACTCATTTCAATATATTTTTCTTCAGGTTAGTATGTTCCTTTGAGCTGGAGGGCCACAGCTGTATCACCAGAAATCATATGATGGATTGATTTGCCCTAATTGCTGTGCTATGCATTGAGACACAGCAAGACTGCTCCACCAAGTGAAATTGGAGGCAGTCAGGAAATTTGTTTCAAAAGCACATTCCTTATCCACATAAAACATTTGTGTAGCTGCACACAAAGGACTGAGTGGGTAAAGCTGAAGAAGGGTAGATCTCTCATCTAATGTTTTCAGAGTCTGTGTGGTGAAGAAAAGGAAATTGCTGCCATGACACTGATATCTCTAAGTCAGTAGGATATAGAGCCTCCTCTCTCCTCAGCTCCTGAGCACAAGCATGATTTGACTACTCTTGCCCTTATATGCAGATGACTAACTGCAAACTAACATTGCATTATTTCATTTAATAGCTGTTCTGAGTGGCAAAAAGTCACAGAATTACAGAATCACAGCATATGCTGAGTTATAAGGGACCCACAAGGATCACTGAATCCAACTGCTGGCCTTGCACAGGACCATCCACAAGAGTCATGCCATGTGCCTGAGTATCAACCAGATGCTTCTTGAACACATGGACTGTCAGGCTTGGTGGTGTGACCACTTTCCTGGGAACCTGTTCCAGAGCCCAGCTATCCTCTGAGTGAAGAACCTTTTTCTAATATCCAACCTAAACCTCCCCTGACACAACTTCAGGCCATTCCCTTGGGTTCTGTCACTGGTCACCACAGAGAAGAGATCAGTGCCTGCCCCTCCTCTTCCCCTCACAAGGAAGTTGTAACTGCAATGAGGTCTCCCCTCATTCTCCTCTTTTCCAAGCTGAGAAGAGGACACTGAGGGGAGACCTCATAGCAGTGTACAATTTCTATTTAATACATAGCTCAATATTTTTAAGATGTTTTTAATATTATTGGAGTATCTATTGATTCAAAATGCATTTCTAAATTTACCAGTGCATAGTTTCTCAGTACCTCAAATAAAGTAGTATATTTGTTCTGTTTTGTAACTGCAGAAAAATGTCGTCTCACACGTATACTGGAATATGTAGTGACTTAAAACATAGACTGTTAACGCACAAATTCCTATAAAACAATCTTTCTCTATTAGTTAATACTTGATTTACAGGATAGCAGCATGTTGAAACAAATATGAGCAAAAGGGCAAAGCAAATCTTAATCTTTCTATTGTGATCTCTTTAGTGATTTTGTTTGATATTAAAATATGTTTCAACCTATTCTGATGTTTGATACCACTATACCACAAGTAAATATATATTTCAATAATTATATATTAATACATAATATATTAATAATTATTTTAATTTTATAATACGAGTAAAAGTAAACTAAGTAGTTTCATAATTTCATCGAGGAGCACTGAAAATACATTAGATGGCTTTAAAATCGTGAACACTTTCAATACATTGAATAATTATTCACCTGTGAAATGTCCCTGATTTATAAGTAATTGCTCATCTTTTATGGAATGGAGTTCAGACTGGTCACCTGTAAACAGATGCAGATGCTTTTTAATCCACCAAGTAGGATTTTACTGAAGAAGTAGTTCCAGCAAAATCAATGGGACATACATAATGGACTGTAGTGTAAATCAGTGTAGAAAAGGAGGTCAGAATTTGGCTTTTAAGGGATGAGTGTAGCCATTAAAGGTACCAACTATAGTTCAATATTTCCAGAATATTATTTGCATCCAGTATTTGAGATAGGTGTTTTTGTATGGAGGGTTCTTATGAGAGGTCAGGTAAAAGTACAAGTGTACCTAATTTGTGTTAAAAATCAATATACAGGGGAGGAGGAATATATTTGTTAGAGTGAACTTTTACTGGTTTAACTGCATGGCTGGGTATAATGATTTTGACTCTGGACTAGTGCATGTTTAAGGCTTGTGGGCCTGCACTTGGATAGAGTTCATGAGACAGGATTTACTTAATTCTCCAACTTCTGGCAGGCCACCTCCATATGTCAGTAACCTGCTTAGACTGGTATGACTTAACCTGTGAGGATGCCCATCTCTCTTTACAGATTGCAAATAGATCTAGATGACTAAATTGGACGAGGTGTCCCACTTTTAGATTCCTCAAAGCAAGTGAAGTGAATCCTATTCCATGACTGAATTGGTCATCATCTTCTCACAAAAAGCAATCTGCCTTCCCAGTTCATGTAAGATCCTGGTGATAACTCTAATATCTGCTTGTATTAATTATGACTGAATTACATAAATGTTTAGAGGTAATTTAACATTCTTATAGGCATTTTCATAAATAGAAAAAAAAGGGCAGTTGATACATGACAGTTCTCTATACATAGGTTATCAGCAAATAATCCTCAGATCTGAATATATGACATTGATAATAGCACGGATTTTCAGAATGCAACATCCTGTTGAATTATGCAAAATATTTGCTGAAAAATATGTATATTTCAGTTTCATATTTAGGTTTTATTTAAAAAAATAATATTTAATTATTCTGGATAAAATATTTTTATTCTGTGATGAGGTAATACCAGCAGACAGACAAATTAAGGCTTGAAAATCTTTGATGAATCTACGTAACATATATGATCTGTCACTGAGACAAATGCACCTGGTGTTGTGATCTCATGTGCTCTGCGTAAAATAAGTTATTTTCAGTTTATTAAAATGATGTTGTGGAGTGCGGTGTGCTTCCTTAAGTGGTATCTTCAGTCACATCAGTAGACAATGGGTGATTAATGCTGTGAGGTTTTTTCTACTGTGTCTTCATCATTTGCTGAAGTTTTGGCCGCCGATGGTCTTGGTTGATTTGTTATTTAGCTAAAATGTAAAATAGTGAAATGGAAAGTCTATGCACTACATACATTCCACCCAACTCCACAAAATAATTAGATTCAAGTGTCTTCTTCACAAGCTCTGCAGTCATGGGGCAGGTGGTGTGTTGATGGCATGGAACGCTATGTTGTTCAGGGTTCCCTTCCTTCCGATCTGTTCTCTACTTTTCCATGTGCTCAAATATAGATTCTTTGGGCCAGAGACTACATTTTTCAGATTTTGTTGTTGAACATTGTTTGCCTGTCCTATTCCTTCAAACAAAGAAGAAGAAAACTGAGGGGTCATTTGCACACGTCATAAACCTGTTCGGAGGAGTCCAGTGGAATGTAAGTGCCACGTAAGCATTGTTTGACTCAGAAAATAAGGGTGCTTTTTTACTCTCAGTGTTGGCTTCTGACTGTTGGCAGACTTTTTTCTGAGCCACACTATAGAAAGAACAGTTCTTCAAAGATTCTCAGATAGACCAACAATTATTCTCTGATCTTGAAGTGAACAAGTTATTCACCAGAAGCACTTCAAGGTAACATTTTAAATTGATTGTGACTTTTTAAACTACAGCAAAGGAAACAAATTTATTTTATTCCTTTTAAATTTTGAAAAAGTGACTGAGTTTCTAAAAGTGGCACTTTTAAGAACGTTGTAAGTGTTGGATTGCAGAGTGATAGAATAAGCGCTGCAATTCACTGAACCTTCTTGCAGGATATATTAGAATCATAGAATAATGGAATAATGGAATCATTAAGATTGGAAAAAACCAGCAACCTTTGACTGAACACCCTCATGTTAACTAAACTATAGCAATAAGTGCCATGTCCAGTCATTTCAATTTTAGAAATGACATTTTATATTGCATATAAAATCTGAAAATATAACAAACACATGGACTGTATGCAGATTACTAGAATAATTGGGTTTTTTTAAACTTTTTGGACAGAAATATTAACATCTGCCAAAAGGCTACAGTGGACAAAAAAGTGGTCATGTTCTGCATTGTACTTAAAAGTGCATAACATTCATCAATTTACAGATAAAAACTATCTAAAAAGAGAAATGCACAAATGAAAAATTAGAAATTGACTTTGTAATTTGTAATTCCAAATAAATAACAAACATAAGATTACAAATGATTTCACAAAATTTGGAAGAGAAAAGAAGTTAAATTTTCTGTATAAATTGCTAATTATTTGCTGATAGATAAGGTACACACATTCAGGGATTTAATTGCTAGAACTCATTGCATTTTTTTTTAACTGGACCATATATACACACACACATATATCTAATTTTAATTGTTTTGCAAAAATTAGAGTATAAATTTTAGAGGAAAAAGCTTGCTCGTGAACTTTGGATACCTTTCCCCTGGATTTTAGGGGAAATCTGTAGTTGCAGCAGTGTTTTAAAATGGTGAGAAGAAAAAATAATGAATGTAAGAAAAATTAATTTGCTGTGTAAAATCATACAAGTCTTCATGTCAGCTAGCAGAATTGAAAGTGAGCATGCAAAGGTCTTTAACATTTGCAATTTCTATATGCAGTGAGATAGCATAGAATGTAAAGTTTGATACCTGACAGGCCTGCAGAAAAAAGGTCAGATAAACCTATATAGCTTCTGCATGTATCAGCAGAACTACCTATGGCCTGGATATCAGCATTCATATTAAAACTTTCCTGGAACTCTCTGTTAAACATTGTTCTTTTAGCCGGGCTCTGATTGTCCCACACCTCTGCAAGCTGAAGTATCCGACTTTTGGATCTGCTTAAAATTTGGGTTGAATTTTGAATGAGTACTAAGGTCATTTTATCTGAAACGTTTTTACCAATTCCTCTGTGAAATTATCATTCATGTGATTTATGATGACAATAAAGGAAACTGGGTTTGAAACATGAGACCAAAGGTTTTGCAACTTAGTTGCAAAGAGATAAAATACAAAGGCTGTATAGTGGCCAGATCTTCAGTGCTGTACATCAGTGCTGCTTTATTGACATGAAGAGTTATGAGATTTGAGAGGATGTGGCCCCCCAAATGAGAGTAATAGCTTGATTCTTTGTGGAAATCATAGAGAGGTCAGTAATCAAAGGCTGAGTAGGATAAGAAAAGCTTTAAAGGAATGATCAGAAGGGAAGCTACATTGCTTTTCACTTCAGAAGAGAAGAGTTAGATCTTAAAAGTAGGGTGAGAATAAGCAGAGCTTTATAGGTAGGTTCCACAGAACCTTGAAATAAAGACAAGAACTTTAAACATCCTATGTAAAGGTTAACCAACCAAGAATCTGATCTCAGCAATACTAAATTATGAAATTTTGTAGAATTGATGGAAGAAAAATTGTATGTGAGAGTGGACTGTGGTACATATTACTCCTTGAAATCTCTTTTGGTCTGATGTTATGTGGTTCTGTTTTCCATGGATTAAATTTTTTCTTTTTGTCATTTAGCATGAATCATTCTTCTGAAAAAAGGAATTAAAATTTCTTGCAGCTTCATTCACTGTAATATTGAATCACATTGGCTTTTACTTTTAGAGCCTTTAACACCAAGGTTATATGTTTTCTGCCAGTAATATAGTGACCTTGAAAAAAGAAAGCGTGTTTTTAGAATGTGAAAGGTGCTTTTACAACCTACTTCACCTTTTTACATTGCTCCTTAAAGAAAATGAAAAACATTCCCTTTTTTTTTTTTGTTAATGTATTTTTTTCTTTTATTTTAGAAAGGTGTATCTGAACATATGCTGGTTATGATTACAAAGGTGCTCATTGTAGTCCTATCCCAATTTGAGTCTGGTGCAGTCATCCAACTAAAAATCAGCATCCTTTCTCTTTTTGAGGTTCTCTACTTGTTCTTGTTGGTCATTTACAGTATCTCTGGCTGATACTTCGTTATGATATTTACTCCTCAGAAATGTGGCTACGTGAAATTTCAAAGGATCGTGTTTTTATGATGTTCAAGTCCCTAGTAACTCTTTTATAAGACTATGTACTTTTATTATGTCTCAGTACATTAATTTTAAATGATGTTTTGAATGCTAGTTTAAATTAATGCTCATTTTAGAGTGAGGTACTTAATTGCATCATGATCAAGCATTTTGGGTGTAATTATGCCTTCAAACAATTCACTGTCCTGCAAGGTAGAGGGGGCCACTTATGCTTCTGTGCAAGACCACACTGAACTCAGTAGCTTTTCACAGACGAAGAGTCTTAAGAACGATTATGGCAACATGAAGAATGTCTTAAATATATTATCTAACCATGTCAAAATATTCTATAGCCAGTTCTACAATGAAATAGAAATTTGGAGCGCTTGTACTTTGCTGCCTTATGATACCTCCCTAGAGAGCAGGGGGTTATCTGACAAACTGCATTATTAATAGTTTTCATTGATCATATTGTTTGTTCTTCAATTTTGTATGTGATTGACTATCTGATCAAATGATGGTGATATAATCCTATTCCATGCTTTTTGCTGTCCATACAGGTCTACTGTCTGGAGCATACAATTTTTAAATATTAATATGATTTACAGTATATGTGTACATATATCACAGTATGCATTTATTCTACTTAATAAAATCTTTCCCTTAATTCTTTTGTTATCCCTATCTGTATGTAGGTCTATGGAGGATGCTTTTGGAGAAAAATATTTTGCTTTTCCCAAACCCCTCTCCTTCCTCTAATCTTTGTGTTACTTATTTTCAGTTCAGCATAGAAACTCTCAGTGGGAGGTGAAGAAAGGCTCAGGGAGTTATTAAGAGTAATAGCATTCAGCCTGGAGGGAGAGGACCTGATGCTGTGGGAGCTGGGCCTTGGGGCTGGACCTCTTTGTGTTGACATGCACTGGCAGGCCATGGGAGAACAGTTTCCAGTCCCCTCTCCCTCGTTCCTAGTCTCAAACAAAATGGAACATTTTCAATGACTACTGTTACACATTCAGAACTTATTTAGGAAAGTGGGAAATAAATGTAATAAGGGTCAAAGCCTTTATTCTTAATTTATTATTCAGGAAATCCTCTTGAGAAGCAGAACTGCAAAGAAGATCAATCTTCTATTTCAAAAAGGATTTTGACGTTTGGAATTGAAATTAAACCCGACCATTTTACAATTCAAAGCAAAGAGAATTAAACCTTACTCTATTTCAATGAAAATACTATAGTGTGCTATCTAGCATAAAAATCAAATACATGTAACCAAAAGTTTCAAACTATTTTAGTTCTAAAATGTAACAGTCACATTTTCAACATAGTCCTTGTTTTCTCTGTTGTTTTCCCTAAAAACGAAAATGTTGCTAAGCTTTTTCGAAAGTATTTTTGCTGTGATGGAACTACATTCTCTATTGAAGTGTAACTGTAACAAAGTCACCCCATAACTCTTAGCTTAAGATGAGGACAAAAATGTATGATTTGGGATGCAGAAAACCCCCCGTTTTTTGTCAGAGCAGTGTGTAATATTTTATTGTATGTAGTACATGCATAAACAGCTTTAGCTAGCACACTGCTGATGGAGACAACGACAGTGTGCATAAATGACATTATGATTATGAGAAATAACACAGATAAAAACATTGACATTGATGTCTAGTAGTTTTTCATGTCCCTGGACAGTGGATAAATCCTTCTATGAGGCTATTTTTCAGATGATACTAAGTTAGGCATTTCACCTCTTCCTCAAAATCAAAGATATGATTGTAGAAGTAGAATGTCAGGCAGGAGCTGAGCATACTCACCTCTTAACAGTTACGTATTTCCTGAACCCAAGCTCATCCTCACGGCTAACCTTCGCAAATGAAGATTTGGGAAGGGCTCTACCCACATTTGCTACAAGCGCCCTCGTGGCTAAAAAGGCCAATTAGAGATAGACAAGTCCGGTTGCAAAAGGCAGAGCAGAAAGACTCCTTGGATGGTATCGGCAAGACATGATTCTTTCTACGTTGTCTTTTCTCCTCAAGAGTGATCCTGCGTGCGCTCTCAAAGGAAGCAGCAACGTTATAGACGATGTGTCTCCAGACGTCCCGATTGAAGGCCAGAGTAGACCAGTTATGTTGATCAATATGGCCAAGGCTGAGATGTTGTTTCAGGGAGTCCTTGTATCTTCTCTTCGGGGCTCCTCTCTTGCGGCAGCCAGTGGCAAGTTCACCGTAGAGCACGATCTTGGGGAGGTGGTAGTCCTTCATCCTGGAGATGTGTCCTGCCCAACGCAGCTGTGTTCTCAGCAACATGGCCTCAATACTGACCCCCCAGCTATTCCAGTAGCTCCTACAAGTAGTATTCTCCTACAAGAGAATGAAACTCTCTGAAGAATCTAGATCTGATGATCTTATAGATTTTTTTTTTTTAAATTTTAAACTTATTTCCACAATTTGGAGCCTTTGTGTCTCTTCTGTCGTCCTGGCTTATGACCCCTTAAAAAAAAATGGGATGTGAACTTTGACAGGTTACTGCATGTGTGTTACAGAGACATGTTATTCAGCTACTTTGAATGACTAATTTTTGTATCATGACATCAGAAATGGATTATATTTGTTATCTCATGAATTATTGTTTAAGAAAAATATGGTTTTATTTGTTTGTTTTTAATTCAAAGTACATTGTGAAAATCTCATCTTTAATACAAGCTTTTTTTGTTTGGAAGATTCCTTAGTGTCCTTCCTTATTTTTGGGGACTATTGTATTCAAAGAATCATAAAATTGTTAAGGTTGGAAAAGACTTAAGATCATTGAGTCCAATACTGCCATGTTCACCACTAAAGCAGGTACATGTATTCTTCTGACATTTATTGAAACCAAACCACTCTTTCTGATGGATAAACTTTTCTTGGGCAGGTGTTAGAGCAGATCTCTCTTCCATTGACAGTATCATGCCACACAACAGAAAAATTCTTGGTTACTCATAAGGCACCCAGGGTAAGATTGCACTCAGCTACATGGACACAAATACCATCCAGCTGTGAAATTAGGTGAGCTGGTAATCTTTGGTGGAGGGGAAGCAACCAGTGACTGTGTAGGCTGAACGATTTTCAGGGCTCAAAGCAAAGTCAAGTCTCCAGTCAGATAGGAAGATATTTTACTTTTTGTTAGGCTGTATACAGACTTTGAGATTTCCTGTTTCAAAAACATGCACTGTATTCATGCACTATGGTTTCACCACCACTTCATGAATTGGTAATTTAGGCACAGAAATGTTCCCACAGTTAGCAACTGATAAATCAAATACATACTGCTTGGTAATACTTTTGGATGTGATTTTGAATCTTAATGTGACTGCTTGTAAATAGAACTATGCTATGCAAACCTAGTCCATTCATACCTGCCAAAAAAGAGAGAGAAAAGAGAGGAAATATTACTTATATTCTGCTCCAAATCATGCATTGTCTACCTGCCTAATTGATTATCTGTTGCATGCAGTAGTTTATTACTTATACTACCCCATGAAAAGCTTTTACAACTGTAGGTGCTATCTGGTCTGTCTTCTTCCACTTCCCTTGGGCTATGTTACCTATATAAACTGATCTTAATAAGGTGATTCTGAAATTAATTTCCTCTTTTAAAGGTTAAATATTTTAAATAGAATTCAATTGTAATGAAGCTTAGAGGACTCACATGGAGGTAGCAGCCTGAGCCTGGTGAGGTCATGTGTCATACTACATGATTTCATTGTACTGTGACACTTAAAGCTTTGGGAAGTGGAACCCTCCCTGGTTTTATCTTATTTGCAGCATGTTGCTCCATACTATAGCAAATTATTCTAATTGCAAGGGGAAAGCAATAATTTTCAAACTTGCCTTTGGTAGTGGGGCAGTTTGAGCCACATTAGAAATCCAAAATCCAATTTCCAGGCTTCCCCCACCCCTTCCCATAATTTATCTTAACATCAAAGAGAAAACTTTCAGGCCAGAGGCTTCTATAAGGGAAGCATATATACATTTATTTACACAAATAAATATACTGTACAAACTAAAACCAACTATATGTATATATATATATATATATATATATATTACACTTCTATCAGTCCCTTCAAAGCTCCTCCCTCAGTTAGTCCAGGAAAAGCCTTTTCAGGCTGATAAATAACCAGTCTCTCTCTCGTGGGAGTGTTCGGGGACCTGAACGCTCCCCCTCACCAAGCTCCAGCTGTTTGTGGAAGTTCTTCTTTCCTCACGAAGTCCAAGAAGGTAGCTCTGAGTCCTTTCTCCTTGGTCCTGTGTCATTTCTGCTGTGTGATCTCTCCCTCTCAGTCTCATACCTTGGTTCTGTGGGCTGCTGTAGTGTAGCTTATCACCGTACACGTCCTCCAAGTCAGTTTTCGGCTGCCCCTGGTCAAACTTTGGCAGGGCAACTCCCGAACCCTTGGCCCGTCTCCAATTTCACCTGGGATTCTTTTCCCTAGCGCTGAGCTGCTTCATTATCAGCCCATCCACTTGGCTCTGCTTCAATGCTGAGCCTTGCACCACTCCCACTAAACAGTAAGAGGGAAAAACAGCCCCTTCGGCAGCCTGGATGCAAAAGGGGGGGGGAAAGAAGAGGGCCTGGCTGCAAGGCCTGCCTCTCTCTCTCTCTCTCACTTACCAGTTGTTTGTGAGTCGCGTCCCTCACGAACATACACTCACTCCAATGCTGTCTCTAACTCTGGCCTAGGCAGAGCTGGGGGGCCGCAGGGCTCCCCTCTCCACCCCAGAGGGGGAAAGAAGGAGCCCAGCCACCCCCTGGCCTTCTACAACTACACGCAGCAGTCACCAACAGAAACTGCCAACAGCTTCCGGTGGCTGTGTATATATGATTTTTTAGCAGAAGCGAACAAGATGAGTGGTGATTAGCTCTCCAGGGAACACTGCCCTGGCACCCGATCACCTCTGAGCCCCTGACTCTTGGGGGGGGGTAATCTTAACCCATGACAACCTCCACCCCTCGCTGCTGCGAAAAATCATATATCACAACAATTCCAATACTCTGAAATTAACATATAACCTAAAATGAAGTACAACTCATTCTACTATGCATTAGCACAACATTACTACAAACTTAACTCTATATCAAGCACTTACATTCCAGCTAAAGCTCTACCTTATCAACAATGGTTATGTTGATCTGTTATGTCTGAAAGCTTCTCTTCGTTATCTCAACACGTCTCATGATTCTACCTGCAGCCAATTACGATCCAAGTCACGGCATCAAAAAATGTGGCAGTTTGAGCCACATTAGAAATCCCAAATCCAATTTCCAGGCTTCCCCCATCCCTTCCCACAATTTATCTTAACCATCTTAAAAAAGTCCATTCAGAGAATAGAGGATGTGTAATTTATAATCCAGGTATTGAACTTTTCCATTGAGATGTGAGAAGTTGGGTACAACTGAAAAAAATATGAAATTCTGGCTCCACAACACTCCAAGATGTGTACAGAAACACAGATAATGAAGACAAGGAAGGAAGAACCCCAAACAATGCCAGAGGCTGATACCTGAAGCAGAAATTGCTAATTTACCTCTGCTATGAAATACAGAGTTGTTGGGCCCTAGGATAGATGGGAAGAATTAGAGTGTTTATATGCATTTCACTGTGTGAATGGGAGAAAGGAAAGAATTTTTTTAATATTGTCTGCTTATTTAATGGTTTTATTTCTCTGTTATTTTTATATCTTTACCTTCTACTTGCACCATAATCCATTCCTCCTCTTTCTCATTTAATTTCAACTCTAGAGTTTATTGAACTATGTCAAATCCCTCTGTACAAGCACGTTTTTGATTAGCCCCCCATTTGTTAAGTCTTACAGTATAGTAATTAGGTACATTCAGGTAGGCTTAAAAAGGAACAAGTATCTTGAGTTTTCACAGCAGCTATTCAGTGTGACAGTCCTACAAGTATGAATTGTTTTGACTTTTCTCACTTAGAGATGCCAGTAGTCTTTTGTGGCAACTGATCCCCAGTTGAGATTCATTCTCCTGTACAGCTTGAAAGCATGACTTGTTTCAATTAGAACTGCCAGGGTATTTAAAATCTACTTGCAACTTTGTTTCACCTACGTGGTGACTCAATGGTAGAATGTATTAATAAAAGTTTAGAAATAATAATGGTATTTACCCTTGAATCTAGCAGACTTTGAGGATTTACCTTAATAGTGTCACAAAACTGGTGCAAGTTCACACAGGACTAGATTTATTTCTTATGCTCTGCTAAATTTCCTGTGGAATGCCGAGTGCATTAGGATCCATGGTAACAGAGCCTGCTGCAGCACTGTATTACTGTGCTGTTGATAATGCAAGTCCATCTAATTAGCACCAAATGTCAGGGTACTAAGAAGAGCAGGTGGCACCATTTGTATCTGAAGTAAATATAAACACAGTATTTATGTGCAAAACCAGGCACAATAAAGCCTTTTGTAAAGTCTGTTATATCTGGTTTGTGTGATTAATAAGATCTGAGAGAGAGAAGATAATTATAAACTGTGACCCATGAATGGAACTGATTCCAGTCCAGGTTGAACCAAATGCTATTGATAGGAAATATTTTGAGCTTGAGACTTTAAAGAAATAAGATACATTACTTTAAGAACAGAGACTGTAATATTTGTTTTTTTTAAAGTCCATGGTTCATTCTTGATTCACGTTCTGTTCTAAAAGTTGTTAGGAGTAATGACAATTATAAATAAAAAGAAAGTGAAGAATTTTAATGACCTTGATTTTCATGAAACTTTAAGGACTGCAAGCAAGACCTCTTATGCAGGGTCTTTAGGTGGACTTTAGGGACCTAAACATCTGAGTGACTTTTAATAGTTGTGAATGGGTCTGAAGTGAAAGGAAACTGCTATTGATCTGTCTAGATGCCTTTTATAGACATAAAAAAAGACAAATGCCTCCAGAAATCTAACAAAAATCACTGTTTGAAGATGCTTTACACAGTTGTCAAACAAGGAATACATGTTCAGGACAGATGCAACTTACGGGCTCCAGTAAAAACTTAAGTGTAATCCATGTTTATGCCACAAACTATTGCAAGACCAGGGAGCAGGAATAGGACTGAAAATGTATTTCTATCTCAAAGATACTGTTTCTCACTTGCTAGGTGTCAGTTTTTGTCAGAAGAAAAATAGTCCATGCTGCTGTGATCTCTTGTGTCTCAGGTTTGATCCTGTCATAGAAATCTTGGTGTCTAGGGTGGGACCCCTGGGGTGACACCTTCCCCAGGTGCAGCCAGAATGCCAGGCTGCAGAACAGAGCTAAGCTGGTGCTTGGGCACCACCTTTACAGCTCCATGGAAATTTAGAAGGTAAATAGCTATAAGATATGGAGACCTTTACATGGGTCATGACACTTTGAAAATTTCACCTCTGATGACTACATTGTCCATCTCTAGACTGTAAACATTAATTCATTTTTATGCTATGTCAGCCTTCTTATTCATCTTGCACACAAATATTCACTAAAATGAAATATATACTCTATATTAAAATTTTAAGCATTTTCTGAAATAGCTTGGTAAATTTTGTAACTGATACATAAACAAGATTTTCACTTTCATCCATACTGTGAAAATACTGTGCTATTTCCATATTACAATTTAATTAAAAATCTGTGCTGTCTATTAGCACATTATTAAAGGTATTTTATTCCCTTCCATTTATAAATTAAATATTGTCTTCCTTTTTCCTTTCTTTTTTCATTAAAGTTGATTTGATGTTGAGAGAGAAAGGGAGACCTCGATGAATATTTTAACGCATTTTGTGAAAAACCCAGAGTCTGCAACATAATAATTTTAAATGGGTGAACTTTTAAGGAGAGATAATTAAGTAAATTTAGTATCTAGAAGGTCTGGGAGTACAGAACATATTGTACAGGGTAAAAAAATAAATAAACTTCCAGATGAAAAGAATACCCAAACATATCCAAAGAAGATTAAGATACTAGGGTAATTAATTAATAAAGAAAAAATATAAAAAGCAACCTTTC
Organism: Lepidothrix coronata; assembly: GCF_001604755.1. Lineage (NCBI taxonomy): Eukaryota > Metazoa > Chordata > Aves > Passeriformes > Pipridae > Lepidothrix > Lepidothrix coronata. The sequence continues at coordinate 2,738,802 of NW_016690246.1, read as the reverse complement.
AAAAAATAATAACATATTTCTTGCAGCTGTATAAGAATACAAAAGAGCCAAGGAGCTTAAGGGGAAAAATGTAACTGAGCTTAAAAAAACAAGTAAAGCTATTTTTTTAATACTAAAAGTTCTCATCATAAAACAAATATTTAAATTCAAAACAATTGCAGAAAACCATCGGGTTCTTAAAAATAATATTCAGAAATATAATATTCAGCACAAAATATCAATTAGTTTAAGAGGAAATTAATACAACTAATGTTTTTACATAAGCATAGCACATTCCAGTAGTGTTGTTGTCTTCCTCACCTCCTTCACAGGGCAGCTGGAAGTAATGCAGGACTTGTTTTTGGACTGCTCTAATGCAGTTAGGGAGAGAGAGGTGTTGTAGGTCATAGTCTTTGTTGCTCTCTTTTTGCCGCTTTGGAAAAACATAAACGGCAGCTGTTTGAAATTTCTCATGGCATCTCCAATGTGCTAACATAAAAAGTGCTTCAAGTGGCAGCCCCCATTTCCCCCAGTACCTTCAGAGATCACAAAATCACAAAATGTTCTGAGTTGGAAGGGACCAACAAGTATCGTCGAGTCCAGCTCTTAAGTGTGTGGGCCATACAGGGATTGAACACACGACTTTGGCATTATTAGCACAAAGCTCTCAAGATCTGTGAACTCTCCTCTGTCTTAGCCTTCATATGTTTATGAGTCCAGAGAAACCCTATTTCTTTAAGAGTGAAGATACCAGTGACTGGCATCACCTTGCCTCTTTCTGAGGGAATATTTCCTGGTGCTTTCAAAGCAAGGCACTTCTATTTGCACAAGGTAAATGAAATTCTTATGTCCTTGCAAAGAGGAGCTCCTGTTCCTACTGGAGTCCAACTCTGAGGCTGCCCAAAGTATTCTCTTACCACAGAGAAGTGTTGATCAAGACATCTGAACAATGGTGTCCTTGCCTCAGAGAAACAGAGATTTTCAAATTATTTTGCCTTGCAGTGTCCTTGGAAAGTTACAGAGAACAGGTGATTGCTTTTGGACAAGACCGCTGCTGTGGCTGGGTTCCTGTAGTCAGTCTTAATGTGACTGTGCCCTCCCTCCAGCCTTGAAGAAGTCAATGATGTGTTTATTTTCAAAATAATTAGTATGATAAGTTGTCATGCAACCGTGTGCTAATCGCACAGAGGCCAGATCAGCCACTGGAAATAACTGTGATAAGTACCATCTACCACTCACTTTATTATACATGTACATGAATTAATGTGGATGAGCAGCAGGCAGGAAGGCTGCCTGTTGTCAGTGCTCGCGCTGCTACAGTACCAATATCAGGGTATCAGCAAAAAAGTGAGGAAACTGCTTTTTTTTTTCCTGGGGACAACTGAACATAGTTATGGGGGAGAGTGAGGCAGGACAAATGGGGATTGGTAAATGTCATGAGCGGGGATGGTGCTACACAAGTAAAGGCTGGTAGACTCCTAAGGGAAGCATAGAACTGGCAGAAAATCTGCAGGGGGCTTGCAGAAACCTCCCCGAAGGAAAGAGGATCTTGATGGGGACCCTGAGCAGAACATAGTAAATTTGTTGCAGTCCAGAAAGCTGATAAAAATTGTTGACCTAGAAAGCTAGAATTGAAGTACCTACCCTGTGAAGTACAGTGAATAAAGGGAAGATTTGTTTGCAAACCCTTTTATTTTACTCTGTCTCACAATATTATGCTTAACTGGACATGTAAAAGTCACTTGTTTTAGTGTGTGTTTTAATAAATCATTAATGCTGCAAGCCATTTAGCATCTTTAGTCTGGTCACTTTTAAGAAAAGAGTACAGTGGTTCCAACTTCAGTTATGGACAGCTGAGAGCCTGTCACAGTAATTTTTCAGTTACTTTCTATCATGTCCTGCTCACTTGCACAAGGGCAAAAAGCAATGGCTTTGCAGAACCTATTAGCCTCTTCTGCACTCCTTTAGTACACTGCCTAAAGTAATAAAGGGAACTCTTTATGACTCTCAGCATTTATTTGGGTTTTACTGTGCAGAAATATAACAATCATGCTTTTATATGGATTGGAATAAACTTAACTGTATGTAAAGTCACATAAAGAGATCTTAGCAGGAATGTAGAAATGTTTAGAGATTCTCATTGATATATGTCTGTTCTTTGAATTAGATGAATGCAGACTGAATCTCGAAAACGACTAAACTGTAAAAGATAATGGCCACCTTTCAGTGCTAGAGGAAATCACTGATCTGTCATGCTGTGAAAAGCCTACAAATGTGGCTTAGATCAGAGATCCATCAACAATGATGACATTCAAAAGCAAATAACTTTATAATAATAATTGAAAAAGTCTTGTCAACTCCTGAAATCTCAGTCCGGAACCAAATTTTTTTCACAAAATTTGAGGAAGAGAAGAAAACACTGGGTCCCAAATCTGTCATTTATGCTGCTAGCATTTCATGTGCAGACTCTTTGAAGATTTCACAGAGAATTCAAATGTATGAATCTAATAACAGACATGTCACTTGGTCCCACTATGCTGAAATGATCCTTACTGCAAAGAAGTCTGAAACAGAGAATATGTTCAAATATATGCAGTAGATAGAAAAATTCAAAATTGTTTAGAAAAAGGAAGCAGAAGCCTCATCCATAGGACAAGTAATAAAAATGTCTGTTTATCAAATCAACAATTTTATAACTCAAAGGGACGGGAAAAATTCAACTTTATAATCTCCAAAGGGAAGGAGGAGTGAAACTGTGATTGGAACTCTCTCTCTTTAATGTACACAGTTAACTGCACTGAAATATTAAGTGCCTAGTTTAGTCTTTAAATAAATGCCACAGTTCTTTAATGGCAAGGGTTCTAGCATTTGAGGGTCCTGTAATGATAACTGAGATACCTACACTTGACAAGCAGTTCTTACACCTGAGATTGTGGAATCAAACAGCCCTTTTCCCTTGCAAAGAATGTAAGTAGTTTAGATGTTAACTGTAGAAGGGTTGGTTCATACAAGCTGAGGGTAGCAGCTGGGCACTGAGTGTAGACTGAGATTTCACAAAGCTTTTTTCCTCACAACTATTAAAAATCTTGACTGCATGTCCTGCTGATAAACAAACCAAGAGGGTTGAAAGACAAGGAAGGGAGAGTATCTCTGAAGAAAGATAATTTGCTTGGAGAAGGGTCTCTTCTGAGCAAACTTAAGTTGAAGGTGGCAGGTTTGCAGGTTTAACTTCCTCAATGAGACAGTAAAGTTGTATGGTGGTCAAGGAAGGAGATTAGCCAAGGGAAGAAGAAATTCAGATGTAGGTGGTAGAATTGTTCACAAAGTCTCATCACTGAGATAGGTGCACCAGTTAATAACTATCAGCAAAACAACCTCAGCTGGCTATTAAGTCCTGAGGATGTTGCATATATTCTGTATTTACTATTTTAAAAATGTAATTTCCTGTTCTTAATGAAGTATCTAACATTTTCCTTTGCTAAATGAAACCTTAACCATAGCTAGTTATAGAAATGATCTTTAATACTGAGAACAATTCTGCTCAAGAGCAGCACAAGTTTGATAGTACCACAGTGCTCAGGTTTGCTCTGCCTATGATTTCTGAGGGGTCTCAGGAGCTGGCAATTATTTTCCCAGAAAGCTGTGGGAGTCAATTTGAAGTCTAATAGTGCCAATGGAGAGCAGTTGCCCCGAGTGGATCAGCATAAACAGCACACAGACAAATACAATTTCTGATCCAAGGAGTAAATCACAGGCATCAAACATTTCTTTGGATACATTGATACCTGTGTCATCTCTGTCATGTCACATACAGAAGGTGAATGTACTGCCAAAGAAGTGAGGCAGAGGGGATGACTGGAAGCAATAGATGGATTTAGCACTTAAGCAGGTACTGACAAAGACAATGTATCTGTCTTCTGGAAGAAAACTGTAAAAGTTTTAAAGAATGTGAAGATTTTAGAGCAGGTTTTATGTTTTCTAAATAGACCAAGAAATATTAAGTTTAAAATTTATGAGGGGAGAGAAATCTTCAAAAAACCCAAATAATATAAAATGAAAAAGAATGAAGTTTATATATATATATATGTATTTAGCTTGTTTATCTGAAAGGACAGGAGGAAAACAGAACACTTTCTTCAGTTTTAAAGAGGGTGTCTAAGGTAGGAATCCAGTTGATAAACTCTTGCAGAAGATGACTCAGATGTCTGATGATGGCTTAAAGACTAAAGTAGGTAATGCAAACACTAATTAAAGAAGAATTGTAACATAACATATAGAATATATTACAGAATGGTGATTATCTTCTTTGCATATGTATTGGTATGAGAATTTTGCCTTTAAAGTGTTCAGTTAATAAACACTATTTTACTTTCACCGATTTTCTGTAATTTTTAACTGTCTTTTGCATGGATACAGAATGCAATATTTAGATAACTTTAAAAAGTGCCACAGCAAAAGACTAGTCATTCATGCCAAGATATTTTTCCTATTCTGTCTCCAGAATGTTATTATTTTATTAAGTTCTGTTATTATGTTCTTATTCTGTTTTAGTAATGTTAGTTCTATAACTGTGTGTCTAAAGGGCAGCTGAAGTAATAATTTTCAAACACTTTTTATCTGCTTATGGGTTACTGTAATCTTCCACATTCCATTAGCAATAGCCTTCATGGTCCTTTTCCTTGAAGGAAGTATGGCTACCTCTGCAGCTTTTGAAGTGCAACCCTGTGTATCTTTGATTTTCTGCAATACTGCTTGAAAGATGGAAATGTCAAGCTGGATGACAGCTAATGAACTGAGTGTTCCACAGTTCACCACGTTGGTTTTACCAGAAATCATTTAGTAAAAAATTTGAGGTAATTGTCTTTGGTAGAATAAGATCACTTGCCTTTTCTGATAGAAGAGTTGACACTAGTCAGAATGGCAACTCATTCTGGAAGGAGCAAATTTAACCTTCGAGTCACAGAATGTTCTGTGAAAAAAAAAGTGGCTTGATTGTGGACAAATTTATGATGAATGCCACTGATCTTTGCAGCTTTGGCCTCATTGAGGAGTCAAAGAGGTTTGTTCTTCAGCTGTTGTGAGTTACTTCTGTTGACTGAATTTGTTGTTTGGTAAGAATTTAAACATGTGCTTATCATCATAAGACTACGAGGAATCCCTCACAGCTTATCGGTGCTTGTGTGGGAGACCTGCTTCAACTCAGACCAGCAGGGAAAAAGGATTGGGTTTGATGCTGAGCACCTGTGTCTGAAGGGGTAAACACGACACTGTGAATGAGTACTGTGAGATGCTTGTTAGAGTCTACTCAAGACTCATTTTCCTACATAAGAGGTTTTTGCAAACCATTGTTGTGTGCTCCCCAGACCACAAGTCATCTTTGTGTGTCCATTGGCAAAGAGAGATTGCAGTCAGGAGTGTTTTCCTGACTCCAGGCATTATAACAGTCTGCTGCCAGCTTCCCATCCTGCTTGTGAGGAGTATCGCAACTCTTGCTAGATCCTACCTATAAAGAGAGTAAAAGGTCAGGCAGAGGTGACTTGGTACTGGGCATTAGTGTTGTTCCAATCACCAAAATATCTGGAGTGGCTGCAGTGGCTGCTCACATAATTAGTGTGTGAGGAAAGGATGACGTTGTACAGAATTCCAGAAATATTTTGCTTTGAGGTTGCTGTTACATTTCTCTAGGGTAATGCATTTCCAGTTCCTACGGCTCTCATCCTTTTCTACTGACAGAACATGTATTTTACTCAACACCAAGGCTTATATGGTTTCTAATGGGGCAATATCATAATCTTCGTAAATGAACAAGAAGATTCTACATATCATGTCAGTTTTATGGCCACAGCACATCAAGGGGAGACTGTAGAATTCACCTTATAAATGATTACAAGAAAATGAGGTGATTGAACTGAAATTCTGTTGAAGCAAAAAATAAAAATATAATTGTCTTACTGCGTTTACCTGACATTGTTCCTAATTTTATTTGGAAAGCAGACACTGATTTCACACAGTGAAAAAATGTTTTCATTAGAAAGGCTTGACAAGCCTAGCTAAAACGAAAGAGTTGGAAAAACACGCTAAGAGAAAATTATACTATAAAAGGGGCTGTTCCATGCACTATCTTGTGCATTGAGGCCTGATGTTGAACTTTTTCTGTTTTTATACGTTGGAAGCTTTATGAATAATTATCAAGAAGGTATTTTTCATCACAATTTCATTCTTCACAAAACCCAGAATGTTTTTACTATGCAGAAATACAAAAATATACATCAAAGGCAATGACCTTACATTATAGTTGTTCCTGTTCTGTGGTATGGCAGCAATCCTCAATTATTCGTAGCAGTCAGAAAAAATATCTATGTAAGATAGAAGTCCTAGAAAAGGTCTCATGGGTCATTGATTTAAGTTCCCCATAAATGCAGGCTGTTAGATTACACAATCTAATTTATAAATTTGATGGTTTGTTTTCAACTATAAACTTGCCTCCATCACTGTTTTGCCTGATTTGGGGAATGGGATGTTGGAATGCTCCAAACGCTTCTCCCCTGGACAAAGAAAATCTTTTTTTCAGTTTTGTGTGTTTTATTTTACTCATTGCTCATGTACTCCCTGGTTCATGGGATGTTTCACCCGGGTGCAGGACTTTGCACTTCAAATGAGTCAAATCAAAAGAATCACAAACTTTAGGAATAGGCAATGCTCGTTTCTTTTTTTTTTCTTTTGGTCTAAAATTCTGGAGCAGATTGCCTGTGAGCTTTTAGGTGTTAAAAATGTTATATTTATTTTGGTGATGAATGAGAAAGTGCTTGAAAAGGATGTAAATGACTTAAATTTCTATTTCTATTTTCTTATTCTTTTTTAAGCACTTTATCTAGGTGAAAGAGAAAAAAAAAAGTCATGAAGTTATAGTGCAAATTGTGCAATTGCAGTACCAGAGAAGGCATGTCTCACCCACGTTCACTTTAGGAAAGAATTGCCTTGATATAGACACATAGTTGCTGGGATGCCAGAAGAAATGTTTTTTTTCCATGTTTGATGTTCAGAACAAGGAAGGATGTTACTACTCAAGCATGGATTTGAGTGTGACTAATAGAGAGGTATGCAGTTCCTTTCTTTGAATTAACACTGGCACATCCAGACCTTAAATTTATTCTCAGGTGATGTAGATACAATTGTGCAGGTATAGTCATTCCATTCACATCACCATGCTGTCTATCCCTGCTCATGATGCTATTCTCACATTTTGCTGCTTTGTCTTTTCTCTCAACATTGAATTTTTTAAAAAATATGATGATTGTAGTCCCTTCCTCTTACAAGTCATTATTCATCTGGTTTGATTTCCTTTAGCTACATGGTGTTTTTTTCTGCCCCAACCCCTCCAATGTTTTCTTTTCCTTCATCCTCCCTGAACTTTCTGTTTTCCTGATTTTATTAGAGCTAACGGACTGCCTAGATTAATAAGAGTAAATGTTCACTAGCAAAAAAGTAGAGAGAGAAATGTATGTGCGTGTGTGAGGGAAAATGTGCTTCAAAAGCAAGAACACTCAGTATAGTATTTCTAACTGCCTTTGTTATTCAGAAATTGAAAGAAGGGAGATGTGATGAGCTGTCTGATATCTGTCAGTGACAATAGAATAGAATCCAGGATGTTAGATAATACAGGACAACACCAAAACTCATCTTTGCCTGCTTCCCTTTTCTTGAGCGTGATTCTGCTCTTTCCATGATGACTTATTTCAGTGCTATAGTTTAAATCCATTGGAGTTATCTGCAGATATGGACGTTAATTAATCCTCATTCCTGTTTTTAAGCTCTTCCCTTTTTCTGTTTCTTTCCTCTGCCCACTGCAGGGATGAGAAACATGCTTTTTTAATGAAAGTTCAGATTCTGAACTCATAATGTTATTCCCATAGCTGTTACCCTTGTCTCAGTCCTATAGTCCGTAAACATTAATCTGGTCCTGCTTGATTTAGTCACGTTTTTGTCTTTTGTGTTTGTTTTTTTCTTTAATGGGATAGTTCTATTTTGTCATGTAGATGACTTGCAAAGCATGAAAAAGCCCCTGCTACTGTTTAATTCGCGTTTCTTCATGCATTTTAATTATCTACCCTTTAGCTCACAAATATGAGCACTTTTAAATGAGAGTTATCTTAGCAGAACTTTGTTGTAGGATTTGTTTGGGTTTTGTTTTGTTTTGCTGTTTTTTAAAAAAATAAGAGTAAATAATTAGCAGGATTTTGCAAATTTACATAACTGCTGCTTTTTTCATTTTAGATTTTCTTGTTGCTATGGCTTTAATTTTTTTCAGCCTCCACCATTTATTTTTACATTTGAAGCAAGCATTTCATCTACTGTGATGTATACCTGACACTCATAATAAACAATAAATCAAAGGAATAGAGTTCTTCCCTCAGAATTTGATTGTCTTATAAAATGCTGGAAATTCTGATCACTAAAGTTATGCAGTAATTATACTGTGTTTATCACTGCCAAGAGTCTTTCAGATGTAGCAGCCACTTGTCTTCTTAATGATTATTCCTGTTTATAAACACACACACAGCAGGTTGGGGGATATTTACAGCTCTACATTTTTATGATCTCTATAGTCACCTAAATGAGCAAGTTTAGTCCTCTGAACTAAATGGGACTAGTTAAGTGAATGAAATTCCTCTCTGAAAAACTGCATGAACAAGTAGATATGATGCTACTCCAAGTACAGTACTTTTGCCTTCTTTTTCCAACTCAAACACTTTTGGTCAATTCACATACTTTCTGCTGTCATCCTACTGTCGTTTTTACCTTATTTAATCTGGGTTTGTTTGTTTGTTTGTTTTTAATTACAAAACAAGGACTGTACTTTTCCAGGAGATTTTTCAAGTTTTTAGCACATAGCTATGGAAGTGCAGGGCACTTGAGTTAACAGCCCACCAAGAAATGGGAAGAATACATAACAACATTACTGCAACACTGTGTGCTAGATAATAAACTCTAATAAACTTGAAGTTGTTCACATCCCGGGTAAAAACCTGGAGATTAAGCTACTGTACAGAAAGGAGCAACAGCACCACCACCAGGTATTAAAATAAAAGAACAGTTTTATAACGTTCAACCTTGAGGATGAAGGAAAATGGAAGAGGGTGCCAATGGGCAGCTCTGGCTCATTCCTCCACTCAGCCTTGTAATTGGTTACTGCTGCTTCTGGCGGCTAGCTCTGTTTATAGCTATTATAGATTTGTATGTTAATTGTTTTTAAAGCCTTAAAATCACGTGTATTCTTCTTTCTGGATGTGAATGGGGGTATATTAGGGAGGCTGAGTGTTCTGCTGGGCAGCTGAGGATTTTCAAAGTGATGTACCACTTTTCAATATTACTTTTTTAAACTTACTTTTTATGTGAATCAAAGTATTTTGGCCTGTTTTTAAGTTATAATGTTGTCTGGAACTTCAAAACAATACTGTAGTCTGAAAGATAATGGTTTAACAGTTGAAACAAGTCCTAAGATATAGATTCCCTCTTAATAGAAGACATTGTATTTTTCCTCAATTCTAAAAAGCTATGCATCAGAATGACAGCAGTCATATAATTTAAACTCCAAGGCAGATTTACAATCAACAATTTGAAATGTTTAAGTAACACATAAATCCATAACAACATCTGGAACCACAGTACCCAAGAGTTTCCCCCACCATCACCTTTATCCTTGCTCTATTCTGTTTGCTCTTCAGCGTAGCTGTACAGTTCCATTTCTTCTTCTTTCTTCCACTACTTCTGCTTCAGTCCATCTCTCATCATCTTCTTTTCTCCTTTTCTCTTCCCCTTTTTGGTTTTCTGGTAATGCCTCTTCATTTGAGCAGTCTCTCTACTGATGAACTGACTGGAGATTTCTTCTCTGAATGTTCCAGACTAATCTGATCTACACAGCCAGCTATCATCAGTATATTCTCAAGTATTGTGTGCTGGGTGCCAGTGTGTAATCTGTGCAAAAAATTACCATTTGGTTTTATGTTTTACATAGACTAGAGTGTAGAAAAAAGCAAAGGATTTTCAGAGGTCTGCCAGTTTCACTGAGGCAGTCTTAATAACCGAATGAATGCCTTCTGGACTTAATTTGGTTGCACTTACCATTTTTTCAGAAGTTTTTGAAACTGTCATACTGTGGGAGGCATAGAGCTTCCCATTACACAGGAAGTTGCAGAAAGAGTCCACTTCTCCCCACCTGCTGCCTCTTCACCCTGCCCTTCCCCTTAAAGTTTGAGTCTTCTAATTTTTCTTTCCTAACTATAATATACTTTGGTATTAGTGCTACTGTTATCCATCGCCAACAGTATCTGTGCAGCACTACTTGTTTGAACTTCAGATACTGCAACTTTCAGGATTTAAACAAAACTATCTTTTCCTTTAGATTTTTTTTCTGTAAACTACCATAATTTCCTGCACCTTGGATTTTTTTATATTTATCTTTCTTCCTTTTTACTTTGATGGTTGAACTTATGTTATTACATACTAATATAAAAGTGATGCAGTGAATTGCCTACATCTGTCACTGAAATGACAGATACAGATTAACACTTAGACAAGCTGGCTAGGTTCATGATGTAAGTTATCAAGATTGCTTTCCTTTTGTCATATTTATTAAAAAAAATACATCCAATAATTCAACTCCTTTGTTGCTACTCAGTCTTTTCAACATTTATTTCCATGCATTGTTGCAGAAACTACAATTTTGATTCTTCATGAAGGTAGAAAAGACACATTTAAAGTCATACAAAATAGCTCTGTAGTTTGTGGCTGAATTTCTTGGAGCTGTCTTTGAGATGTGAATATCCAATTCCCAACAGAATGACTGGTCATGAGGCTTCTCTAAAACTACCTGTACTTTAACAGATGCCAGTCTATATGAATGAGAAAACTAAGCTATCACTCTGAATTTTCAGAGTGACTTGATGGTTCTTGAACAGAAAGACACCTCTATAGGGTTGATTTCACATTTTTCCTTTAATCCATAGCTTTGGGCAGTTGAGTGAGGTGATTGATGGAGAAGGATTATATGTCAGTTTGCATTATGAAGTATCTTCCTTTGGTGTTTAATTTCTCTGGTAAAAAAAGTGAAGAAATATTACAAAGGACTGGGGTCGCTAACTTAGGGCTGCTCAGAAAGTGCCTAAAATTACACTAATGTGTTGTCAAAGTATTTTTCATTATACAGCATTTTGTGCCCAAAATAGCTTCATCTTTTGAATCAGCACAAGGTCATGTTACAGCATTGTACCACAACAATATCGATAATAAAATTGAAACAGAATTCTCTGTAAAGAAGAGGTACTCACTTAAAAATCCAGTTTTGTGTTAGATCAAAAGCAGATAAATAGTAAAAATTCAAAGAGCCTCCACTTCAGATACTAGTCTCAGGTGCAGTTCTGATTTGACAGAGATGTGAATAAGCTGACTAGGTCTGTGTTTTGCCATTCAAATGGCATGTTAGCTGAACCCCATACAGCTCACCCAATCATGTATATGCTGAAGATCATCTTAAAATGAAAGATTTGACATCCAGATAGATCTGTAATGTACAAAACTTGATTGCTGCATGTTTATTAAAGAATTTGTAGTCCATACACAACTTTAATAAATAAGTAATTGATGATAATGGATGACATTTGGTAGAAATATGGTCCTGTAGTTGAGCTTCTTAGAGTAAGTTGAGACAAGAGCTACCTCATTATATTTGCTGTCTATTAATCAAAGAGAGACTATAAGTGAGAAAAGTACTTTTTCTTAATATTTTACTAAAGAAGTAGGGTGAAAATTGCATTATTGTATGTTGAAACAGACTACTCTATGGCCCACGTCCTTGAACAGTGTAAGGCTGACATATTTGTTGCCAACATGTCTACTCTCCATAATTACTTTACTGTTGACTCTCCTACACACTCTTTAGAGATGGTTCTAGGATCATCATAATTTTCAGTTGCCGTATTTAATGTGTTTCCTTCTTCCATCATCATAGAAAAATGAGAAATTATTTTGGTATGAGTAATAAACAATACTAGTCTATGTTTGGTATGGTTAGTAGCTTAGTTAGTTGTTTTGATTAGCTTTGGATCTTTGCAATGAAAGAGATTATTATCTCTGCATAGCACTTCATTTAACTTTGACAACATATTCTCCTGTTGGTGTACAGTGAAATTTAGTCAAGCATGGCTGAGCTTCTTTCTTCCTCTACCAAAAATAAATAGATGGCACTAGAGATTTTTGCAAGAGCTTTTGTCTGCCTCAGGTACCATCACTGCTCTGCAGTAAAAAGCAGCCATAAACTCATCTTAGCTGACTGCTTATGTGTTCATCCTACAGAATCCTTAGGATGCTACTGTGCTAATAGTATTTTACTTGGGATGAACACTTGAAAAAGGTGCAGTGTAACTGAGTTCTTTTCATTCTTTGAGTACCAAAACACTGGGAAACAGCAGAAACTTCTTAATTGTGCTAGATCAGTGCTCTTGGGAGACCAGAGCAGCCATAGGGATTTATGTGAGTACCTCAGCTACTGGGAATCTAATTCTTGCTTTTTAATTGTCTTCTTTTTGCCATAGTTTGTATCAGTCTGAATAAGCCATGCAGGATGGGAATACAATGTAGGGAGAGAAGGAATGGAAAAATTCAGCACTTCAATACACTAAAAAGCTATGCACTTGGCACTCACCTTGTTTCTGTCTACTAGACTACATTAATTTTTACAGGACTGGAATCTTTACACAGAATCCTGTTGTAAAAAGGCAGGTTAATGGGACTGTCCTTCTACTAAAAATACTTATTCCTCTGGGAGAGTTCACAGGGAAATGGAATTCAAATGTGTATATATATTTGTCTGTTTATTACAGCCTTCAAAGTACCATGGCTGAATTAACCTAGATAAATCTGAAAGAAATTTGTTACTGAGGAAGGTGGGTTATTTTGAGGATATATCAGATACCATAAAGGGTTTAAGATGACTGCTGCAACCATAATTTGGAATAGTATCTTTTTCTCTGATCTTCACTGATTTTCCACCTGCAAGTCCATCTAAGTCTATAGAGCCTAAGCATCTTCTCTTGACTCAGAATTTGAGATGAATCAAACCCAGTAATAAATGTAGTAACCTTGTTGAGTAAAGACGACTGAGTTCAAATGACTCACACCTGAAGAACAGCCTGCGTATGTCTCCTTATTGGATAGAGTGGATGGATACACTTAGCCCTGCATCATTGACATCTAAAAATGCATTCTTGGCTCATTACGGTCATGCAAAACCAAACACTGGTTTATTTATATTGTGACTCTGAGATTACCTCAGTTTGTAAAAGCATGGTGCTAATAACATCGAGGTTGTGGGTTTGATCCCTGTGCAGGACATTCACTAAAGAGTTGGACTTGATAACCTTTATGGATGCCTTTCAAATCTGAATATTCAGTGATTCTGAGAAATACAGAGAAGTTTATACTAATGGGTACAGTTTGTATATTTTTTTTGCAGTTTTTATCTCTTAATTCCTAATATTTTTCCTTCCCTGTATCCATCACAATCTGAAATACATGCCTCATTAAAAACACAAAATAAGCTAACACTGTAGTGTAGATGAGAAAGAATCACGATACTTTCTTTTTGACAGTCATATTGTCCAAATCTCAAGTGAAAGTGAAGCATAGCATGCTTCACATGACACTCCATCATTAAATGAAGAAGTTCTAATGAAAATAATTGAGCAATGGCTGCCCTTTCTGTGTCACTTCTGTATGGCCCATTAATTCTGGCAAGTCTGTGTAAGAGTAACTATTATCAACTTCACAAAGATAATCAAGCATTAATCTTAAATCAGTAGCTCATTATTTTAAAACTCAACTTATTTTATGACTAGTGGGTTGACTTAGAGGACCTAATAGGGTACTCCTTGGGTTTTAATGAGTGCAAAATTTTACTTTAGAACCAAGTTAAATGACAGAGTGCTGTCAATATATTTTAATAATGTTACTGAGGTCTTAGCAATTAAAAATTTCTCTAAGAGAAAAAAATCATCTTTTCTTTTCATTTGTTTTCATTTAGGACTAGAGAAATATTCGTGGGAATTAAAGCTGAAGACATTTCAGCAATAATTCAATAATAGTTGAACTGCCTGCTGACTGACAATATAGCAAGACTTGCTGTTTGTTTTACTGAATTTGTTAGAAGTTTGTCATACAAATGCTAGCTAAAGTACAGCTAGTAAATCAGTTAAACTCAGGAATTCTAGTACCTATGCAGTCATCCTTTCTGAAATGTACTTCAGATAAAATTAAACCTTTCAGAAAGGGCAGACTGAAGAGATGAAATCATATCACTTCTCAGTTTCTGAATGCTGATTTCTACTGAAGAGATGTTGAGAAGGTATTACAAAGTAACTTTTTCTATCTATGTCACCTTTAGATGACAATTATATTTTTTCAGAAAAGTGCTATGGACATATCTGGGATCTACTGCTGGGGAGGAACAGGAACAGCCCTGATGCTGCTGCTATCCCACGGCCCCTGAGCAGGGCAAGCAGAGCTAAGGGTTGCAGCAGCAGGTCTCATCTAGCCAGTGTTTATCACGCACAGATGTCCTGTCCAAGGTCCATCCTGGAAGTATAGTGGTGGCCAGACACCTCTACGGAATTGTAGAGCTGGGTGCCAAGCAAAAATGGGGTTTCAGGGCCCCTGGTTGGGATAAGGAGGACTCAAGGAAGCCTGGTCAGGTCCTGATAGCATCAGTTACTAAAAGGTAAAGCAGACTGGCAACAGGTCATGATGCTTCTGTGAGGTGACTTACATAAATACGGCTTAATTTTCTTACCATCCCAGAAGAAGATGGCTGTGTCCCAATAGGATATGCTACCCCACAGGACCTGGCATTATTATCCCAGGATAAAACTTTAATAAAATGGATGACTGCACATTAATGCTGAGGCTAGAAAACCAGCCCTGCCTCATTTACTAATATAAATGCGGCTAATCATTCCAGAAGAAATCTACCTTAGTAACATTATTTTAAATACAAAATGTGTGCAATTGAAATAAAGATCCTAAAAATATGCCTTTGTAGACAAGAAAAATATAGCATAGTTCTTAAGTGCTGAATTCATTCCTTCAGATGAAACTTCTGATGAGCATTGATCATTGAGTTATTTAAGAAAAACCTCAGGTAAATATGAATTTCGTCGAAGAAAACTTTTTGAGGACCTTCAGCTATCAATTAAAAGAAATGGAGGTGGTGTTAAGTGATTTCAAATAAATTAAATCCATCTCCTGCCTTGAAACTCCAGTTTTGTCTGTGGGTGCATATATATCTATCTGACTGTCCAGCTGTATACAAGTCTGTGTAGACTTACTCTAGCAACTCAGACATCTTAACCTTCGGTATACTGTAATGGCAATCACATATATGTGTCCAAATTTGATGAATGCATTATCAAAGTGTTAGGGTTATGGAGCTATTTTTAATGAAGCAGACTTCTCCATTTCCCCTGCTAAACCTTTCAATTCTGCCTAAGACTAAAAGGGTGTAACTGAATAGGTCTCCTCCTAACAGTAATATCAAGTTAGTGCTAAGAGCTGTGAATTATCTTAACAAAAGTGAGAAAAAACTCACCTAAAGCACTAATATGAGTATCCTGGGAAGTAAATAATTTTATTAGAATGCTCCTTAAAAGTAAATTCTATTGTACTCAGTGATTACAGGATGTAAATAATTAGCTAGTACTGTTTTGTGTATCTTCTGTGTTTCTGTGGAAGTTCTAAATATTTTACCTAAATCATTGCAGAACAACTATGGTACCTTGGCTGTGATCTTCATAGAGGTTATTTCAAGTCATTGTAGGTGTCATGCAGGACTTAGATATAAGTGAGACTTACATAATCTGATTTTTACAAATTCTTCCCAGTAAAGACCAGGTTATGCTCATTCCAAAACCAGACAACATTGACATCAAATTTTTAGCCAGCCTTATGAGATTTTTTTGGCTTTTTATGTCTATTCATAACCACACATTTTACTGGGCAACTTGAAAAACTTAAATTTTACTGAGAAGTGATGCTAGTTTTACTGTATTTCCCACAAACTGTATGACAGATATGTCCTGTGAGAGCTTGGAAGCAGAATTTCTAAAATTTGTGAAGCCATGTTCATTAGGGCTAATGTAAACCACTGTCCAGATCTTTCCATAGTTTATCACTTTCTTCTTTTGACATATAAGGTCAGATGTCGTGAAAAAATTTTTCTGTGACAGATTGACAGAGATGAAGTATTCTGTAGACTGCATGGGGATCTAAAAGTTTTTGGTTCACATGCTTATTAGTTATCAATGATTTCCACATTGGTGTCAAGAATCAGGCTCTTCGATTAAAAAAGACGAGGACTCTGAAATGAAGCTAAATGCAAGCTCTCTCTGTCCTGCTCAGAAAATATACTTATTTTACATATTAGTAATACATTATATCTGTCTTACAGAAGTTACATTTTAATTAACTAGAGTGTTATTATGACTTGAATAACAAGAGTAGTATCAGCAAATACCTACAAAAATGCAAATCCACACACTCCTTCAGAATTGAAAGAATTAAAAGATGTCCTGTTTTCAGTGCAGCTACACAGCAACATTTCCACAGTCAAATAAATCAATGTCTCTCTCAATAGTGCAGTATTTACACCAAGAACCAAAACCTAAATTAGTTGAACCTATTTCCATTGTCCACTGAAAATAAAAAGTAAATGCTTAAATGAAAAGATGTAGTAAGTACTGGGAAATTATATATTTAATTTTTTAATCTTTGTATTATTCATAAAATATTCTGTTAAATATTTACTTCATTTGAATTTGATACAGCTTGGTGAATCATCCTATGAGAAAGATAATTATTTAAGACCTTGCAAAGAAACCGTAAGTGCAGATGACTTACAGTGGATGAAGATTCACACCTTTTATTGTATATAAATGTATTGCATCTATATATAAATGAACCGTTATGACATTTAATGGTATTGGCAAACCATAAAGTGTATTTTTGGAGAGTCCAAGTCCTTATCATTATGATAGGTATTTTCAATATACTTCTAGAATAGGTATGAATAAATATTTTGGTGAGAAAAAGACCTTGTTTGCTGATAGTGTTTCAGTTTCATCAGAGCAAACAATAATTAGTTTCATTTAGTTCTTCTCTTTCCAGAATATGTTCCATCACTTAATTCAAGTGTTTGTATGCTTAAGCTTACTCTGTCCCTAAGAGGTAAATTAATCTTCCAAGCAATGAGGAGTGACCTGGGTAACCCAGGAGAGCAGGGAAGTTGACACTAACCAGTTGAGACTAGTAGTAATCTCTTGCTGTGCAGAAGGTCTAAGTGAACAGTCTGCAAGGTTAATGTGCTAGTACTTCAAGACGGTGTCTTAGGGGAAAAAAAGTAGATGATTAACTCACCCAGAGCCACAGGCTATTTTGTGTTTATACTGTCATTATGATGATAAAGATAGATTAAACAGACTCTTTTTTTGAGAGTCTGTGCTCTGATGAATTATAAAGGCTCGAATCAGAACAGTGCTTGCCTGTGGACTTAATGCAGTTAAACAGCAGAGCAGAGAGGTGTTCTGAAACTCTTACAAGGTGAAGTGTTTTTGTCTCCTGGTAGCAGAAGTGGTAACTTTGCTTAATGTGCTACTTTTCTAGCATCAGTGGGACAACGCACAATAAATTTACAATTTATATTATCATTAATGTTAATATTTGCATCCACAGTAGCTTATGTTATTGTGGTTTTATGCTGGGATGAATATGTTGTTTTAAATTGGAATAATTTTTTTTGTAAAAGAAAAAAGGTTAACTTCTTTAAAAAAAGATTACAATTTTCCTCTAAGAAGAGTCTAGAATTAGGAGAAATAAAATAGTAATTTGCTTTCATTGTACTAATAAGGATGATAAATTAAAAAAAAAATCCAAAATAACCTACAGACCTCATGGTATTCTCTCTCTTAAATCCTGAGTTGTTTCAGCAACAGCAACAGAGGTGGAAACTTAAAAAAAGGTGAATCTTGTAATTAATTTTACTCATTGTGTGTGTGATGCTGCCAAAGGAGATTCTGAGTGGTGTAGAAATTAAAAGTTATCAATAGTCTGGTGACATCAGGATCGTTGGATCGATCTACTGATAAGTGTAATTATTTTTGAGTTAGCAAGTGAGAACTGTGGCTTGAAAAAAATTAGCCTTATCTCAATCACATGAAGGCAGAAGTGATGCCAATGAGTCCACTAAAACAGCTACATCCTAATAGGATCATGAGGGGATTGATGGGACTATCAAGAAGAATCATTGATGTTTTTGCCACAGTTCTCATCTATACATCAAGTCTGTGTTTCAAAGAAGGCCTCCCCAGCCATAGCTCTCCTTTGCTGACATGTTGTTCACATGTAGCCTCTGTTTTTCGCTTGAGGAGCAATACAATGTGCTTTCTGCAGACTGGTTGTTCAGAAAAAAAATTTGAAGGTCAAACCATGGAAAAGGATTAGCAGGGTCTGTTTATTGATGATACTCAGGGAGAGTTTTACCTAAACACAAGTCTTCACATAATACTAATTTTGTGTATTGCTTCATAAGATCTTTGTTACTGTTTCACTGAAACCACACCAATTGTATAAGTTCACTTGCAATTATTTCAGATAATACTGGGAATTTATTTTAAATAAATGGATTTTAACTCTAGGGCTCCCGTTGTTCCTCCTTAGCTGCCTTCCTTATGCAGACTTCCCATTTTACACATTTCTGCCTGAAAACTTTCTAAAGGAAGTAAGGGCAAGATAGGACCAAATTTGACCTAGGCAAAGTCAGCTGTTGTTTAAAGACTTTGCTATGCTTCCCCAGCCCAGGAGCCTGGAGAGCCAAGCTGGCTGCTGTCAGCTCCCTGAGAGTTACAGGAAAGAGTGGCTTCAACTGGCAAATAGGTGAAGTCATTTGTGGTTATGGCAAATACCATTTCCAATCTTTTCATCCTTTGAGGACAGTGTTAGGAACAAGACTAGTGTTTCAGAGCTATACAAGATTTCTGTCCTTCTCTTTCTGTATCAAAAGTGGCTCATCCTGGGCATCAAAAATTAATTTTTGCCTACAGAATTGGCAAGAGTATTTTGTTTTCCCTTGGCTATGCTGTCTTGAACTAACCTTTCACACTGGCATGTCATAGGTCCTACCACAGCTATGCAAATATTTTTCTTCAAAAGTAGCAAGCATTCAGTCATGGGTGTCTGGTCTTCTAGATTGCACTGACTGAATGCAACCACCTTCTTCAGTACAATGCCAGGCCTGCTTAATAATTTTATAAATGGTAATTATATAATTTATGCACAGCCTGACACATACACTTTCCATGTCATGATGGAAGATATGTATCTTGAGTATGAACTGACTCTTCCTGACTCATGGTTCCTATCAGAACTACCTATACATTCATTTTTTATGAGCAAATATTATGCCTATAATTATTTCCAGAAATCTCTAGGACAAAAAATGTAAAATAAATACAGGTCAGATTCTGCCATTACTCCGTGTGCAAAGCTGCTTCATTGATATATAAGGCATTTATTATGGGATAATCTGTTTTATAAAATAATTTCCACTAAAAAATACATAGTAAAGGTATTGGCCACGGACTCTGAAGCTTTAATAAAATCTATAGTACTCCCAAGCAAGAAAAAGAGAAATAGTAAAAAAACAATTCAGTATATATGATTCCCTCAATGTGTGTGTATATATATATCATGTACATTTAATTTTCATCTTTCGAGAACACTTTTGAGAAGGAATCAGTCTATCATAGATGATAGTGCCATTTTTATTTTTATATATCTTTGCATTTCTAAGAATGGGATTTTTTTACAGAGGTGGAAAAATGTGTAATAAAGCCAACTGTATCCTGTTTAACCAATCACCAAAATAACCAGTTTCAATACTCTCTATGTAGAGTAAACTTTGTTTGCTTGTGTTTTTACATTGAATAATGATGATAACTAATAAGGATAAATTAGTAGGTTTATTCACTTGAAAGAAGAACTTTCAGCTACCACCTCTTTCCACAACTATTACTGGCCAAGTCTCCCACTGATCCATGTGGATCCCATTCCACTGGAATTTCACTAAGACTTCACTTGTTTTCTTTCAGTGTCCTAGTCAAACAATGTGTATAAATCAATGGAGAAAATAGAATGCTAGAAATGTTCTTTTAATCTGAAGACCTATTGACAAAGTTCTTGTCCCTCTTTGTTTGACAAGGTTTTCTTGAAGTCAAGGGATTTAGAGGTTGAAATCATAACAAAAGATAACTGGATGTCTTTTTCATCTTAAGGATCTGTAATGTATGTTTATCATTTAATTTTTTGAAAAAAAACTTTATTTTTGGTTTGTTATTGAATTATTTCTCATTACCATATGGAATCACTTTGTCCTTATGCCTTGCCTTATTTAAAAATGAATAAATGAATAATTTTATTTGTCACTGCGTTTTTTAGTAAACTGGCTTCACCACAGCATTAACACGTGCCTCTAGATGATTCTACTGATGAAGAGAATTGCAGCCTAAAGAACACAGATTTGCAATTGTCCATAAGGGTAATGAAGATAAAAGGCCTGAAGAGAACACAAATTTATAGCATAGAGCAAGGCACTACTTTCTAGCTGTTTCTTTATGTGTTGCCTTGGTTTTGGGACCATAATTACATACTGATTACAGCTAGGAAAAAAATTCTTTCCATCCTGAATAGTAATCATTGTATTACAGTGTATCATTCCCATCACTTTCATTTGCTCTTTCTGAATGTTATCATATCTATTTTAGATTTTAACATAGTTTTTGCAAAACATAAATTTCAAAATATTTTTTACATTACTTATAATGATGGTCATCTTGTGATTTATATATCAGCTAGTATATATTACTAACTAATTAACTTAGTATAACTGTGCATGTACCCATGAGACTGAACAATGTTAAAATGAAAGTCTGACTACAGCTTCCCTGAGCTACATGATCTAGGTTGTGTTTGAATTTCTATCCCTTCAAGTCCCTCACTTCAATTAAACTAAAATAGAGAACGTCGGAATTGTGTAAGGAAGCAATAAAACTACTGTAACAGAAAATAGTGCAATTTGTCTTAAAAAAATATTCTTGTTACCTCTCTGACATTCTCACATTATACCAC
Source organism: Lepidothrix coronata (assembly GCF_001604755.1). Lineage (NCBI taxonomy): Eukaryota > Metazoa > Chordata > Aves > Passeriformes > Pipridae > Lepidothrix > Lepidothrix coronata. The sequence goes on along the minus strand of NW_016690246.1, from coordinate 2,717,598 downwards.
ATTTTGAGACAAAATTGGAGGGGCTCTAAATCACCCTTACTCAATTAACTTCCATTGAAACTGAGCTCATTCAGGCCAGCAGAAGAGGTCAGTGCCAAGAGTTCTGAATGCTCTCAGCCATGAAACAAGTCACTTGCAGATCATTAGGATGGCTTAAAAGGATCCTTCCAAAGTACATTTTGGCTTTTCTCTCTGTTTTTTAAAACCTCGGTACCCACTGTGGTCACAGTCAGTGAGCTCTCTACTGATTAAAATGTTTCAAACATATTTAAAAAGAGACCAGGGTTTTCACCACCACTTTCCATCAGTACACCTTTTTTCCTCCGTCATAGAATTCCAGGCTCATGGGATTGAATGTAAAAGTCAGTTATACAATTCTTGCACTGTGATACAGTAGTCACAATAAAAAGCATCCAAACTCACAAGACTAAATGTAGTGTATCCTGATCTAGGTACCATGTCCTTAAAATGCAGATACTTTACATGGTGAGGTCAAATATAATAATATTTTTTAATGCAAATTCACCTGGTTTTCTATTTACCTTGAACTGTTCTTGATCACCTAAGGATTGAGAGAGAAATCAACAAAAGCCCCCAGTCTCAAAAACCTTGTTATCCCAACCTGTCTTTTAGGTCTGAAGACAAGGTGAGGGGGGGTCTTGATTCTTCCCCTGAGATGTCCTCAGAGCTCCCTCCCAAATGAGTGTGGTCTAGACTGTTGTGGACTTCCACATGCTTGTCTGCAAGAGCACACGTACCTGTATATATGCATATGTACATAGACACTTGAGATTGTTTCATAGCATTGGCTAAGACATTTTTGGTGCAGTGGCATCTTAACAGTGGATCATGGAATATTTCAGGTTGGAAGGAACTTCAGGAGGTCTCTGGTCCAACCTCCTGCTCAAAACAGGGTCAGTTTGAGGTTGGATCCAGGTGACAGGATTTTATCCAGCCAGTTTTCTAAAACCTCCAAGGATGGAGAGAGACTATGTATCTTCTCTGGGCATCTTGTTCAGTTCTCTGAGCATCCTTACTGGAAAAAAACCTTTTACCACTTTAAACCTTTTATTTCAAGTTATGCCCATTATGTCCTGTCCTGACATCATACACCATTGTGAAGAATATTGGCTCATCTCCCTGTTTGGATTTGCTGTTTAGGGGACTTGGCCACAAAGCTGTTTCTTCTAAAGGCTGAGCAAAACCATATCCCTCATCCTTTCCTCACAGGGCATGTGATCCAGCCCCCTGAACATCTTCATGGGTGTCTGCTGAACTTTCTCCAGTTTATCGATGTATTTCTTACATAGAAGGGCTCAAAACATATTTACACATCTAATGTACTGGTGAAACACTTAAATGATTTTGAGAATTTTCCCATCAGTCGGTACACTAGAGGTCATGATACAAGTTATAAGAATAAGAAGAAATGAAACAGCCTTGGTGAAATGAGTTCAAACTGCACTTGGTAAATTGGAACATGAACTGCACAAGATTGTAGAATTCTGCAGAGAAGTTTTGATTTCTTCAAAAGTGTATCTATAATTGTAAAATATGTTGCAAGAAAGTAGATAAGAGCATTTCAATTTTTTTCAAGATCAGGTGAAAAATTACTTTTGAATGCCCTTAGGTTACTGAAATACGCTTATGATAATATAATAGTTATCACAGGTGGTCTTTTTTTTAATCATAGTACTAGAATATCTAAAAAAAGTCAGGTCTTTTTCATTTGATTTCAGACTGCATGAAAACAACCAAGCAGGTACTCAGTGTCTCAATGTTACAGTGATATGCACAAACTATTAAACATCTGCTTTTTAGGAGTACATATTGCCAGCAGGCTCAGAATGCTGTTAAAGGATTGCACACTGCATTGCAAGTCTGAAGCATTACTGTGCTAATAGAGGTTCATGCTAGGGGACTTGCTGATTTAGGTATGTAAAGTATGGCAGTGTGAGTACCTCCTATCAAGAGAAAGCCCGTGCTTTAACAGTACTTCGCATATTTATTATGTTATTATTATTAATGTACTAACACCTAAAGGGGATATTTGATTCCTGAGAAAGTGCTTAATCACTAAGACTTTTAAGCCAAAAATGAGTATCAGGTGTCTATATATTGTGCTAAACCAAGTTTAAATTTGTTGGACTCAGATTTGTTTGTTGGATTCATCCCCTGTGAGGAATGAAACTTGTTTGTACCACGAATTCTCGATGGCCCTTGGCAGAAGGGAAAGGCCCCCAAATTCTCAAGATGGCTCTGGTTTTAAATTAGCTATGTGAAATAACAGAACTTCAGAGACTTTGGTAGAGTATTGAGTTTTAAAGGTATTTATGCAGTCAAGGATGTTTTCAACTCCTTTTTAATATTAGATGCTTAAAGTGTACTGCAGGGACCGTTATACTTTTCTGGGTGTTGTTTGTTGCTTAATCACAAGCATCTTGTTCAGCACCACTTAATTTAGCATGTCTTAGCTAGGGCAATTCTGAAATTTGCTGCAAAAGCTCTGACAGCATACCTACTTCCCCCACCTCCAAAACACCATCTCCAGACAAGCCTCTTCCATCTACCTCCTCAGCTCTTTGTAGATAATAGTCCTGATTCACACAGGCAGAGCAAGCAGAGCAAATTGATTCTCTCTATTTGAAAAGGGACAACACTGTCAGTGAGGGAACTTTTCTTCAAGTTGCTGATTGTCACCGTTTTGCCCTGGTGAGGATGGGATATGTGCAGCTGTAAGACAGCTGCCAATGGAGTGTGTACAGCCAACCTGCTAAAGGAGCAAATGTCTGTAATGTCCCTAATTTAGTAATGAAGCCAATCAGTTCTAATTAGTTTGTGATTAAAGAACTAGCTATCTTCTAGGCTGTGCAAAGAGTAGTGTTTGTGGGTAGGCTGTCTTCCAGTTTTAGACTGAAATCTCCTTCCAGAAGCCAATTGTCCATGTCCAGTTCATGGTATCAAGCAGTCCATTAACTAGCTGCTTAGTTCTAATTTTGATGGTGCTCTCATTTTTGTCAGCTCCTGAAAAAACACCTTTAATTAGACTAGTGGGGAAATTACAGATTTTCACGTGTGGAAAATCATGTATTTCAGCTGTTTTCTACATAGCTTATAGAACAAAATGATGTTTCACCATCTCCAGTGAATTACATAGGTTTACTTTGACAGTAACACATGATAAAATTGTAGTCTATAGCAATTCAAAGCTCTTGAACCCTTTTTCCATTCTGACTGTCAAAAGTTGCCTCTTCTCGTACAGAAAAATAAAAAATTGAAATAAAACTATTTAATTTTCTATGACCATGTAGCATTTTTCCTACTGGTTGTACTAAGTGAAATTAATTATTTCTTTTCCTCATCATGCCCTTCTTGCAGTGCGATAGGATCACTAAAATGGGGCACAACAGCAAGAGACGCTGGATAGGGCAAATGGAAAAGTTAACATTTCTTCAGCTTTTAATATTGTAAAATGTTGCTATTAGATCTCTTGTATGCTTAAATTTTACTTGTCTCTTTACTTTGAAAAGAATGCTTTCATATATCTTCCTTTTTGGCTGCAGTTGAAAAAATCCTCCCACTGCTCCTTCCTGAAAAAACCCACTCTCCTTTCCACAGAAAAATTCTGTCATGAGTACTTCTATCTTGTCCAGCTTCAAAAATTTCTTCTTGGAAGTTAGATACTGTGAATACAAACCCAGTAGTAACTGAGAGTGAAATTATTTTAAGATTAATTGTTACATTTATTTTTATTTTACACTGGTTTTCCTTGCATCTGTCTTGAAATCTTTTTACCTACCTGTCTCCTTAGCAGTAACATGTAGCCCTATGAATTAATCCAAATGTGATATATTTCGTTGTAACTATAGTCAGTCCTTGTAACCACTGCAAGAAAATATAACAATTTTTGTTCTGCTGGATCTTTCTCTCTATCTGCATAGCAGTTGACTAAACAGTAGATAGTATGTTTGATACTCTTTTATACTAGCAATGGGCTTTTTCTGAGGACTGCAAAATTGTTGCAGAGACCAGCAGCAAAATGTGATTAAAGAGCACTGGGTAAGCCAAGGAAAATAACACAGGCCACCAAGGATGAGCAGAAGGGATGGAATGAGTGGGCTGGTGGCTGAGGGAATTTCAGGTCTTCTGTTAATACCCCACTCACCTGGGGGTGGGTGGAGTATGTGGGAACAGAGAAGCTAAATAAGAGAAAACATTTTTTCAACAAAATGCTAAACATCACAGTGAGAGTATCTAATGCTTGAGAAAAGGGATATTTTGGTTATTAAGCTCTGTTTAAATTCAAGATTTAGACTCAAGCAAAAGACTTTAGACTTGTCTTTAGACAAGCAAAAGACTCTTTCCTTTCTTCTCCCTCCCCTCCTCTCCCCTCCCCTCCCTGTCCCTGCCCTGCCCTGCCCTGCCCTGCCCTGCCCTGCCCTCCCCTCCCCTCCCCTCCCCTCCCTTCCCCTCTCCTTTTTGGTGAAGTGGCCACAAATACTTCAGAAAGTTATTTGTTTGGATACTTCTTTGTCTGTTTATACTTCCAATAAATGCTTTCCTATTGCAAGAAAGGCCTTTCTTGAGCATGATGTCAATCAAGTTTGTATCTAAAACCAATAGGCCTGTGGAAAGAAGTCCCTTGAGTTTCTGGTCTGAAGCTTAAACTTAAAAGCTGTGACAGTCAATAATCAGAGGAAAGTATTTTTATACATACTGCTTTTATGCACTGACGGTTCTCTGAGTTTAAATGCTAACAGACAATGAATAAATTCAGTTGTTTGTAGTGACTCTTTCCTCTTGCAGATAGCCATTGCCATAGGCTTTGGAGTTACACACTTAAGCCTGCATTAGAATTGCTTGCAGCCTGTGGGGTTTTAAAATGGTATCAGTTATTTCTACCTATGTGCCTGGACCAGTACACTAGCAATTTTTTTCCCACAGATAGAAATTCCCATTGGTAATGTTTGTTAGAATATGTAGGTTCTATCTACATACTTACCTTGAGATATGATTTGTTTTAAACTTGAGAAATTCAGCAAAATATTTGGTTGTCTATTCATGCTAACACTCACCTGAATACTGACATTATTCTCAGTAAGAAATAAAGCACCTAAAGTTCAAACAACATTTAAAATATTTTTGCTAAGGCAGTTCTTAGATCTCCGTGTTAGCAAACAATAAGCAAGTTGTCTCCTTTATCCTCATGTTATTTTGTTCAGAATGCTCATCTAAAACTTTTGACATAGTTTAATTATGACAAACATATCTCATTTTAGAACATAATTAAAACATTTTTCCTGTACCATTTTGATTTGGTGAAAAATCTGTAAAATGATATTTCTTATTCACAAATCAAACAGACAACTTTTGAGGTTGAAATTCTCTATTTTTTTAGAATTTAGGGAGTGTTAATTAATGGTAAAACTCATGGTTTTACATTTGAAACAGAATTTCATGTGTTGTTAAGTACTGGTATATGTAAAACAAAATCTTATATCTGACAAATATATGAATTAACGTTGTGCATTCAATTTTTATTTTTACAGGTAAAAAGAAAATATATATAATTTGACAATTAAAAAAGTGTAATAACATAATAATATGGAATCAGCTGCCTTCCTTTAATATGTGCTAAAACTAGAAATATACGGGAGTGAAAGAGATAGTGGATCACTAATACTTCTAAATGGTATATGGTATAAGACTCGAGCATAAATGAGATGCAAATCTCTGATTTCTAAAATAAAAGCAGAAGAACCAAGAGGGGACTTGAGTGATATTTAAATGACCATGTAAATATTTAAGAAACATGCAAAATACATGGAATTATTATATAGAAATCTTTGTAAAAGTTAAGTGGGGTTTGCTCTCTGGTGTAAAACCTGGAGAAAAATCTAACAAAACCTATTGTGATTTCAGATTTATTAATTGCTGTGAATCCTTCCTTAGCAACGCAATAGTCTCTCTACCTTTTATTTAAACTTCTACAATGTCTTTCTTTTTTTCTGCAGGTATGTACTCTCAGGTTGTCAGAAATATTGTAGCCGGAAAGTGAACTGATATAGGTGAATAGATCTCTACCAGAACACCATTTTGAGGTCTTCTGACAGTAAGATTAGTAGTGATCTGCCTGCAGTTTCAAAGCTGTAATCTGTTTATAATAAGAACATAAAATTTTTAAAATCCTATATCCACTTCTAATTTTGTTCATACTAAATATTATATTCCTACATGGGCAATTGTATTGATATTGACTAGTCATGTGCCCGAAAGAAATATTTCTTAACCCACTGTATTTTTTTTTATACACTTTTGCTTTTAAATGCATGGTATGGTTCTTAGTGTGGTTGGCAGAAACCATATCCTATTGTGTCTCTGTTATTTTAATGCAGTCATTAATGTTTAGCTTAACATACACATATTAGCAAATCTTGGCTCAGTAAGATGATATTTTACATAATATTGTCACTGCTAGATATGGCAGACTTGGGTTTTAAATGTTTGAGAGCTCTGAGTGCCTGTGTTCTCCAACTCTATTCACTCTTTTAATGAGCTATAATCAAGCAGTGTGAAGGCATTAATTAGAATAAGGAAAGTTTTTCACTCTGATAACATTCAAATTGTTGTAAGGGACTCTCTCAAAGTACAGAAATGGGAAAAAATTTCTTTTATTAGCAATGCAACCTTAGTTTGCTTTTCTGAGACAAAACACTCTAGTAAATGTCACATATAGTATAGGAACAAAATACCCCAATATAATTAGGATAGTGGTTTAGTTCCACTTTAATATGTATTATTGTGAATTTTGTGAAGTGTTTTGCTGAAACAAATGCCCAATTTATTATGAAGATCAGGAAAAATGTTGTGGTATTTCCAAAGAAAAATATTTGTGGGCAGGGCAAGAATTTTTAAGGTGCTTTGGTTACAGAATCAGGCAAAGAAAAAAGTTAGTTTTTCATTTATGATGGTGTTAAACTGAAAATTATTGAAGCATATTCACTCAATATGAAATGTTCTTGCTATTTTCTGTTTAAAAAGTGTTTAAAAGATGTGAGGTTTCAGACCAGTTCTGAATAGGAAGTTTTTTAAAAAATCTCTGTATTATTCTAGGGATTGAAAAACTGTTTCTTTCTCAGACTTTTGCTAATAGGTCTTGCTGTCATGTCGTTTTTTGATTTTGTTTTGGTTTGGTTTTTTTGTTTCTTTTTTTTTGTTAGTTTTTTGTTGTTTTGTTTGTTTGTTTGTTTGTTTTTTTGAGTTGGTGTGAAGAGGCATAACCCCCCAGTAATTACATCAAGGACCAGTTGACTAAATTGCAAACCCATGTCCATCAGTTGTTGGAGAACAGTAGACAGTCATTTCACTGTTGCTGCTTCTACATTCTCAATTCTCTTTTTTGGAATGGCTGAGAAAATTGATATAATTCTTAGCTTCCTCTCTGAATTGCTTCCCAAACTGACACTGTACTATTACAGAGGAGCCACAGGTGTTGTGATGCTCTCTGTAAATTAACTCATGCACAAAGCAAGCGTCACTGTTACCATGCAGCTATCAGAAAACTCAAATCCCCCACCATAAAAGTATATAATGGCCTTAAGTTTGAGTAAAAGAAGATGATGATCTGCATTATTTGTTCAGCGAGAACACACTCCATAATGTGTGAGAAAAACAGCTGAATAATTGGGAAGACTTCAATGGGAACAACATATGCTCCTGGTGCTTCCTGCTGTCTGCTGAAATGGCTTACAGTTAAAGCCTTTCTGTGGAAAAAATTGTTGCTGCAAAGATGAGAAGTTCTAACTAGTTCTGACAAATAGAGGAATATCATGCCTGAGCTGAAGAGTGGGAGACCACTTACAAATTACTGTGTTTTAGTTGTGATTGGGATTGGCCCACACAGAAGATCAATTGCAACACAATATTTATCTTTGATTTCATTTACTTCCAAGTGCAGCTTAAATAAAATTGTTTTGCAAGCCACGTAATGGGGATAAATAATTTAACAGCAAGCAAAAAAATGGACATTGTAGCTATGAACTGAAAAAGTGTTACTATGTATCCAAAATCCAGGCTATCCACTATCCCAGCGGTTATGATGGAGTTTTCCCTCACTGTTCCCCCATTCTCGACTTACTTCTATACTATTTCTTTATGTTTAGATGGAGCTTGAGTGACTTTAGTCATAAATACCTTTGTTACTGATTGATATGAAGTTCTCTTGCTTTGCATTTAAGGATACAGTCAAAAAAATATAGAGCATATGCCCGGTTGGGGGTGGTTGTACTTTGGAAGCAGGTGTGTATTACAATTAGGCTTCCTCATCCTAGAAGAGAGGTTTCACCACAGTTGCTCAGCAGCAAGACATCTTCTCCTATCTCCCTTGGTATAAAAAAGCTGCATGATTTTTTTCAACTGCAAAGAAACATTGATTGCCCCTCCCTGCAGGGATTTCTACAGAGCCTGGTCGAGGTGTCTCCACTCTGCTCCACCCTCCATTCACTACTCCTTAGCAAGTGCTTACTGTTGTATGGGGCATCATCCTTAGCTGCCCACCACATTCCATCCAGGGAGTAGCAGCTGCATATTACCCCATAATTTCCATACTGCTATAAATTCTTTTAGGATGTGAATGTAACTTCTCAGTTTCCTCTAATTTTTGCCCCCAGCCGTATTTCCACAATGTCACAAGTTACAAACCAGGCATATCCAATTGCCTTATTTAAAATTTTTTATATTCTTAAGAGAATAATTGCTAGGAACTTTGCTCTGAAGTTTTCCTATTGTCGTGGACTTATATGTCACAGAAGTTATTTCTACATGTGCTTTTAGATTATCAATAAGAACAGGTTTTTTAAAGTTTAGTTGAATTATGCAACAGTTGTCATCTAGTAGATTAGTGTCCTGTTGGAGAGATCAGCAACTTAAATTTTGATTGTTTGAGACAGTTGTTTCTATCTCACAGGTGATATTATCACCCATGTATGAATCCATTCTTATCTGTCTTACATTAATCTTTATTTACTTAATATATGTTGTTAAGTTTTTAATGGAGATATATTTTAAATTATTGTTTTAAAACCCTGATTTATCTTGGTTATGTTCCTTGTGATCTCTTGATTCCCAGTTGATACCTATGGAATTGACAATGTCACCGACTTCACTTTCTTCCCCCTTCAGATGAACAGACCCAGTCACATCCTTTTCCATCTAATCCACATCTCACCTTCCTACTATTATATTCCTTATCTTTCCATGTCATAACCAAGTTACACCATGCTGAGCAGGATACACAATTACCCCTGCAGCATAGGAACTACAGGATGAAAAGAGGAAATGATGAGAAGATATGGAGGTAATATATCCAGCAACAGTCCAGCTTGTCACTCGTGCTCAGGAAGTGCAAGAGTTGCTGTAGCAACTCTTTCACCTCTACAGCCTTATAGGATCAGTCCTGTGTTTCACTTCAGGATTCCAAAAAGAGATTTCAAATCCAGGAACAGCTAACACATTTCGTGGGCTAGTGTCACCACTCTCCTAGATCTTCTCTAGTAAATGTCTGTGTACGTCTATGTATGTCTATGTCTTGACATCTTGCTTATGTCTAGTTTGCACTTCTCAACAGCTGAATTGGAAGACCTGCTGGTAAACACCATGGCATATTTCCCTGGATTTCTGTTGTTTGGAGATCAGAATAGGAAGGGATGGTGTGAGACCAATTCTTGTCTCAGTTCTTGACACACTGTCAGACCACAGGTCCAACAAGTGCAGTTTCAGGAGCTGGGAACATCTTCTCACTCTTTGTGATAAAGACACAGCCTAAGCAATTTTAACTGTAGGATGAGAAATTGAAGTGATCACTAAGAAAACATTAAAACATTTATTTTACGAGATACAAATTATGTTCTTTCAGATCACCAGTGTGTGTAGAACCATGCCTCATAGAGCTGAAAGTCAAGCTATAAATGAAACTGTTATTACTTGATATACAAGTCTGAATAAAAATCATAATAATATCTTTCAATTGAGTAATATTATATCTGTAGGAGCTGACTATATTTATGGTTAGACAATTCACATAATTTTATTGCTATACATTAACATTTATTTAGGGCAGTGCAGTGAAATTTAAGTTGATGAGTTCTTGTCATTTTTATAAATGTTAGTTTATTTATCTAGAAAAAGAAAATTAAAAGAAACCTCAAGAAGAAAGAACACATAATCCAATCTTTTGTGTTTTTTTAGTTATGCAAAGCACAGAGATTTCTCTTGTCTATTACCTTCTGGGTTTGACAGGTTTAAAAGTAATAATTCTGTGATGTTCCTCACCCTTTGTATGCACAGAAACACATTCAGTCCAAAAAAATTGTTTTTTTTTCCTCTGTAATTTATAGGATAAATTACTTTATGGTCACATTATCTGTGAAGAGTGAAGGTAAAATATTATGCCATGCAATAAATTTATGCAAAAATGTTTTATATGTGTTTAAACTGAAGTATAGCATAGGGGAGAACAATATTGGTTTTTTCCCCTTTTAAAATCTGTAACAGTCAATGCACTTGCTTAAGTGTTTGCAACTTTTAGTGTTTTATGACTTAGACTTTATTACAAAAAATGATTCCTCTCTGTCTTTCACCAACCCCCCACCCTTCAACATACACAATTTTCTATTTGATACATGAAGGGAATTATATTTATCTTGGAAATTAAAGTGGATGTCCTTCAAACTCCTCCGATCCTGACCGTCCTGTTTAGAGGATGTGGAAGCTTTTGAGGCACATACAGGTTACTGACTGCTGTGTGTCACCAGCAGTTCTGTAAACCCTGTCCTTCACTTGTTGTCCCGTAGTCCTGAAAAAGGAAAGAGCAATAAAAGTGGAGATCATGAACTCTACCCATCACTTAGTGTTAGAAGGTAGTTCCCAAACGAAATAAGTTAATAAATTTGAAAACTAATTAAACTACTTGTCTTCCACCCTTCATGTCCTCTTTTATGTCTGGGCAATGCATTGCAACTAATTTTGTAAATTTCAGCACGTGCAAGGAAAAGTTTTTCCTGTTTATTTATTTATAATGGAGTAGCACTATTATTTTGCCATTCATTAGGTACCATGTCTTGAAAACTGTCTGCAAAGTTACTTGTACAAATCACAAAAATGAGCTCCTTGCCTTCTTCTCTACGTGGTTGGTAGCTTTTCAAGAGGCAGTGATTTTATTTCTTTTAACTAATCCCTGAGGAGAAATAAAAGCACATCATCATTTTTCAAGGCTATCTATTGCTCCCAGCGCTCAGGGGTGTTTAAAGCACAAACCACTACTGCTTGTCAGATTACAGATTTGTCCATATGTTATCACTGTAATGTGAGATGGTGATACTGAAGTGCAGCAAACAGAAAGAAGGTTTCTGAGTATACTCCTTAGCTTTTTTTCCATGTCAAATGGGCTAAAGAAAGATCTTGTGTACAGTATGTTTTCAGGCATAAACAATATACTTTTAAAACCTTGAATTCAACAAAATTGAAATTTTAAACTGATAAAATCCTGTGTTTAGATATATAAAAAAATAAATAATATATAAACTGTTAAAACTTAAAAAAAAGCATAAAATTTTGCCTCATTTCTAAATAATGTTAAACAATATGACTGGATTTTTTTCAAGCTGAATGAGTTGATAACTTGGTAGATAACCTAGCTGTTCATATTTGTCTTCACTAAGGCAAGAGGAACTTGACAGTAAATTTCAGCAGGGCAGATTTCACATCAAGATTTGGAGATCCCTTTTTCTGAGGGCAATTAAGATTTTGAACCTTTGAAATCAGCATCTGAATACCTATAGAGGATGTGAGATTTCATGTTGGTTATCCACTTAAAATGTAATTTTCCTGATTTTTATTTTTTAAGTTTTCCCCTTAGTAATATCACCAATTAATGTAAAAAGTTCTTTAGATTTTGACATAGATGATTAATTCAGGCAATTCCTGCAGAATAAAAATTATATAATGCATTGTTTTCCTCTGTATTCCCTCTGAAGGATAAACGTCCCTGTAGGAAATAGCAGACAGTACATGATTCTCAATGTGAAGCATAATTCACTAGCAAATACAGGAAAATGTCATAGAATAAGCACTTCTCAGCATAGAGACAGATGGTCACATCACTTGGCAAGCATTCAGTTTTTTTCCCTGAGATGTTTAAATAATGTTTATCAAACAATAGACAGGGATAAAAATCAAGATAGCCTTAAATTTATGTAAAACAGAATGGCAGGCTGCTCTAGAAGTGTACTATAGATAACATCAAACAACTTTGAATGAAAGTCAAAAAGGTGGAAAGAGAATTTTTCTACTGGACTGTAGAAATGCACACATCTCTATATATCTTTTCCTTGTAATGAAATGTTCTGTCACCTTTTCTAGCCCAAAGCTCAGCGCACTGTTTATATACCTAGCACAGTGTAAAATGATGAGAGGCAAAAGCAGAAGGCCATATTTTTGTGTCAGATAGGTGAATCCTGACTTTTCCTGTCAATCCAACTGTAATTATTTATGTCATAATGTGAATTTTTGCATGCAAGCACTCATGCAGGTATGCACACATGCACACACAAGTAGAAGTAAACTCTTTCTCTTTTTTCTTTAGGCTTAGAAAGAATTGCGAGAGATTCAGCCTATGAGCAAGAAGGAAAAGTTCAGTTTGTCATTGATGCAGTGTATTCCATGGCCTATGCACTGCACAACATGCATAAAGATCTCTGTCCTGGATATATTGGTCTATGCCCAAGGATGAGCACAACTGATGGTAAAGAACTACTTAGCTATATTCGGGCAGTAAACTTTAATGGTAAGTTACATGCACTCTGTTTTTGCCCCTCTCTTCTTTAAATGCTTCAGAAGTGACAAGATGTGTTTTATTCTTTATATAGGATACTTTAAAACACAGTGGAAAACAGGATTAAAAGCAATTCTGCAATTTTTTCCACCTGCTCTGAAACCCTGAGTATATTTTTCATCTTAATATTAAGTTACTCCCAAAAGAGGCAGAGGAAAAAAATAAGAATCTGTTGATCAAAATATTCCAGTGAAAAGCTGCTATTATAGAAACAAGTTGAGGACTCATGCAGTCCTATTGACAGATTAAAATCATTTAACAGATGTTCTTATGTGTTTGCAAGAGAATGAATTGAAAAAATACCTTTTTTTAAAAAAATTGCCTTCTTCTGACACTAGTTAATTTCCTTACAGAAGCGAGTAGTGAGAAGTTTCCTTTCAATGTACATATTTAAATCTCAGTTAAAACACTCTAGCAGTTCCAGTGTTTTTGCAGTTCATTGGTTTTGACTCAGTAATTTAGAGAGCTTTAACACAACTACAATATATATTTTTAAACGACACTACAATATATTTTTAAACAACACTACACAATATTCTGTGCATCTGGCATCTGCCTGCTGGAGAAATATTACAGGTGCTTATGTTCTTAACAGCAGAGGCCAATGAAGAACAGGATTTATTTATGAATGTAGATTTGAAAAGTGTAGAACATACTTGATGGTGAAATAAAGTTGCTGAAAACCTAAATGATTTCATTAGAAGTCATAATTATTGTAGACTATATTTACCACTACTTACAAAGAAACGGAGCAATGTTCTTTGCTCTGTTTTGGTTGCAGTTTTTTCCTTACTTGGTGGTAGTTCATGTAGTACACATGCCTTCTAACTATGCAGAGAGAAGCACTGTCTATCACAATTTATTCCAATGACCTCAGCTGCCAGCCTTGTTGAAAAAAGCACAAGGTCATTTTGAATTTAACTTCTGACTGGAAGATTTTTTTGCTTTAGGTAATATACCAGACTATTTGGTTTATAAAAATGTTGACTGCAGTCCACAATTTTTTCTTCCTATGCAATTTTCATGAAAAGGGAATCCCTGACTCCAGGAATATAAAGTTAGAAGGAGTCTAAATGATTCTTTAGTGATTTTAAAGAACACTTGGAACATAATACATTACTGGAAAATGGGAAATGTGATGATGACAAAGGCAGGCAGCATATTGTAAGGTTTGCAGTGATAATTACCTACAGTTCCAGTAGATGTTGTTCTAGGTCTTCTGTTGTTAAAGCACATAGTGATCTATTTTCATTTGATAAACTTGAAAGTTTATCATAAAAATATAAGCTGTACATTTTATATGAAACCTTCTTCTCTCTAGATAATTGTATTTCATCAATATCTGTCATGGTGTCTGTTGCTGACTCTAAGTATTGCAGCAAGGTGAGACAAAAGCATTCTGGACACTAATGAAAAATACCTCTTTTTGAAATAGTGATTTACTGAAAGATAGGAAAAAAAGAACTAAATAAAAGAAACATTAATTTGAGGTTAACATTCTGAACCATGGGATATGTTAAATGTTCCCAGTACTAGGCTGGTCCACATTATGTACTGGTGTACCAATTTTTTTGGGTGTGTTATAGGCCCAAATATTTTATTTTCTCTGTCATACATTGGGAGGCATAAGCAGATGATGGTCTTAAACACGTTGCCTTTTCCTATTAATCCAAAATTCCTGTTGCTCTGGACAGCACTACTATTGTGTCTCACATAGGTGAATATTTACATCGGTTACCAGACCTCCTTGCTGGCACGTGACAGTAGTGCTGTGTGTCGACTTTGATGAGCATCCTAGGCTCAGTCATTAATAATGTGTTATATTAAAAATGAGCTGACACATGATAGGAAAATCCTATCTTTCTCAGACATTCAAAGTACTGTTTTTTTACCCTAACAATCACAGGATAATAGCACTGCTGCAGTTATCAGGGACCTCTGGGGATCACCTACTCCAACCCTCTGCTTAGTTCAGGATCAGCCAAATCAGGTTACTTAGGACCATGCCCAACAGGTGTTAAATATCTACAAGGCTGGAAAATCCTCCAGAATTCTCTCTGAGTAATCAATTCCAATATTTTATCATCTTCACAGTAAAATAATTTCTTATGATTAAATACTTTTTCCTATGTTTTAGAATTAAGCTTCTGCTCTTCAAGGTGATAGTAATTTCTAATATCAAAAAGTAACTGGCATTTTTGAGACAGGCAGTTTTTCTTTTTATTCAATGTATCCATTTCCCCCCATGATCTTACCCTTATGCATAATAAACCAACTTCTCACCACTCTTAATTCAGTCTATCCCTCTTAACCAATGTGGTAATGACTGGGTGCAAGTCCAATTAATATGTTGTCACATTCAGCTTAGTGGGTTTCACCTCACAAAGTGTGACCTCTATTATGAAGGACATCTGTCTGCCTTATGGAGGATATTTGCAAGGGTAAGAAAACATATATATTTCTGTTTATGGGAGTAACTGTTTTGCTTTAGATTGTAAGAAATCACTTTGAACTGTGTTTATTTTTGTTTGGTTGGTTTATTTTAATTTAAAAATGATGAAGATTTGTTCCCCTGAAGGATTCATCTGTGTAATATTCCATGACACCTTCATGACTGAAGGATGATCATAACCGCCAGTGCACAGTATACTGATGTGATTGATATGACATTTGTTTCTGCTTAGATATTCTTTCAGTTGTGTCCTAAATGCAGAAAACCTCACAGTTCATCATGATTTTAAAGTGAATATAACTTCTTAATTTGTAATAAGAACAAAGAATTTTTTTTATACACAAGATGCGAATTACTGTAGACTCCTGTTTTACTATTGCCTGTGTTTTTCATTGGACAGCTAGGAAAGTATGTGTCTAAAACCACTTCCTTTCTATTTACAATGTTTAATAATTAATTTAATTTCATAGAATAAGAATACTGTATATATCTAAAGAGTTTTTAAACAGTAGGAACTCTAAAAGCAGTATGATGAGGTATGGCATACTTAGTTCCTTAGGTTCTTGATGGTCACTGTTAGATTGTAACCAGCCCATTATGTTTCTTTGATCAAAGAATACTTAGACCTTTCAAATGTTTCATGGTTCTACTTATCTTTCTTTTTCCCAGGCAAAAAGTGAATGCTATCACTTTATGTTGTTCTTATTTTAATAAGGTGCCATATTTGAAAGATTTTTTTCCTACCACTCTTTGTATCCAAGTGAGATATTTATGTGAAACTGATGTTTTTTATTTAAAGCTATGTAAAGTGAAGAGTTCTACTATTAATTAGGTTTATAAACTGTGATATACCAAATAGTTATTGTGGCATGATCTCCTATCACATTACTTCAGTGTTCTCTTTCTATTTAATTTTGTTATTCTGTCTACGAAACAAGCAGATGCTTTATAAGAGTTTTTATCCTGGCATGTATCAAGTGCAGAGAAGTGCTCTGCTGAATCCAACACAAGTGCTCATCATTTAACAGAAATAGGACTTGAGCATGCATTTGTGGTGGATGGAAGTGTTTCAAAGGTGGTTTGGTTTTTGTTTTAAGAAAAAGATTTATCTTTGCATTTTCTTCTAGACAAAGAATGACAGCATGGATACAGTGCTATTTCTTGGGCAGGAATAACACATTTGTTTCTCTGTCTGTCTATCTGTCTCTTTCTCTTCCCTCCCTGCCTCCCTCCCAGCTTTCTTTATAGGCAGTATAGGGTATCTGGTCTTTTGCCTACCTTTAGTCATATATTTGTATTTATATTTACATTAACACATTTTAGTATTTCCAGGGATAAATGGCAAGAAAACATTCCACACTTCAACACAATATATTTACAGATATTACAATATGAGTCTTACACTGAATCATAAAGTAAAGGCAGCACTTGACCTGTACTCTCATACATGCAAACAGACATCTTTGCTTTGGTGGGCTATTTATCCTGGGGATTAACAGACATACTTTCTACTTTGACTTTTTTTATGTGAACAGTGATAACTGAGAAGGAAGCAGAGAATAGGTGGAAGCACTGTCTCTCCCTGACATCAGCGCTTAGATAAATGTTTGCTTCTTCGGGAGGTCACTGCAGTAGCACTTCCTTCTCCTGGTGAAGAAAAGACTTAAAATATATTTTAAATCTGTGTAACCTTTTGTTTGGTCTTCTCTGGACAAAGTAAAGCAACTATGTTGCTTGCTGGGATTTTGTGACAAATATACAATAACACTGGAACAGGTTGCCTGAAAAAGTTGTGGTGCCTCCATCCTTGGAGACACTCAAAATCTGACTGGACATGGGCAACCTACTCTAGCAGAGGAGATGGACAAGGTGATTTCCAGAGGTCCCTGCCCACCTTGGTCATTCTGTGATTCTATAACAGTAACTGGACTTGAAAGAAAGAAAAGTATACCACTTAACCCTACTTTACAATATTTTTCTTGAACTAATTTCATAATCTAAGTGGACTTGTAAGCCTTGCTGTTACTTAGTTTTTAGGTATGTTAATTTAATGCCTTTGACCAAAGATTTATTTTAGCTGCACACACAGACACACTCATGCATGCAGAGTTAACCCTGTTTAAAAAGGAAACACCCAAAAAATTCATCCAAAAATTCATCCTGTAAGGGCAGAATAATACTAGAGAATAAAAATAAAAGAACATAAACTAGCAGATTAACTCAAAATAAGGTGTCAACGCTTGTAAACTAAAAATTAATGATCACTTCACATTGTATTTTTTTTTAATGAGAAAATGGTACCTACACAGGACTTAAAAAAACAAACAAACAACAAAAAGAATAATGAGATTTCTCATGGAGAATTTTGAACCCTCCAGAGAATCATTACTGTGGAATCATCTGTTTACAAAATTAATCTTCTCCTGCTATCTTTTGAAGTTGCAAAGACGTCAATCTATGCAAAACTCTACTGACTTAATATTCAGCTCAGACTGTTTTAAGTGTTTTCTAGAAGAAAGCTGAAACCTCTCTATTCTTTCACTGAGTACAAAATTTGCATTCTCAAGTCATTATTTATCATTAAAACAGAAGCTTTAAAATGGTGCACTTACAGGCTGATAAGTTTTGACATTTTCTGAGGCATAAAGAATAATAGAACTAAATGTCCCACATAAAATGTACTGGTACTATGCTTTTCTCTCACATTTTTAAAAATCCTACTATCAAGTCTATAACTACCCACAGAGAAAAAACACACCCAATTTTAAAATAGTTAAAGTTGGGCATACCTTGCAGTTTTTGCAATTTATGAATTCTTATACGCAGTGAATAATTTAGGGGTTTGTACTTCAGAAACACTTAGCATCATATGATACCACTGCTACCACATTCTGATAGGGTTAAAAACTATCTAAGTT